>NW_010973062.1:253613-368651 GCF_000737465.1 Haliaeetus leucocephalus | reverse complement strand
TTATTTGCTGCATTTGTGGGGGGGGGGCGGGGGGGGGGGGGGGGTTGTTGTGTTGTGTTTTTCCAGTTTAGCCAGGTTTTGTATGTATGCATGTGTGAGTTTTAAGAGGTATTTTTATTCATTAAAGAATAGCTCTTTCTGGGTGTTTGCATGTGTGCATATGATCATAAATATGTTGTGAGAAAATAACTAGTGGTGGAATCTATGTTAAATGTCAGCATATTCTCTTTAGCCTGATACGTAGAGCAGACTTGTATCTTGGGAGACACCTTTTGGTTTCCCTTCTGCTGAATCCTGGTAGTTCTGCTTGATGGGCAGATCACAAGATTCTGCAGCTGTGCTGAGGTTTAAATGAAAAATAAATAAATTAAAAACAGTTGCCTGTTGGCACTTAACTACTGAAGTCTCATGGAACTTTTTTCCCTGTGGAACTGGTGTTCTAACTGTACATTCCCAGGATGCATACTGCAGTTCATCTTGCTAGTACATAATGAAAGACCAATTAAAACTTAAAGAAAAATAGTAAGGGTATATATTTTTTCATTGGTTACTTTTGAAGCTCTAATTTCAGAAAAGGTTGAAATGATCATTATGATAAAAAGCTAATTTCTGATATAGTCATTTGATATTTGTATGTGCTTTCAGTTTTGCTATTTTCTTTGAAATAAAAAGGGGTTGTACACTGTGTTGTTAAAAACAAACAAACAAACAAAAAGCTGTCCATCCTGCCTGCCTGGTCATCATCATCCCACACACCTCCCCACTCACCCCCAGCCCCCCCAAAAAAAAGAGGGGTGGGAGGTTGAGGAGGAAGAGGAAGCTTGGGTTGCACTTGTGTCTCCAAGACCAACATGCAGGTGCTGTGAGTTTAGCACAGACACTTGCCTAAATAATGCAGTTCTTTATTGACCTTTCATTTCTCTGTCCTTGAATGCCTTGATTGTTAAATCCCAGTAGCCAATTAGTCTTGTTGATGGTGACCAGCAGTGGAGATAATCTATGCCAAAGCTATTGCTGGTCTTTACTCTGTACCTGTCATTGCATTCCTTTAAATATGAGTGTCTTGCATCATACGGACTGCGTATTTACTCAGATTGATGGTATACATATAGGATAAAATGTGTAAAGTCTGGAGTCACTGCTAATAGGCAGATTCCTGTTTATACACGGACCTCAGTTTTCTAGGGAAGGCTAAAGGTCTGTTCTTACTATAGCGGTCATGTGTAATCTGGCCCAATCTTTTCCCTCACCGCATTTTTTTTTTTTCCTATTTACATTCGTATGTAGAATTTTTATAAGAATAGATATGCTTGTCATTCTCCACATATTGGTGTCAAGGCAACAGGTAATGCAGTAACAAAACTTAATTTGTGTGGGAACATCATGTAACTTCTTTATATTTTAGTGTTTGTATTTACTTAGTATTAATGAGATTGAAAATGTAACCCCATATCTAACATGGGAAAGAAGATGAAATCGCATTTCTCAGTATTATTTTATTACCTTTTTGTCATTTTCCTTCCTTGTGTCTCCTTTGCTACTTTCCCACTTTTCTTGTTCTTAATTATTTTCCTTTTAGTTTTTATACTTCTCCATTTGTATAGTAAATGTAGATAACACTTTTGTCACTGGGCTGTTCTTTCCATTTTCTCAGTGAAATTTGGAATACTGGTGTTTTAAATATAGTACTTGGAAAAATAAAGCTACATTTTACTTAGTGGAATTTTATCTTCTCTATTTCTTTTTCTAGAGCATGTGAGCGTTGTGAGATGCAGTCTTCCTCCTCATTTCTCTAACATTTTGAGCAGATTGTGGCTTAGTGGTAGGAAGACAAAAATGTAGTTGTGCTTGCAGTATTTTGGTATGTTGGACTGAAACCTGTCAATACAAAATTTCAATCGGATTTAAATCAGCTTTTCTCCAGATTGCCTTCTCTGTTTTATCAGATTACTCTCAGTACATTTTCAGCTACTAGAAAGCAGGATAGTTGTATGGAAGTCCAGTGATGTGCCCCTGTTCTGTGTGGTTTGGAAATTTCTCCCCTTTTGGTTAAGGTGGCATTTGTAAAAATTCCAGAGAGAGATTCCATTCTTCTGGGGCTCTTTATATCTGTTGGAAGGCGTTTTCTTGTTTGCTTTTCTTACTGTGAAAGAGGGCAAAGAAATATTTTGATGTAAGTGAACTTAGGTTCTGCAGTTTTCTCCTTTTCTTTTTTGGTCCATCTTTGCTTTTGGTGCCAATGTGGGAATTTTTATTATTATTATTTATGGGTATTTACCTGACCTTTTAAGCATTATTGCAACCTTTCACATCTATAGCTCAAACTGATGATTATTTTTAAGACTTCTAAAGATCATTAACATTTCTTAACACTTCACAGTAGCTAGAAATCTTTTTAATTCTGCTGTCAATCATAGAGTGTAACAATCCTGTTCCAAATGGTGATAAGTACAAATCTTCTGGATTGCCTTAAACTACTGATATACTATAGATAGGACAGTGTGTGCTTACGAACAAATTAGGATTTTACTGTTCGGCAAAAGGACTGGAGATTGCACATTTGATTCAAGAAGGAAGGAGAAACTTGGAGGTAATTTGAATTACTAAGCCATGTAGCCGGCGTGTGTGTGTGTGTTAAATCACTATGCATATTTATGCCCAAAACAAACATGTGGGACAAGGAATTATCTTTAGCAAAAAAAGACTGCATCTCATAGAAATGTGCTGTCAGGGTTATGTCTGCATCTCATGCAGAGCATAAGAACTTTTTTCTTGCTGAAGCTGATACCATGGCTGCCTGGTGAACTCTGCAGCTGATTTGAAAACTCCAGACAAGTTTGTTCTTCAAAAGGTAGAGGCTGCAGTGTGGGCAGTTTTATACAGCAAAAAGTTCAGCTGGGAACTGAATGTCACATGTCTTTGGGAAGCTTATATCTCTTTGTGTTACATCTATGTTACAGGATAGTTTTATATAATTTAAAAAAATTGTTTCATTTAGATTGCACTCTTGAAATAGGAAAAATTTATGTGTTAAGAAAGGCTCTTTCAAGGGCTCAATAATAGCTATTCCTGCACTGTGGAAGAATAGGATGCTGAGCGATTGCATTTTCTTCCATAGTCATGTCCCTAAATCTTTTTTTCTTTCTGTTTTTCTTACTGGATTTTAAAATCAGTCTAAAGTTTAAATAAGCAGAGCTGTCTTAACTATGAAAGTCACTCATATGCTAAAATACTGGGTTTAGATCTTCCTTTCTAAAACTGAAAACGTGCTAGCTTTGGTACCCGATTCAGTTGTCCATCCTTCTGTTAAACATAACATAATACTGAGAAAAATATTTTTTCGTTCTTCTCACTGATAGAAAGTCTGGTTTGGGAGGTCAGACCTGGTATCGGTTACTTACTTTGGCAAGTGTGTCTTTGTTGATCATTTGTGCTTATAAACTTCTGGAAAGTCTTCCTGATGGTCTTGGAGCATATTTGTAATAAATTATGAATGAGCATGCACTTACCCCAGTAAATAATATTTGTTCTTTGCCAAGGAAGTTTCTTTTTACTTCTTCAGATGCCACTGGGTTCTGTACCTGCAGAGAACAGCTGAACTGGGTGAAACCTGATGGTGGTGGTGAGAGGCTGGTGCTGATGAGTTAAAATACAGGTTGCTGAAAGTGTCAGGCTGCTATTAAGCTTCATGTAGCTGAGTGATCACTGAATAGAATGTAGTACTGAAGAATTATGAGTCAAGAGTTTAGTTTGAATAGGAAAGTAGTATTTTATAGCCTTATCAGAGTGGCAAAGCTCTGGGGAAGTTAGGAAAAAACCCAGAGACAGGCTAAAAAGCATTTTTTGCATATCTGCTATGAAAGAGTGCGACCAGAAAAGAACAGAAGGTAGTTTTATTTCTTAGGATATCTGACGCTATAGTCCTTAATATTTTTCATAGTTTCCGTTTAACTGGGCCAGAGGGGCTGCTGTGGAACTTAGAGAAATATGAGTAGTACTTCAATCTACCTAAAAATAAATACATGAATAGTGTATTTTAAATAGGAGAAAAAAAAAAGAACAAACAGTAAAATGCTTAAAAGCTTGTAATTGGTCTAAGGCTGAAGAGCTGTGTTACTGAAGAACTGATACTCTTTTTAACAGAAGAGCCCATAGTTCAAATGTAGCACAAAGCTTTTAAAGTTGCTGAAAGACCCAGAATTGACTTCTGGCAAAACAATTAGACTTGGCTGAGCAGAAAAGGTCATGCAGTTGAAAATGAGGTATTCTTGGGGAGGGCACGGGGCTGCTCTGGCATTGTGGCCATGAGGGATGAGTGGCCTGAGGCAGGAAAGTCCATATAGCTCAAAGACAGCGTTTGCAAAACTGCAATGTATGGGGCAGCAGCATCTGTGGTAAGCAAAATTTTGCCAGACGTTTGGAAGAACTGGGAAAAAATGTGCACAGCGTGGATGAAAAGGTTACGATAACATCGTCATTAGCTCAGAGGAATTCCTCACAGGAACAGCAGACAGTATTTTAGCAAATAAGTTGATGTGCTAGACCATAAGAACACTAAATAATGCCATGCAGGGTCATAGCGGTGGTCTGTCTAGGCCAGTGGTCTTTCTCCAGCAGTAGCAATAGGAGATGCTATTTGGAGAGAGCATGAGAACCTGGCTGCTTTCTGTGGCCCATTCCCTGTTCAGTACCTCAGCATTCACAGTTTTGTACTGGGAGTGTCAAAAGGCCTATCTGTTCCCAGTCCTTTTACTGTCCATTTTTTTACGTTATTTTCTATCGGCTCGTAAGATCTGCCTCCTGCTATCTAATAGCCTGAAAGCAGTGAGATATTTGTTGAATTTTATTTTTTTTTTTTAATTTTGTTCTATGTATATGTGCTCCTTCTATGGAAGGAAAGCAATAATTATCACTGAAAGAAAAACTGCTTATAGAAGGGTTGTAAGTGGGGTAAGCCAGAGGACAAGTTTTGGTGAATCAGCCTCTGCTGATAAAGCGCTAAAGATAGGAGCAAAGAACAAAGTAGGAAATAAACCATTTGTAGTAGTACTAAAGAGAAAAGTACCCATTGTT
Source organism: Haliaeetus leucocephalus (assembly GCF_000737465.1). NCBI lineage: Eukaryota > Metazoa > Chordata > Aves > Accipitriformes > Accipitridae > Haliaeetus > Haliaeetus leucocephalus. The sequence goes on along the minus strand of NW_010973062.1, from coordinate 363,578 downwards.
GAATCAAATGTTTTGATTTCATCAGGGTCTGTGCTCAGTGGGGCTGTCTTGGGCTTATATAGCTGGGGAAAAGTTTTGGAAATGGCTTCTAAGAGGTAGGAGGGGAGCAGAAATTGTCAAGCCATTCTTTATTTTCCTTTAAAAATATGGGATATTTGGCAGCAGAAAGTGATAGAGGAGAGATAAAAAAGCATTGCTCTGGGGATCTTGAAGCAAGTGGAACAGCCAAAAAAATGACCACACTTGGTGATGGTGGGGGATATTGGAGTCACAAGACCCCTAAATTAATATAATAATTTATTAATTAATATATAAAATTAATATAATAATAATGGAAAGGGATGCTTTCCGCTACCTGAGAAGAAGGGTAACTCTGGGAGGGTTGGGCAGTGCTAGACGTTTTCCTGTATTGTTTCAGGCAGGTTCTGGCGAGAGCTGTTGAGAAAGCAAAGCATGTGTGTATGCATGTTCTACGCTCTCTGATTAATGCTGTTTCCTCAAGGTACCACGTAAAGTTCTGCTTGGCATCTGAGGTGTTCCACAGGAAGATACAACATATTTGTCATGGTACAAAGAGCACTATAGTTTTTTTGAATAGTTCTTGTGTGTGTGCCTTTTTTTCAGGGGAAAACAACAGTGTAAGAATATAGCGAAGGACTGTGAACGTTTACAGGAGATGATGACAAACTTAGCACTGCTGAACAACAAAACATATTAACTTCCTATATCATTTTTATAGGGAGATCAGAATAAAGTTATAACTAACTCCCTATAACTTCGAGAAGAGGACCTCTCACTTTTATATAGATCCGTATTGCAAAGTTGTACCTTGCTGCCCAAATCACTGAGAACACTTGTGCAGAAGTGCCTAGTGGGCACAAGGTACAATAGAAGAAAAGCTTTTGAGAAAATCACATTAAAGGTGCTCCTTGAGTTTTTACTGCTTATAAATAGAAAAATACATTGTCCACAGACATTTACAAGAATGGGTGTTAGCACTGTCCTTTTTTGTGTGACAGTATTGGTTTCCCTGTAGAGTGGGTATGAACAGGAGCTGCATGTAGAGATGCATAAGTAGAGGCCATAGCTCTGGCTCTGATAAAAGTTTGGTTTTTCATGGAAAATCTGTATTAGCTGGAAGTAACTTACTACTGTGGCCAAAGGGCCCTGGCAGCTAACTTCTTAGATGAGTGAAGGTAATTTATTATAAAAAGGAAAATAACCTCTATATGATGTAGAAATGTAATGCAGAATTTTAAAGGATGAGTATTTTGAGTGTCTGGCAGAATCACAAAGTCCAGAGCTTGATTATGCATCTGTTTCTAAAGCATCAATATCTGGAAGTCTCAGATAACATACGGACTGTGTGTTTTGAGAACTGCTATTGGGATCGAGACCTGCATAACATAGTTAAGCCTCTTGGCCCAGGGTGCCCAGAAAGCCTATTTCTAGCCCTTGTTGTAGGGTAAGAGATTATTCATGATAGGATGCTGTTTAAATACAAGAGAATGGTGGCAGTGCCAATGTATTAAAGAAAACACCGTTTTTATTATAAGGTCACTTGTTGAAGAGCAATTGGACACAGTTTGCCATGATCTCAAGCAAATATTAAGGCTTCTCACTTAATGGCAGAATGCATGCCAAGTCAAATGAATGAGCATGTTGGTGACACAGAAAACATTTGCCCTGAGGAGCTAAGTATATGCTTGTTCGCTTGGAAAAAAAAATGATCCAGAAAGTCTATCTTATAGAGACAAGAACAAATAGAAAGTACTAGCATTAAGGATATGATTGGGAATTCTGAATATATTTCTGTGGTCTATCTGACACATGTATTCAGTCCATTTGCAGTGACATGGATTTAGTTAGGTAACCTCTTGTCAACTAATTGCAAATAGCAGGATTCAGAGAAGGAGAGGGTGTCTCGCAGAAGATAAGATGAGCTTGCTGGTTTTGAAGCCTTTTGAGGTGGCAGTATTTAGTTCTTACTTTTTTCTTTCACTCAGTTTATCTGAAATTAAAATTTTCATTTCTTTCCCAGCTGTGCCTTTTTTCCCCCCTCTCAGTGCATTGGTTTTCTTGTCTTTATATTCCCAATTTTCTAGTGGATGCACATTTTCCTAAAGCTGAATTAACACTGACTGAGAGCTGTCATTCCTGTCAAAGATTGCTGTCACTGGTTGCTTCAGAAAAGGACGATGTCTGAGATGTCTTTTAAATGTTGGAGTTATGTGCAACACTTTTTCTCCTGTACTCATAAGTCTTTATTGCTTTTTCTCTCAAGACAAATCTGTTCCTGACAGTTTGATGCAAGCAATAGTATAAACAGCCATATGTACTTTTTAACCAGTTCCGAAAGAAAACCCATAAATTTTATTAAAAAGGTGGTTTAAAGACAAGATTACACGCCTCAGCTTGGCCACTTGGAGTAAAATGAAGTAGAGCTGTTTATGTACTAGGATTATGGTACAAAGGTAAAGGGTTTCTATTCAAATGTTTCTTGGTTTTTTTGTAATAAAGGAGAAAAAACACAAAAAATCTACAATGTGGTTCAATATGCTGCTCTGGATGCAGCTGGCTTGAGTGAAGTGTTTATCGCTCTGATCTGCTCATTGCAATGTCTTCTCCCCGGGCAAGCTTGTCCTCTGGTGTGCCAGTGTAACCGGCTGCCTGTGTAGTTGTGCTTTAAGAGAGCTGCAGGACAGTCAGTCCAAACAGGCTGGTTTGAAAAAGCATGGGAAAAAAAAAAAAAAAAGTGTTTGAGGAAAAAGAAGATGTCAGAACTGGATTAGGGATTGATTGTGCATGCAGTTATTTGGCAGAGCCTATGAGGAAATAATTTTAGTCAGGGGGAGGGGAGGAGGAGGAGGAGGAAGGGTGATGCCAAGCAAGTACGAACAGAGTGGGGTTTTGTAGTTTCTTGACCTGGCTTTTCTTCAGACGGCACAGCCTGACTGAGAGTGTCCTAAGTTAATGCACTTAAGGTTGAAACTTGAAATCCAGGATATGTACCGTTGCTATTATGAAATTAGTATGGCTTCATGGCACTGTCCATGAGCTAATGTAAGCCTTGGGAGTGCATATTGGGGTCCAGGGAACAGGAGTTGGGGGCAGGGGCAGGATAGGTGTGTTTGACTTCTGCTTAAATATTGGTGTAAACTGGTCCTGGAACACTGTAGTTCTTGGGTGGGATTTGACCGCAGATTCAGTCATCAAAGTTTAGGTATCTGCTTGTTGGGCTTTAGATGCTTACTTTGCTGTAGTCAGAGGGCATCTAGTCAATGTGGTTAGTGGACTCTAGAGAAATATTCAACCATAGGGTCACTAGGTATCCACTTAAAGGTTAGATCAATCACTTTCTAGACTTCTAAACTAGGGCAGGAGTTTCATGATGTAGGTCACATGTAAACTCCCACATTCAGGTTTCTGATTCTCAGATCCCATCCCTTGGGCTCCACTCGTTCATTAGAGATCCTACCAGGTCACCAGCTGCAAGTCCAGAATGGTGTGATTCCTATGGTAGTAGGTGCTGTATCATCGCTGTCATACCCATGTGGATGACTTGGCATCACAAATCACACTAGGAACTTACACAGACGCACAACTGCATGATAGCTCTTACGCTTATATTTTATGAGAGTTGCTGAAATACGTTGTAAGTTCCATTTAGAAACAAAACCAAAAAACCACAAAACTTTTTGAATTGCGGAAGAAAATGGAAGACCTCAAAGATCTGACTCTGTTGAGCTCACTAGAGAGAAGACAGAGAGGTATTTTATAGGTACGTTCACAAGGAGATAAAGGACTCTTAAGTACCTACTGGAGCAAAGTGCCAGAAGACCTGAGGGGTTCAAAATGGGGTTCTACATGAAAACCAGGTGCCTTCTTCAAGCACTTAAGCCAAACATGAAATATCGAGCTCAGGGTGTAACTGATATGGAAGGGTAGACATTCTTATGAGACATCTTGAACTCTAAATCTTGCTTTTGCATTTTTGTCCTGTCAAGTTTATTAAATGACTTCAAATGGCTTGCAATTTGTTGTAAGATTTCTAACATAATATAAATGCTATAGTTTCTGCAACAAAGGGAAAGGCTTATAGCTTGTGATATATGTATGTCTTATAGCTTGTAATTCCCATGTTTTTCCAGATTTTTGTTTTTTTCTTATTGTTTCTTTACCTCACATCAAATACTTTTCTATTGTGTGGTTGTGGTACAAAAAAATACCTTGTCCTTCCTAGATCAAGACCTGGTTGAGATTAGAAACTCCAAGATATCACTCTCAGCACCTGTAAGAATTATGAATATGTAGGTCACCAGAAGATGAAGGGAAAGCACGTTTCGCAAGTGAATATGCTGATCAGAGCATTCACTTCCCCAGAGGGTTATAGGAGGGTATGCTTGCTCCAGTAAGACAGGAGATTTCTTGAGGAAGAAGAAGCCACAGTGAATGGAGTGACTGACCAAAGCATGAGGGAAGTCTCTCAGGACTCTTGCAAGCTAGAGGATGACTCCCAACAGAAACAGCACGTGCTTTTCTGTACTCTAGGGATAGAGTACGTGCAGTCTCTGAGTGGGAGATTCTTCTTTCACCAGGGAAACTGAAGTAAATTTGAAGGTGGACGTTGGACAACAGGGCTCAATTTGGAAGCAAATAAGATTTTTCCATCCAGGTCTTTTCAGTCTCGGTAGCCTGTGCTTCTCTTGTCCTTTGTGTAGGGTGGCCTTGTTTTGAATACTGTGCAGATAGCTATAAAATGTAATTAATGAGCTCTTTTTTTTTTTTTTTTTTTATTTGGCTATTGTTTTCTGCATAGTCATTACAGAAGACTTTTAAATGCTGAAATTAAGTACAGTAAAAGATGCTGGTTTTATAGGCCATATTTCTTTTATGTAGGGAAATCTTGCCTGCTTAGCCTTTTGATGCAATTTTCAATTGTAAGCTGATTCTGCTAGACAAGGTCTAGATACCCAGTCCTGAGCATTTCTTGCTATGCAAACTGAATACCTAGCTCGCTGCTTTCCTCCAGAGAGGAGAGAAGTCAGCCTACTCGTGTTATCGTTATCGTCAGCCTGCTGATTATCTCGGGTCCTCCAGCTTGCACGCAGTGAGTCTACTAGAAGTTGGCGCAGTCTCCAGCTGAAGAGCTTAGTTGTCTCTTGTGAAACTCGGGAGCTAGAACCTTTGCCTTACCTCACGCAGTAACTACATGATTACAGTCTGCAAATGGTTGTGTCTGGCTTTCAGACTACTTCATTAAGAGTTAATTTATATGCAAGTTTGGTTTTCCAAAAAAACAACACACATGACTGATCCACCCTATCATAAATTTTTATAATGATAAGGTGGTGCAGGCTCATCTAAAATTCCTTCCAAAGGCGGTGTCAGATTTTTACTTTAGTCATCCTAACCATCTTTTCCTTCCCTGTATTTTTGCCGTAGCAAGGCTTTGTTTACATGAGCTGGATCCTAATAGTTCTACTCCCACTCCCACCCCCACTGGCACTTTGCAACATATTGTAGATTATCATCACTAAAAATTCAGTTTGGCTTTTTATTTTTTATTAAGAAGCATTTATTTTCCTCGGAATTCTTTTCCTTGAAGCAGCTTTCCTCAACACTTCAGGTTTGCAGCTGATGGTGAGGAGGCAGAAGTACTTCAGAAACTGCTTTTTGTGACTGTCTAGGAGGTGATGGAGGGAGAAGGGGAAGGCAGCCAGCGTATAAAGCAGATCTGGGAGTGAGTTGTCAGAAGGAAGGAACAGACTTCAATCTCCAATTTGGCCAAATTTGCCAATGACGATGGACGTGAGGGAGCCTTTAGAAATTAGCTAGCGTGTGGATGGCTGACAGGCTTGGCAGAGACAATGAGCAGTACTAGGGAGAACAGTGATCTAGACAGGAGAAAATTCGAAGGAGTTCAGGAATCTTGATTTCCTTTCTCCTCATCCCACGATAAAAACGAAATATGCTTACTGGGTTTTAAAGAATGCCAGAGAAGTAGAAGGTAGAGAAGGGCTGACGGCAGTGCTGGTGAGGAGTCAGGGTGCTTTGTTTTGCTTTTTTGCTGACATAACCGTGTGCATAATTGATCCAAGTGAAATACCGTGCACTCTCGCTGCCACCTTACCTCCTTGTGATGAAATCTAGGTAAAATGTTTGCAATCTGCTGTATGTATCTAGAAGGTCAAACAACATGATGCCATCAACGCCTTAACCCACAGATGAGCACTGTAGTGGTAATGCAGCTTCCCTTAGAGCTCCTACCCTATAGCTATTTTCCTTAATAGATTTATAAGACCCTATAATGTGCTTTCAGGATCTATGACATGCAAGGCTGTCCCACTGATAAGTCTTCCATCATGAGCTAAGATCACACCTAGAGCTGAAGACTAAATTGTGCTGACTCACGCAGTCATAATGCATAAGGTGTAGGGGTTTGTCAGGTGAAATTAGGGTAAAGTCAGAGAAGCCTCAAGAAAAAAACCAGATGTAGGGGAAAAGGTTGTGCTGTATTTTGGCTTTAGAGCGGAGCTGGGGACGACTTAAGAGTAAGTGCAATAGTGTTTCATAGGCATTTCCATTCAAAGTGTTTGAAAATCCAGGTAGCGCTCTGGTATCTGACCTCAGCTTACGTGTTGCTTAACTTTTCCAATTCGAAGCACAGATAAAGGGATGGAGGCCTTTTTGCTGTAAGACATGCATTCTTGGGACCCAATGGTCACTAATGCATTTTTGGCATCCAAAAATCAGGCAGCCACAAAGTTAATCTGGAATCTACTTGTGTGTCATATGTGATGATGAAGGTGGCTCCTCTACAGTCCATAAAATGGAAACTGTTTAGAAAATATTGTCATTTCCAAGGAATTTGTTAATGAAAATATACAGTAATTTAGTGTGGAGCTAGAATTTCAGTTGTCTGGGTTTTGCACAGGGTGGGTTTCTTTTTTTAAGGAGCAGATGGGCACACCCTGACTTCAGTATGCCAGGACTCCAGCCATACATACATACGCACCCAGCTAGTGTTCTGAAATAAATTTGTGTGCAGATAACGCTTTTCATAGTGTGTTCAAACTGAAAGTTTGATGTGAAGTGGTCTGCAGGAAATGGGAGACTTAATTCAGAAAGTTGGGCCAGGATCCATTGACCTAAGCAACAAAGCTTCATTCCACATTATGTCTAGTTTTCTAAGAGTAAATTCAGGTTTAGCCGAGCTGTTCATCTCATACTCTGAAGTAAACCTGGTAAAACTAGCTTCTTATGACACTTCTTGCAGGGTTTAACAATTTCTTCTTATTTGTAACATTTCCCAGTGCAACCCTTTGGGAAGAGAAAGCTCACTTTCTCTGATACTGGGTTTTCTTTCTAAATAGGACAAAGCTGTTTTTAGGAAAAAGTTACAAGCCTCTGTTGAAAGTAGCTCTTCCAACTGTCAAGCCTTTCAACTGAAAGTCAGTCTTTCAACAGTTTCTTTTTACCTGGATTGAAAAACATATCCCTGATTCACTAGATAGTTGGGGTCCATTAAAGATTAGTTGTCTGTTTCATTAACCATCTATTACTTTGTTACAGCAGTCACAGAATAGTCCACAAAGACAGTAATGTTCTGTCAAGCAGTTTTGTAAAGACATTTCTTAAAGATCAAGTAATGCAGAAGAAAACCATAAACTGCACAATTAGTCAAATTAGGTATTACTGTAAATTCTTCAAGTTGCTTAAAAATAGATGTCGCTCATATGTTATACAGTGCATCCACTCTTAAATTTGGTAGTTATGTTTAAATATTTAAGTGTTTCAATAGTGTTAAATAGTTTTATACTTGTCCTAAATTAAATTCTTCTGGCAAAGAGTGTTTTATTTTGTTTCTATTGTGTTGCAGACTGTCCTACAGATTTTTGGTGTGGTGGCTGTGGCTGTGGCAGTGATTCCTTGGATACTCATCCCCTTAATTCCACTATTTATTCTTTTCATTTTCCTTCGACGATATTTTTTAGACACTTCAAGAGATATTAAACGTCTAGAATCCACAAGTATGTAGTTTGGCGGGATTTAATGTTAGTTTGAACCCTGCTTATTATTCTGTGAAATACTAGTATTTTATAGACAATCCATCAAAGATTTTTTCTTTTGCTATGCAAATAACTTCCTTATTGCCTTGGTTCTCAAGTAGTGAATTACATGCTTAACTCCTGCTTTGTGCAATGATAAACCTTAGGTACATCAGTTTAACTATCTGTAAGTAACGCTAGTTAAGAACGTGCTAAGTTGCTGGTCTTTGGGACCTTGCATGCACATACTAATGGAGTTTCTGACCTAATCTGACTTTTGTGCCTGACTTTAGCTTGACTATGGTATGAAAATTAAGCATTATGAATAACAAACATGGGTGCCTCATGTCATTAATAAAACTCAAAGAATTTCTTCAGTGACAGCTATTGTTAAAAACCTAAGAAGACATTTTTGTATAAGTTAATCTGCCCGGCTGTCTGACTGATTCTAATTGAGTAAGAGGACTTTGGTTAAAGATACTGCATATTTATTCTAAAAGGATGCAGTACAGTAACTTGTATGGTTAAATATAAAGTAGTAGGATTAAAGATTAGTGTGGTACAAAAAGAATTAAAAGTTGTCCTTCAGCTATTGCTAAGTTACTCTCATTTCCCTTTGTAGCTCGAAGTCCAGTGTTCTCCCACTTGTCGTCATCCCTCCAGGGGCTTTGGACTATTCGGGCTTTGAAAGCAGAGGAAAGATTTCAAAAATTATTTGATGCACACCAAGACCTTCACTCAGGTTTGTGATGAATTGATGTGAAAAATCAAATACTTTACTCTGTAGGAGGGAAATATCTTATGCCCTCAGCGACATGTATATAATGTACATTAAAATCAGTAGGAGCTGTGCATTTGTCTCTTTAGGGTAAAATTTCTCTATTAGAACAAAAATGTTATTATCTGTCTAGATTTTGAGAGTTTACTTTGGGCTGTAATGTAATTTGAGATACCCACACATATGTTTTAACAATGTCTAAGATAAACATTTTAATGCCTGATAAGAATAGTTAAAGAATCATTTTTGACATTTTTCTGGATTCCATGTTTAAAAAGAGAAAGAGAGGGGAGGAAACAAGCTATATTGTGAAGCATTTAATTTTAAGTAGTGTGCTAGGAGTGGACAGACTTGGTTAATATAAATCACCTTGGAAAAGTTCCATAAATCTCACTTCTTTTTGACTTTGAGCAGCTTTCAGGGCTCAAATCTAGTATATGATATTAACATGACCAGAAGGTGTAAAATATTAGTATTCCGCCAGCATAAGTAATACAATCCAGGTTTGTGCTGTGATTCTTTACCTTCTGTCAATTAAATGCTCTCTATTACAATGTTTTTCAAGATGCAGCATAATGCAAGTTTGCAATTTTGTTTGTTAGGTAAGATCTTGAATTTCCTCTGTTGTAACATATACAAGTATATTGTATGGCTTTTTTGTAATTTATAGACTTCTAAGGTTTCAGACCAGACCAGTTGATCTTTTCTGAAGTACAGTTTATCACAGGCTGTAGACTGACCTTCATGTTGAGCCCAGTAACTTGTGACTGGGGAAACATATCTTCCAGGGAGGCACCTCTAGCTTTGAATTCCCAATTTCTTAATATTTTCAAGTCAGTAGTTATTTGACCAAATCAATTTTACTGTAGCTAATAGTGAGGGAACGCAAAGTTGTTTTTTTAAGCTTTGTATTAAAATACACCTTTAGTCGATAAACTGCATATAAAAGTTTCACTGTACAAGGAGGACCGTGACCTTTAAAAGAAGTATTTTCTTCTATTTTAAGGTCAGATCTAAGGAACATAAACACACTATTTTCCAGTTGATTTTATGCATCTCTCTAATGAAACTGTCAGTAACACCCCATCAGGGCAGTTCAGGAACCTGCTTTTGAGATCAAGCTTCAGTGCTTATAGTTGCACTTTTTTGTGTACCTACACGCTTCATCTTGGTGTCTTTCCTCTGTGTGTGTGTGTGGTTTTTGGTCCTCGGAGGGAATATGAGCCAGCAGTGTGCCTAGGCAGCAAAGGCGGCCAACAACATCTGGGCTGTATTAACAGGAGCACAACCAGTGGAAGGAGGGAAGTGATTATCCCCCTCAGCACTTGTTAGCCCACAGCTGGAATACTGCATCCAGTTTTGGACCCTCAGATACAGGAAACACTCTAACGTTAAACTGGAGTGAGTTCAGTGGAGGGGCCGCTGAGATGGTCAGGGGACTAACAGCAGAGATTTGCCTGTGAGGAGAGGCTGAGGAAACTGGGCTTGTTCAACTCGCAGAAGAGAAGGCTTACAGAGGATTTAATAGCTGCCTTCCACTACCTGCAAGGATGTTACCAAAAAGATAGTCAGGCTCTTCACAGTGGTACATGGTGGGAGGAGCAAGAAAATGCATATAAGTTGTAACAAGAAAGGTTTAACCTGGGTACAAGGAAAAACTTTTTCACCATGAGGACAGTCAAGCAGAGGAACGGGTTGCCCAGAGACGTTGTGCAGGCTCCATCCATGTCGATTTTCAGAACTCGAACTGCATAAAGCATGGAGCAACATGGTCTGACTTCAGAGCTGACCCTGCTTTGAGCAGGAGGTTGAACTAGAGATCTCCTGAGGTTGCTTCCACCCTGAATGATTCTTTGATACTAAATGTGTACAAGCAATACCTGATAGAAGAGGATACCTTTCACACTAGCTCACAAAGTTGGAGTCCTGGGTTCTTTAGTCTCCCAAAGAGTTTTAAATTCTTTCCTGCATCACAGAAGGCTCTCCCAGCCAGCAATGGTTTTGTTTAATGCTTTTGGCTGGAGTGGTATCCTCCTCTCTACTTCGGGCTGAGCCTGGGAAACAGGACACTGGCTTCAGACCCTCTTTCAGGGGTGCCTATGAATTTGATATTAAATAATCTTTAGATAAAAAAAACATCTAAAAGGCATGCTGAGGTTTGACCAAACCTAAGTTTCCTTGCTGCCAGTGCAACATCGCTATAAGCAAGCTCGTTAGTCATCAGAAGTTACATCATGAGTCTGTTAGTCCCCACGATTGCCGTATTCCTTCCTGCATGCACAGTGACCCTGGTTACACAGGGAGGTTGCAGCATGACCCATCTCAAGCCGGCAGTTTAGTGCACCTTCCTGGACAGCAAGATCAATGGAGCAAAACCTTGGAGCTGAAAAATCTACAACCCAAATGTCCCATTTCCTGGTTTTACAAGTACACTATTGCACCAAAAATGACCTTTCATGTTACCAGGAAGCTGCCATAGGCTGTTTCCAGAGATACTCAGCTCCTGGGTTTCAGAGAGATACCCGAATTATCGTGGCGAATTCAATTTCTGGAACTAGCTTTGTGACTTGATGCAGCGCTCTCTTCTGCGTGTATCGTTCTGTGTGCCTAGGTGTACGACTGTTCATTAGACCATATCAAATGTATTGTTTAGTGAAACCAGCTGCTAAATGTGTGGTCAGGCATATGCAGTTAGAGTTGGTGTAAATAGGACTAAGAGGTTACCAGCTCTGGACCTCACCTGGCTGCCTCTTGTCATCCTCGCTCTCTCCCGCTGCTGCCCTCCAGAAGTTACATGGGGTTCTGTTGGCTGAACTGTTGATTTGATCACTCTGTAATCTAGCTATTCAAAATGATCTGGCTTAAAACCAGACTTAGCTCGTCCCTTTTTTTTTCAAGAGGGAGGATTTTTTTGGTTTGAATCTTTCCCAGAACTGAGCTAAGGAACATTGAAACAGTTGAAACAGCACTGATCTTTAGCATGGAGTAATGACAAGCAATGCAGAAAGGGTTGGAATGGTAACCTTCTGCTGTGACTTGGTAGCAGCTGGAAGCATTCATCTGACTGCAGCCTGAGCAATAAATAATGCCATACTTCATTATGGCTATTTGATTTCTGGTTTTGGCCCTGAATTCAAAAACTTTGCCTTCTGTATTGCAATGTCTTTTCCTGCTGTCTCCTGTATCTTGTACTGTAGCATATCTCTCTGGGATGGAATTTAGCACCAAATTGTGGCCACCTGGATGTGAGTGCCCAGTGTAGGTGTCCACCTGGGAGCTTCCCCAAAGTAGATACCTGCGTTTAGTCAATTGAATAGCTCTGTAGCTCCACTGGCTGTATTGAGGAGCTCTTATGGGATCTCAGCCAGCTGCAGCTGCCTTCTAAAGACTTGGCTGTGTCAGTTGTGTTGTGATATGTTCTAGCTAAAAGCCTGTAGACTGTAGTTCAGCTAGAGCAAATGTAGTTGTACTTCTGCTTTTTGTATAAGACTCCCAAGTCCACTAGAGTTAAAAAAAGGCTTCCATTTTAAATAAGTGGACCATGCTTCAGGCCTTGACTGGTTTTCTTTTTCTTGCTATTACTGTATGTTATACTAGCTGTGGTTGCTATTGTGGTTGCTATTAGTGTGAAAAATAGGTTAGACGATTTCAGGAAAACTGGACAATGTTCTGATCATCATCATCATCAGTCCATACAGATGTGCACTTGAAGATGGCAATGGGCATTTTTTTAACAACTTACAATATTAACATGAATTAATTTAATAATAATTATACAGCTTAGTTTTCTAATAATGCGCTGTTCTTATGTCTTTGTAAAATAACTTTAGAGGCCTGGTTTCTATTTTTGACGACCTCGAGGTGGTTTGCTGTGCGTCTGGATGCCATCTGTGCCATTTTTGTTATAGTGGTTGCTTTTGGTTCCCTGCTTCTCGCCAAGAGTAAGTACAGATGTTAGAAAAAGTTCACCCGGTAATTACCATGTATAGTAATGTCTAATTCTTTTTCGTAGTTTGCTGTTTCTAATTGTTTAAGGATGGTAATTAAGTTAAATGTTTCTTTCTAGATCGTGATCTCTCCCTCAGTCTAGGGCATTGGGGCTGTATCTGCTTTCCTGCAAATACTGGAGGCAGTTCAGACATCTTCTGGGCTTAGACATGCATCTACCATCATCCCCAAATGTGCAAACAAACTTGCAGATCCGTAGTCTTCACTTTTGAGATTCTGGCTTTCAGAGCAATAACAACAAATAAATCTTCTTCTTTTTCCCCACCTTTGCCTTTCTTTTTTGGGCCTACAGGGCTTTGATTTTTTTCATACTGAAACACCCACAGAGCTGCTTCTTAACAACTTTTTTCCTTTCTACGCATGGCACAGTAGGCCAAAAGGCAAGCTAAAATTCCTAGGGATACTCTTCTAATATCTTGGATCAACAGGATAGGCCAGTTCCAGAAAGAAAATCGCCTTCTAATAATACATTTTATGTTCACTGTCACTCATGAACTGTCATTAGTGTATGCATCATCCAGTATGTAATTGGGTTAGATGTACTAGAATGAGATAGTCATCTAAAATATGAAGGAAGAGGTAATTATCTTGGACATGAAAATTAGTGCTAATTTGCTGGTTTTGTTTCTTTTCTTTTTCCTTTGGAAAAGTTCTGTGTATGTATGAGTGTTTTAAAATTTGAACACTCTGTGCTGCTCAACACTGAAAATTTTGAGCTAGGTTTGATGTTATTAGATACAAAAAAACAAGTCAAAACAAAAGTCCTGAATCTTTCCTTGCCTCTGGATAAGGAGTAGTCTCGTGAAGTCAATAGAGCTATGCAAAGATAAAGTTCAAGTAAGTCAGAAGACAGTCACGCTTAATATTGGGGCAGACAGAATTCATTTATTTTGGGAGAGTAGACCCACTGAACACAGTAAATGCTTATATGAACAGGGGAAGAAATATTCTGTCCTGTTATTTTCTCTGATCACTTACAAGAGTACAAAGTTGATGTAAATGTTTGTAACTTTGAAATCATTTTGCGATGATTATTTGCTTAGGTTTAGGGGCTGATCGAATTTGCTTAGAAAAAAGTAAAGAGTTACAATGCTCAGCCAGATAGGGATGACCCTAACAAGCTATGTAAGTATGGTCTTGAGACTGAACCCCAGTAGTTAGATAAAATGCCAGGCCAAGGAGAATGGGAATTATCTTTTTGAATTATACAGACAATTTCCAAAACGTACCCAAAAAAATGCAGCAAGTAGCTGTTCTGCCTGGAGCTACTCATTGCACAGATGGCAAGTACGGTGTAACCAAACAAAATTCTGGCTGTGATGCTACCATCGTGTAAGTAACCTCATGAAAGTGAAGTTAACTAGGATTTTGTGTAATTACCAGTGTACCTATTTGATTCTCTTTTTCTCTTTGTTCTACAGCTTTGAATGCAGGGCAGGTTGGTTTGGCACTATCCTATGCAATCACCCTCATGGGAACATTCCAGTGGGGTGTTAGACAAAGTGCTGAAGTTGAAAACCTGGTAACGTTTATTTCTTCCTTTTCACCTCTTGGTTCCTTTTCGTGGTTATGACATGAGGCCTTAAGGACGGGATTCTTCTTAATTAACTTAGGACATTAATACCTTAGCAAGCGATTGAGGCACTACTTACAGTCCATAAAGAAAAATAGCCTCTTCTAGGGTATAATTTGTCTGACTGATTTTGAATGTCTGTTGAGATGAGTTGTGCCCAGTGACTGTCCCTCTCCATTCATAGTAAGGGAGGCTTCATAACTTCCCTTTACAGCAGAAAGGAGACTGTCTAGTTACAGTGTAGACAATTGCATTGCAACTTGCTAAAATTACAAGACATTAATCCCTCTCTATCAATAAGTTTTTTTAAATGATTCTTTTAGATTTGGCATTTTTAATTTATTATTATTTGTTGTTGCATTTAAAAATTTGATTTATATCCCTCATGGCATTTTTAGGGTCCTGTTAATTTGTTGTAAAGCTTTATCTTCTTCTTAATTTGTTGTAAGTTAACAAATATTTGAAAGTATTTGTTTATATTCAGCTGAGAGGATTGTGTGTTTTCCAAAATACATAAAGTAAAATCCCTTCCACCAATTTACAGTATTCACTAGCATGTTCTAGTTTGGCTATTTACTTTCTTAAATTAATATATTAAGAAAAAAGACTATAAAAAGAACCTACTGAGCATGAACCTGGGGATTTTTGTGTTCTGTTGACAACTGAAGTTATTTGTAAATATGATTTGCTGACCATTGTCTAGGAATTACATGTAGTCCTTTTGTAGAAGCCACAAAGCCATGTTTAATAACAGATAATAATAATGTTAGATTTGTATTTCTTTGTCTAGCATGTTGCTTCTTCAGAGCATGTTTCAAACATGAATAAACTAGGGGTGACAGACTTTGGTGAGAAACGGGAAGAAAGGTTTAAGCTTTTTCATACCAGTTGGGAAGTTTTGGAAGCGTGAATCTGTGGGACTCTTACGTAGTGAGTTACTCTCTTGGAGGCTGTGATTTAGAAATACTTTGGAGGAGAAAGGCTTGCCATTCACGAAGCTGGCTTTGTTGTGGAATGCTGATCATTTTGTGGAGCTATGATTAGCATCAACTTCTTTGACAGGTGGACATCCACCAAAAATCCCTTGTTATTAAAGGCTGGCTACATCTGGGGGAGGCAAGAACATTTCCTCTCTGTTCTACTCTGTCCTTCCTTCTTTGTATGCTTTTCCCTGGAGCTTATTTTGTAATGTGGAAAAGGTAGGTGGCAATGAGCTCAGAGAACTTGCTGCCTGGTGACCTCTGCCCTTAAAGCCACTCCAGGCAAGATAAGCCTACTGGATATCTCTATGATGGTTGGTTGTTTTTTTTTTTCAGAATCCATCTGTGAGTGGATAACATTAATACAGTTAATTGTATTGAGAAAACGTATGGGTGAGGATGCACACCAGAGCCTAAACAGATATTTTTGCCGAAGGGGAAAAAAGTGTCTAGATAGCTCAACTTCTTTTTCTCCTCCTTCCCGTAAGATTAGAGCCATCAGCAAATATTTCAGTTTCTTTCATATCTGGCATAAAATACATGGGAAAACAAGTTTTATTGCATAGAAGTCACTAATAATATGGTGACAGCTATCTTGGATCATGGAGTTGCTTGTGACAAACATATTTAAAAGATTTGCTGGGGGTGAGCAGAGCGGTGATGATGAGGACAAAAGGGATGATGAAGCCAGTAACTCGATGCTAGTAGCTATCGTACATCTGCCTGTAGCTTATATGGCAGTTTCATTTCTAGCTTTGTCTTCCCAACACACAATGAAATGGTGTTATCTTAGCCAAGACTGACAGACAACTCTCATAGCTTAAATTTCTTAATACTTATGCACATACTTAGATTTGTAATTAATCCCACTGATTAGAAATGAATGCTTATGTATGGATTTATGTATCATGGTAGATTTGGGTCTGTAGTAGGACATGAGATGCATTTCTACTTTTTCAGTTGTATAAAGTAAGCATAGGATGGTAACAAATACTCTTATCTGTGCTTAAAAGAAAAACTGGGAAAATTTGCATTGAATCTTTACAGTAAAAATACACGCACACCTATATATATGTGTGCAATATATGCAATAAGCTGAAATTTGTGTATATATGTCATCTTTCCTGCCCTTAGATGATATCAGTAGAAAGAGTAATGGAATACACAGAACTTGAAAAAGAAGCTCCTTGGGAGACCAACAAGCATCCACCACCTGAATGGCCAAGCCAAGGAATGATAGCATTTGAAAACGTTAACTTCACTTACAGTCTAGATGGACCTTTGGTGTTAAGACATTTGTCTGTCTTAATTAAACCAAAAGAAAAGGTATGTATATAGCTGTCTTAGGCCATTCACAGAAATTAAGCAAAAATGATAAGTTGGCAAGAAGCTGTGTGATAAAAATACATTGTAAGATATATGGATGTTAGGAAATTAGTAAGTGTTCTTTTAAAATATAAGCCTTAGTTGTATTTAATAACAAAATTTGGAGCCTGTTTATTTCCTGTAAGTGAAGCGTAAATGCATCTGGGAACGTGACATTTCTGTCTGTCAAAACAAAGGGTTAAACATATTTGATAATTTTCTGACAAAATTTGGGTTTCATCAGAAAGTGGCAGACATTCAAAATACCAACTAAGCCCAAAATGTTTGTTCAAAGCAAATGGAGCTGCATTAGGAAATTGGGGATTCAATAGAGGGAACATAAATGGATTGAAGGATGTCAACAGGCAAGGTGAGCAGAGACAATTGAAAATAAAGAATGTACATGCTCTTGCACAGAGCGCTGAATGGAAGAGAGAAAAAAGAAACACAAATCGGTTGAATGACTTTAGAATTGGGAATTTTATTTCAGTTCCTTTCGGCTACCAATCCAATTAACTGTTGCTGTTAATTAGGTTGGTAGCCAAAAGAAACATAGAAATAAAACTCTTCCTCCTCTGCAAATTTGACTCTTCTTCCCCAATTTTGACACTATCCCAATTGAAAGAGTGCTGCAGGGAAGGTCTCCCCCACAGACAAAATTAAATTAGAGCCCTGCAGTGTTAATTCGTGCTTTGCTACATTTCAAATGCACATGTACTTTTTTGATTAGGATATCTTCCCTAGGAGGCTGGTTCAACTCTCTACAGTCATTGCCATGGCCTCATTTGTAACATGCTTTTCCATTCAGTCCCAAACCTGTTTCGTTCCTCAAGTGGACCTTTTTAATAACATGCGTGTTACAAGAATTCAACCCAACTTTGCTGCATGGAGATGATCTCATGGAATTAGGTATGGGTGAGTTAAAAATGATGTTTAAGAAGAAGAGCAAAAGGGATGTTTATCTACTCTCTACTTTTCTTGCCTATGGGCCATCTCTCTAGCTGTTATATATCACTCCAATGTAATAGCAGACAAGATGAATTACATTTCTTAGTGAGAGACAGAAATAAAATAAAATAAAAAACGGAAGCAAGAGATACTAGCAATGTATGACTCAATCCTTGGTGGGGGCAGGAGGGAGAGGGATGACTGGGGGTATTTATTTTTGCTGAGTGGTTATGCTGTGGTTTTGTCATCCTGAAGTGAATTTGCCCAGCTTGAAACTATTGCCAAGAACTTCGTGTTTGTTTTCTGTGATGTTTTGCACAATACTGCAGTAGACTGCCACTGTGTGAAATAAATCTCCCAAGCATCTGTGCTCCTTATATTGGTTTTAATTATGGAGAAGTGTCCCTTCAGAACCAGGTTTCCAGATCCGCTAGGGATTCTGCCCATGTGGCTGTCAGTGAGAGCTCTTATGCCTGTTCAGAGCCCTGGCTCATACAGACTTCTGGTGGCTGCAGTGCCACCGGCAGGATGAATGAGCTTAAAGTTCTGCCGTGCTTGTGTTTTTCTTGTAGCCACCCCAGCACCCAGTTTGGGAAGGTGTAGGTACAGTGAGAACGGAGGACACGATTACGAGCAGGTCACTGGTGGGTTAGGTTCTCTTGTGATCTGCTTGTCTCGCCGTTCAGCATTTCCCTACAGTTGAAGCAGTAGGAAGGACCCTCTGTTTTAACCATCTTTGCTAACGTAGCCTAGTCTGCCAGACAGACCACGGAGTGCTCACATCAGGAGGGAGCTCTGCCAGCAGCTGGCTGTGTGTGATTAACCTCTTCAGCTACTGGAGCTGCAGCCGGAGGAGGTTAGCGTGCGCAGCCTTGGGTTTTAAACACCACTATCTTTGTTTTAGGGTGCTTACGAGTGCTTATTGACTAATACATTGCTAAATGCACCTTGTCCTGACAGATCCTGAATCTGAGGGAATGGCTGCATGAAAAAGTTAGGAGGGCGAGGGTCTAGATTTACGGCGTGGCAGCTGTTCGCGTAAATACTCTCGCAGCGTAGCACGAAAGGGAGGTTGCCCGAGGGATAACAAAGACACGGGCAGTTTCAGTGGAGTAGTTGACGTGCTGTAAATCTCGCTCTCATTTTTTGTGCAGCTCGACTTTGAAGTACAAGTGACGCCTGAGTAATGATGAGCCCAGCATAGCAGGTGTACTCCTGCGTACGCACATGGCTTACATTGGGCCATGTGATTCCTGTTAGGTGGCAGGGACTTGCATTTGCAGACCTTCGCTGTATTTACACTGGCTATGAACACGGGCCTCTGAAGAATACAATGTATTAAAAAAAAAAAAAAAAATGTGTATGCCGAGAGCTGTTTCAAATTCATGTAAATTTTCAGCAGCCTGTAGTCAATTGGACCAAAAATACAAATAGATTCCTCTAAATACTGAAGAGCGTAGTCCTTTCATTTGATGCCAAACTGAAAGTGGGATTTTGACAATATGCAGAGCAGCTGCATTTTTATTTTAAGTATCAATGTAATTTTTTATGTTTTTTTCTTTATATCCTTAATACAATACTTTATATCACTGACATTTACAGAGAAACAATTGAACTTTTGTTTTCACAACTCTGGGTGTCTGTGTTCTCCATTCAGCATTTTCTTTCTGAGCTGTAGTATAACTGTTAAGAAATATTTTTCCTTTGTTTCACTGATATAATTTAGAATACTAGACGTTTTATCATTTTTTGTAACAGATTTGCGTAGATTAGGCTGTATCTTTAATAATAAGCACTGTATAAATGTTAATTAGTTTATGTACAATGGTACAATAATGAATTGTTGGATGGAACTGTTGAATCAGAAAATAGAAGTAGAAAATACCTTTTAGATTATGCAGCATAAGTTGCTCCTTGCAGTATACTTTTTTAGTGTTTTGTGTATTTGTGATCAAATGTGGGCACTGCTGCTTTGTCTGAGCTTAGTGTCTCTGTTAGAAGAAAGTGTCTCCTTGTTCTTTGATGTAATGTGTCCTGTGCTTAATTTAATTCCAGCAGTCATAACTGCATACATCTGAGTCTCAGGCAGTGGGTAATTGCCCTCTGGTGTCTGTACGTATACTCATGAAGGTTTTCATGTTTCTTCCTCCTTTCTGCACCCCAGTCAGTTCACCAGGCTATATTGTACATGTTTAATCCTCGTAAATCCTTCCTCATCAAATGAGTATCTCCAACCCATATTAATTTTATATTGCACTTCTCTGAACTCTTTCCAGTGTGTTGATTTCTTTCTGGAAATGTAGCGATTAGAACTGAGTGCAGGAAATAAAAAATCCTGCCAGATCAGATCTGTGTAGAGGGTTACGCCCATTACCTTCTCTGATACAATTGATTACTGTACATTGTTTTCTCTAAGAATCCTTTACCTGAAGACAACTTTAAAAAAAAAAAAAAAAAGTTTGCTGCTCAAGTAGTATTTAATCACCACTAATTTTATGTCTCCTCTCATTTATTAATGGGCCTACTTTCTCCCAAGTGTTGGTTTCATATGAAATATTTGTAGGCCTTAATCCCTTGTCGTTAAAGTTAGCAATCCCATATTTTGCATTGTCTCTACCTCTTTCTTCTGAAAGCATTATTTTTTCACATTGTATACGGCTTCTGATTTTTCTTTGGGAAAATATAGAAGCCTGAATGACTGTGATTTTATTATTCACTGTTTCTTCTGTTTGGAAAGGAATTGTAGCTTGGCCACAAGGCCTTGTAGTTTCAATACTTATGTCCTCTCTGTTGAAGCTGTCTGAAGCATGAATACAGTTTATAATCCTGCTAGTTTTGGCTTTTAGAGTTTGACTGCTTTAAAGTACTTCACCTTAACCATGCTAACCAAAATCAGTCTCACTTATTTAAATTGGGAATACTGCTCACACATTGTTCCCAAAGTGCTTTATGGGAGTCCTTTTTTGGGTTGAGAAGTAGATGCATGCCTGAAATGATTTGCCTAACATCACCCAGCAAACCAGGCTTAGTATAAAAATTAGCAGCCTTGAATCACATTACTCTATATGTGGAGCCACTTTATCTTGTTTACACAATAAAACACCACACATTAAGGGAAAATCTTTCACCTTTGAATATGATCCAAGAAATTGTTGGGTATCCAAATGTCACCTGAATCCAAACTGATTTGGGGGGAGTTTTTTTCCTCTCAGAAAAATGTTAATTATAAAGAAGTTTTATTTGGTGCTTGTTCTACTATAAATCCTGTGATGTCGTAAAACTGTTGCTTGACATATTAATTTATCCTGAAAAGCTCATGGTTTAATAGTACAAGCTTGGCTTGCTCTGTAGGTTGGAATAGTGGGAAGAACCGGAGCTGGGAAGAGCTCTCTGATAGCAGCCCTCTTTCGCTTGGCGGAACCCGAAGGAAGGATTTGGATTGATAAATACTTGACATCAGAGCTAGGACTCCATGACTTGCGGAAGAAAATTTCAATTATACCTCAGGTAAGAGAGTGACTTGGTCTGCTATAAACATTTTCAATATAATGCCATAGTATTTAAAATGCTTTGCTGGGATATGTTCCCCATGCACCCCCATATGCAGTAGACATAGAAACTTCAATGAGGTGTTATTCTTACTTGAGTAAGGTCTTGATTATTTTAAGACAAACAGAATCAGCTTTGGGGACTGGAGCATTTTCTTCCTAGTTTTGTCCCGTCTATTCCTCTGGAATACTTGTGAGTAGGTGTCAGCAGTATGCTGTCCTCCTATAGTCTGGGAAAGAGCAGAGAAAATCTGACAGGCATATACCAATCTTCAGCAGTCCTCTGAAGTCACTTGATCCTTTGGCAGCAGTTCCTGCCTGACACGTTGCCTGAAGCTTCCCTAGTAAGGGACTTCGAGGGACCACTTTCACCTCCCTAGTCACTCCTGTACAAACTGACTGAGGCTAGATCTAGAAGGAACAAGTGTGCCAGCTAGAAGTGAACTACTAGCCTTTCCATTATTTGGAGAAGGTTGGGCAGATGGAAACCAGGGGAACAGACAAAAGAGTGGGTCATTATGACCTATAAAAAAAAACTTGGTGAGTTTAGAAGCTGAATGCGGGAAAGGCTGCAATACAGGGAAAAAAAACTAAGACAGTGTTTGGAATAGCCTCATCTCTGGTGCTGGAGCAGAGGAAAGGATGTTCCAAGAAGTCCAGCAGGTCACAGGTCATCTCTTCTACGGTCTTACATTCAAATGAGGCATTGAATTAGAGAAGGCTTATGTATAACTTCAAAACTTCCTGAAGGCAGAGCCTGGGCAGGTTAGCATGTTCCATGAAAGTTCTGATCTCTTCCGTGATCATTTGCTCTCCACTGGAGAGGGAGGAAGAAGGAAAAGCTCATATACTGCAAATGGAAAGTCATGTTTTTGGCAAATAATTCGTCTGGGATGTTCTAGCAGATAGATAGAAGAGTAGGCTGGAAACAAGAGGAATTTGTTTGCCATGTTTAGTATTAATTCTCAGATCTCTGTATTCTATTACAGAAGCTGTACTTGGAGTCCTTAGACCATCTTTGTAGCTGAATGTTTACTAGCCTGTTGACAGGGTGGCATTCAGAGTGTATTACTTTCTTTAACTTGAGAATCTGATAAGAATGGCAATGAACAGTGGTTCTAAGCTTCTCTTGACTACCTGCTTTTTTTTTCTCCTCAAGAATAGGAGTCAGAGAGAAGAAGCAGGTATGCTATTATCAAAAAAAAAAAAAAAGAAAGAGGTACTCTCCCAGCAATTGGATGTTGGATTGTTGCCTAATGCAGGATGTCTTTTGCTTCTGCATGCTGAAGGCTTTGTTATTGCACAGTGGAGGTACTCACTGGAAATAGTCATCTTTTCTATGTAAAGAGGACTTCACATGGATTTAACTTCTACTTTTTTTGTTTGTGTGCAGCATTCTTTTCTCCTGAAAGCAGATGATCATCAGTTCATTCAAGGGTCTACAGCTTTTTGAAAGCCTTGCCTGTAGCTATTGCAGGTGATTTCTATATTGGGAAGAATTCAACCCAGTTGAATAAAATAGAGTACTGAGACAGGAAAACTGCTGGTCAAATACAGTTTCTACATGTTGAGTGATGCAGATGCTCAAAGTTCACTGCATTTGATTATACGTGGTTTTCTGTCATATATTGATCTGTTGACATGGTTGTAAAACTATTTTAAACCAGTTGAATTCTGTGACTTTTATCAAGTTTATATGGTAGGATTTTCATCATGGTCCCAAAGGGTTTTAAGTTTCCAAAGGAAAGGCCAAAGAGTTTTAAAAAGACTAGCAGGTAGCATTTCTTTTCCACATAAGGGAAGACTTGTTTCCACTAAAACCATGCAAAACTATGAGGTGGTGGTAGTAAGAAGAAGAGGAGGGGTTGGATTAAGGTAGTAAACTGAGTGATAGGCATTGTCCTGTACTGCACTAATAGTAGTGTCAATAATAGAAATAATAATAATGTAACATCAAGTAGTTATTTTGCAGCAAATATCTTCATAATTATATGGGAAGCTAAGAAACCAGAGGGAGAGATGCTTATTAAAATTATAACATAAAACATGCTAAACAGAACCATTCCTAGAGAGTGATGAGGCAAGAGTGAAGTTTTCTTACATGTAAGTTTAAATACCTACCTGGAGAAATAAAAATGTGCTTAGGCTTCTAATTGCTTGCTTGGATGGAGCTATGTGAAGGTTGTGTTTGTAAATCTTTTCTATGCAAATGTTGTCTGCCTCCCTGACTGCAAGCATTTTTACAACAATTATTTACAGGTTTGTCTTATTACTTTCCTCTCATAAACCAGACTATTTTAAATAATAATCTGTGTCAGAAATGATAATTAAAAAATATCCTTATCTTCTGTTGCAGTACATGTCTATTGTTAAGACTTTTATAGTAGTTATGAACACTTTATAAATTCAGCCTCTTATTTTGCCAATGTATAAAAAAGGATTGGAAAAGAAAATAAACGTAACAATACCTTCAAAACACAGCAAACAGTGGATTAAAATATGTGTTGTTGAACAAATTACTTTCTATGTGTTTTTGAAGAAAAGTGTTCTTTAACCTGTTAATGGTTTTTTTTTGTAATCCTTTTGTTCATTCAACAGGCTTTTAGTGACATGTTGCTAATGCAGCAGATACTTTGAAAAAATTGGCATGTTATGTCAAGAAATGCATACGTCCTTTTACGCTGCTTGTGGCATGTTCTGTCTTTGTTAATCCTTTTATACCACTCAGAGTGGTTTGGAAATGAAGATACAATAAAAGGGTTAGGGTCCAAGTTCTGCTCTGATTTGCTGCAGCCCTTTAGAGCTGGGCATCACTAGGGTTAGATGGGACCTAAGTCACGACAGAGGTTAATCTCGAAGTAAGCTGAAGTTATCCAATGTAAGATAGACATTATTTCCTAGGGGAGAAAAAAAGAAAGCATTTTGCATAAGATTCCTCCAATTTAAAGAAGACTGACAACATGATGAATGGTCTCCATTTATGATTAGCCCTATTACAGCTTTTGACTTGTTGTTGTCGTTATGTGTGGTTTTAAGAGGGGTTTAGCCCTAAAGTCATGTTGGTGCATGACTCTCGGGTCTGGCACATCACATTAGTGAGTACTGATCTGTTGCTTAAAGAGTTCTGGACCAAAAGTCATCTTCCCGCTTCTCAGACACTAACTTTTCCAGTGTGAATTGGTTTGTGCCAGTTTGATTAATGATCTGTTATTGGTCTGACCGGGACGTGAAGTAGAACAAAACTTGCTTCAACCACAGGTAAACCCATATTACTACCTGAATGGGAGAAGGTACCGATTTGACTCCCTGGTGTATTTTGAGTTAGAGCTTTGCCCAGCAGTGCTCCGGTTCTAAGTAAGTTTGCTCTGATGCTGTGGCAGTATAGATTAATTCCTATGTGTATAGGTTTAAACATTGCGTTGAAATGGTGAAAGCTGTTCCTTTTAGGCTCTGGTGAATCAAAGGGCTTTTATGGTATGAAATGAAAAAAAAAAACCACAAACCAACCAAATAGAGAAGGAAGACCAGAAAGGCATTGTGAGCTCTTTGATTCCTCTCTGCTTTATGTACTTCAAAAACAAATTTTCAAAACTGCCCAAACGTAATTTAGGAGTGTGAGCTCATTGACAGTGGTAGTTGCTGGTTTTCATTAACAATACCATGAGGATAGCAATGATTTCATGGAAATATATATATATATAGCTTGTGGCATCAAAACAGTGGCATGTAAATGCCCGTTTGAGTACCGACATAACTGTGTACAGCAATTTGCAAACAGACCTGTCCTGTTTGGTAAATTATCTTCATACAGACTGGTTGAACGCTTGCCTTCCCCACCAACCCTTTAAGCATGCTATTGTGAAGTACTGCTTTGCATTTCATAAAAGATAGCTTGTTGTTGGGTATTTCTGTGCTATTGTTGATATAGGTTAGTTGTGATTATTATTAAATTACCTATTGCAATTTAAAATCTGTGTTTATAATGGAATGCTAATTTTATTGGGTTTTAGGAGCCTGTTTTATTCACTGGAACTATGAGGAAAAACTTAGATCCTTTCAATGAATACACTGATGAGGAGCTGTGGAATGCCTTGGAAGAGGTGACTTATTAAATCTAATAATGTACATCTGATATTTACATGCAAAATAACACTATAGTGCTTGTATGCATTAGGTTTTAGATGTTTTCACCAGGTTTGATAAGGGCATAGCTGTCAATGGAAAAAGATAGACTGTTGCGTGCATGTTTGTTATGTGTGTGTTTGTGCATGTGTGTGTAGACACGTATATTGTTATATAAGTCTTTATGAAAAAATTATCCTTTGGGATGATGCTTTGGTTACGGTTTGATTCATATCTTAGTTTTAATGAACATTAATAGATTCTTAACAATGTGCTTTAATGTTTTTAGAATTCTAATAACTGACACACTGTGTAATCCAACTTGGCACTTACTCATTTTGTGTCAGAATATAAAAGGTAAACCTTGCATACTTATTGTTGTGTCATCAGACACACAATAGCTGATTTAAAAGAGTTACTCATCCTACAACATGTTGACATGTCAACAGGTGCAACTGAAGGAGGTTGTGGAAGATCTACCTAATAAAATGGAGATGCAGCTGGCAGAATCTGGGTCTAATTTTAGTGTTGGTCAGAGACAGCTGGTGTGTCTTGCCAGAGCAGTTCTAAAAAAAAATCGGATCCTTATCATTGATGAAGCAACAGCAAATGTGGACCCAAGGTAAAAACAAAATCTGTCATGTTAAGATGAGCTCTTTTTTCTAATAATAAGATGATCTGTATTGTAGAGATGAACTTAAATGCTTTGTATTTCTTGTAGCTTGTATTGCTATTTTATGTTTTTAAAGATAGCATCATAATTGTCTGTTCAAAATGGGGTGGTTGAGCTTTGGCTACAGAGTAGATGATATAAATTAAGCGCTCAAAATATCCCTAGTTTCAGTGCATTCCATAGAGTAGGGAAGTTGATGTTCAAAATTTATTTGTCCTGCAGCCATAGACAAGAAGACAAGAACCTCCTTGGAAATGCACATCAGCAACATCAGGATAGCCATGAAGCAAGTTGAGTTCTGTTGATATCTGGAAGAAATGTCTCTTAGAAATAAATAAGTAAAAATAAATATATTAATTAACACACACACACACAAACAAGAAAAAAAAAACCAAGCAAAAAAAAAGACCCAACCCAAAACTAGAAAGGTGAAAAATGGCTATCAGCAAAACCGGATACTTCTGGTTATGAGATACTATCCCTTCAGACGGCTCAGATGCCAGTGTAATAAGTTACAGATAAAATAGGGGTGGGGGGGGGTGGGGGAAGGTAAGCTGTCCTAAACACCACAGGAATTGCAAAACAGATTTGGAGATGTTTAAAGCTACAGAAGGGACTCATTTATCATTCATTATTTTGTCTTGTATAACTCAGGCCGGCAGAACTTTCCTGAATTCGTTCCTGTTTGAACTAGAGTGTACTTCTAGAAGAACATCCAACCTCAATAGAAAAAAATTCAATGACAACCCTTGTTAAATTGTTCCAATAGCTAAGTACCCCCACTGTTAATTTTTGAAACATTTGAAACGCTGGTGGAAATATTTTGGAAACAATACTGCAAACGTACTGCATCAATTAGTCTGAGCTGAATATATAGTTCCAACAAACTATGGCTTGAGGGAGAACTCAAAGTCCAAAGAGGACAATAACACAGCAAGTCCCTCAAACAGATGCATTAAGGATTTTGTATGTCATCTGGGCGTGACTCATTTTTATAACATCTTCTTGGGGGAGAAGTGGTGCCACTAGGGTAGCTTTGCAGTTCAGCTGACAGTGTATTTCTAAAACCTTTAGAGAAGTGCATTCCCTTCCCAGAGCTTCTCTCTCTCTTTTTTTTTTTTTTTTTGACTATTAGTTTATTTTTGGCTGAGCTCTAATAGATTAACTGTGATTAATCATAGCTGTGGAAATTTAATACCATCTTACTCATCTCCCTATTTTGGCATCTCACATGTGTGTGTTCTCAACTTGCACTATCCATTTAATTGATCTTGATTAATGTGTGCTGCAATATATATTATAATAAGGTAAATGTTTGTTTGTATCAACTCTAGGCATAACAATACAAATAATAACTTGGAACTTCTTCTTTGAATTCAGTTTGCATTACAGTCATTATTACCTTTTCCTTAATGTGTTGCTATAACTAGAGCCAAGTATTTTCGGCTGTGCAATCTGATAGGACGCTCATCAGGAAATGCTGATGTGGGTTGCTTAACTGAGCAGTTAGGGAGGCATTTTTGGCATGTGAGGAAAACCTCCTCCTCTGCTGGTGCACAACCCCCATACCTGGCACCCTTGTCTCTAGCCTGGCGGCAAGCACACATCATATCAAGCACCTGGGATAGGAAACCATGGGCAGCTGCTGCTGCCTCTGGAGATACTTCTTCTTTTTGTTGTTTTGCTGGCTCTCGATCTCTTTGACTCAACCACCGCTGCGACGGTGTCCCTTCTCCAGTTCAACCTGGAAGCAAACATGAGAAAGCTGGGTTTGGGGGTGGGCGGAGGAGAAGGAAGGGTGAGGTGGGACGAGGCAGCGGATGGACAGCTGGGTGAGAGGTGTACGGGTACCTTCCCTGGGGCTGAGGGACTCCCTGCTGTGTTTCTCCAGCTCATCTAGGCCACTCTTGTCTGCTGCTGAGTGATGCTGAGCAAAGGAGTGGAGGGAAAGAACTCGGGGTTCATCCTTCTCCCTCCTCCTTACATCTTCCACCTCCCATATGTACCCGTATTTTCCCCCTGGCTCCTCGTAGCTCCCGTCTGCTCTGCGTGCTGCAGGGGTGTCAGTGCTGTCGTGAGGGAGAGGAGGAGCTTGCCACAAAGAAGGTTGCCCTAAGTCAGACTACTTGCATGTTTTACGTGATGACTGACAGACGTTTAATTTGATCTTATCTTCTTGGTCCCGAAGCCAGCATTCTCACCCCGAAGAATGGAGTCATTTTAAAGCAGTTGAACATTCTGGAAAGTTGTATGAAATCTGGAGCAGAAGGGCTGAAAATCTTTCTGTAGTCACTTTGCTGATATACTGAAACAAAATCCTTAGTAACTGAGACTGTTTTTTAAATACTGAGTAAGGTGAACTTACTAAGCTTTCTGCACACGGAGTATAATAGTATGTGTTAACTCATATTCTTACTGCTGATAGAGGACAAAACTTTTTGGGACCAGTTAGTCCAGTGCCACATATTCACATTGGTTGTTCATTGAGTCTGGTAAAAACAGCCATTGCACATAGTCTAGTTCATTGGCCAGTTTAACCTTGTAAGGTTTCACCTTTAGTTACATCTAACTGCTGTCTGTAACTGTTTCTCTAATGGAGAAATTACCTAAACCCTCTCAGGAATTGTGTAGTGTGAGGTACACTTCCAGGACAATCCCAGTAGGACATTAGACTGAAGATAATGACTTATCCAGTGTTCCTTTCAGCAGCTTGGTTGCTTCTCATTCAGGTTGTATTTATTCTTGCTCTTCAGATAGTTTTCTTTTTACACAGTCAGCTAATTCAGGTTACACCAGATCTCGGCTTGCTGTGAAACTTGGTGTTAGATCTTCAACCTGTGGTGTCAGTGGGACAGCTATACCACCATTTTGTGCTTTCTTATTGTACTGTTCCTTGCGATGGGGAGTGTTGTGGTTCCCATTTTCATATAATCAGATTAGGGTTGAGCTTTTGTCATCCAGCAGCCCTGGTTTTGGTATTCAGGTTGCATCTTTGGTTTCTAATATGCCTGAAAGATGATGGGGTTTAATCCACTGAGGCGGGTGATGGAATCACTTGGCACTTGCCTGGCCACTTTCTCAGTGTGGGTAGCTGCCACAAAGGGTCCGTTTACACCCTGAAAAAAGGACAGAAATGCTACTTCCTTTGGCAGTTTTCTAGAGGGTAGATGGCTCTAATTGGCATGTGATATAGTCTCTACACTCTGTCAGCACGGAATTCTGTACACAGATCCTTTCCTTAGTCTTTTAGATTTTCTTGCCTTTCCTACCTTCTTCCCAAGATTCTCCTGGAGGTTACTGATGGTGCGTCTGCCTGCCACCCCAAAAACTATACTTCCAAGATCTACCATGAACCTTAGAGAGGTACTGGTCGAGTCCCTATCAGTGGACATGTCTGCATGAGATTTCATATTGTGATATTTGAAGATGGAGCTATTAGGTCTGTTTCTGATTACTTTGTAGTCTCATTTTAGAAAATTTGTCACACCCATAATATGGCCAGCAGTTTCTTACTAGGGATAAGTTTATATTCCAGAAATACCTGTTTAAGATAATAGTTTGATAGTATCTATCTAAGGATGAGAAAGGGTTTCTATTGTAAATGTAGGAAGGAGGTGATGCCCTAAGGAATGCACATAATAAAGGAAGATACAATAAATGAATGCAGAGGACAGGGATGCTCAAGGATGAGGCATTCTCCTCAGATAACAGTAGGAATAACCTGAGAGTTACAAATAATTTTGAGCCCTTTAAAATGTTTTCAAAATTCCTGAGCAAGCTATGATTCTCTGTGCTCCATAGTAGCTCTGCAGGAAACCTCACCTTGAGCTTGACTATAAGGAAAGAAGGCGGCTTTCTTTACATAAGTCTAGGGAGTAGTGAACCTTTTGTTTCTGTTTTGCTATTCTAACCATTGCAGAGAACACATCCCGCTGTCTATATAAGACTCTTCCCTACAGAGTGTTTTCATATATGGCCCTGAATTTTTACTTTTGAAAGTACAAGTAGTCAGGTCATTGAGGCATTGCCGAGAAGGTAGCAAAAAAAGATACATGCATTAATGCTGGGGTGAAAGCACTGGCATTGCTTTGATGTGGGGCATTAATGATGAACAGCGTCCTTTTCTTAAGGAGACTGTTAACACACAGGGCTAAAGAGCCTGGCTCTGTCCTGACTTCTCCTCCCATCTCTTTCCCTGATTGAGTACTGGCCTTGGTTCAAAAAGGAGTTGAGGAACACCTGCTTCCCACCATGTTCTTTAGCTTCTTTTAGGAAGTAGGAGCAGAAGGACCAAGCCTTCTCAGACTGTGGCCTAGAACCCAGTTCTCTTAAGCTCATGACAGAGCTTAAATGTTTCTGTCCCCAGATGGAGATGACAGTCAGCGTGCATGGGAACTCTTACTTAACTGTATGTCTTCCTTCTCTCTGATGATATGTCCTGTCATCAGCAGGGATTTGTCTATTCCTTTGTCATGCTGATTGCTTAAACGTAGTTTGTAACAGCAGTTATGTTCAGTCCTTCAGAGCATGAGTGTGTGCTTTCTACTGTGGAAACTTAATGGTTGCTCTATTCCTCTAAGTCATCCTGTTCTTCCAAAGTTGTCTTTGTCCATTTTTTATTGTTAGTGCCTCCTGACGTGGTGGCATCAGAACAATTCTTTTTGCTTAATTTATGAAGTGATACCAAATATTTATCATGTGCAGACAGATTCAATGTAGAGTACTATTTCTGTCTAAAAAATAATAATTTGTCAGAGGAAGATGTGTTGCATGAATCTTTGTTGTATTTTATTTGATTCTCCAGTTACTTCTAACAATTTGAAAAATTAAGAATTTGCAAGCAACTGGTTGAAGCCAACGTGGCTGCCTAAATAGACCAGTTTATCCAGATATCTCCTTTGTCTTGTTTTAACCATACCATTTATTATTCTCCAGTCATTATATATAAAAGTAGAATTTCATGTTTTATTAGAAATCCTGGAAATGAGACCCGTGCCTTC
Organism: Haliaeetus leucocephalus; assembly: GCF_000737465.1. Lineage (NCBI taxonomy): Eukaryota > Metazoa > Chordata > Aves > Accipitriformes > Accipitridae > Haliaeetus > Haliaeetus leucocephalus. Next base: position 332,532 of record NW_010973062.1, on the reverse strand, counting down.
ATGTGCCTGACTTCTAGGCTGGTCCAACTAACCCCAGTATATTTTGAGGTTTTTGTGTCTTCTATCTTGGATGAGAATTTTAGTTTCTGTACCCTTTTCTCCATTGTCACCACTCATTGCTTTTTTGAAGGCTGATGGGCAATATGTGAGTATTCACGTGGCCTGGCTTTGTGCCCAGGTTGGGAGCCAAGGCTTCCTGTGCAATGTGGGCTCTCAGGTGCCTCTAGAGGGCATTCATCACCTGATGGCTGCCTAATTCAGGTGCTCTGATTCACCTTCCAGCCATGCCTTTCCCCTTTCATTGACTGAAGAGAGGTCTCCATAGATTTGCACATTTAAGCCTGACTGGTATGCTCTAAGTTAGGTGATGTCAATGCTTCTCTTGTTTAGTTACTTACTTGAAGAATCTCCAGTTTTCTGAGTATTGCATCTCTTTTGCCTTAATGCTTGTTTATACAGCTAAAGAACATTTTAGTGTCTTATGTGTCTTTCGGTATAATTTTATTTCCTCTTCATGGTTCTCAGCTTTATTTGTGATAGTTATCGCTTTAACCCTGCACTCCAGTGTCTATGCTTTAGCTTAGTTTTCATTCTTTACAAGTATTATGTTTCCTCCTGATACGCTTTTCTTAGGTGGTTAATTCATGTAGTAGGTTGAGGCTCTTAACTTGAAAGCTTTTATCCCTTTCCTTGGGTTGTGCATTCCAGTTAACACTTTTGATTTATGGAATATGCCAACTTTCTGTATTCAAGTTCTTGAGCTACTCCAGTCCTAGTTTAGTTTACCAACCACCTCCTTTATTTAATCCCCTTTTGCAGTTGAAATCAAGAACCTTAGTTGTAGACTGTCTTGTGTTCATTCTTCAGCTGATTTGCAATGAAGGATATTTACTTTCACTTTTCTTTGCTGCTTGCACAAACTAAAGCTTGAAAGAAAATAACAGTGACTCTTGCCGTAGAAATCTGTAGGAATATCTGACTCTACAGAATTTTCCTCTTTCTGTAATCGAAGCCTGGGAAATTAGTCTTCTGAAAGGAAACCTATTGCTCTACTGGCAAGAAGAAACTCTTTCCTCCTCAGGTATTAGAGGATAGATTTTGGAGTATATTTCATGATATGCCTCCAAGTCATCTAATATAACGAGAGGAAGAAGCACTGTAATGACTTCATAAGCATATTTCCTGCTATAGTCATGTTTGATGAAGTCATAAAACATGCCTGGCCATTGTTATCCATGCAAACATTTTATTTTTGTCTGCATTGCTCTTGCTGTGTTTCAGAACAGATGAGTTCATTCAAAAGACGATCCGTGAAAAGTTTGCTCACTGCACAGTGCTGACCATTGCACACCGCTTGAACACCATTATTGACAGTGACAGGATTATGGTAAGACAGTTAACTGCTTAAAATTACTCTTGGGGGGGCGGGGTTTGGTTTTGGGTTTTTTTGTTCTGAAGAAGAATAATGTTATTAACTCTTTCTCCTTAATTTTGATCCAAAAGTGGGCAGAGGTTTAAGTCGTACTTTAGACTTATCCTAGTTAACCTAGTTATCCTGGTTACTGTGATTGGCAACTCATAAAACTGTAGAAGTAATGACCTGAAAAGACTTCTTACATTGTCTGGCCCTGCGGTTTCCAACCTGCGAGGCACGAACCCATTGCAGGTGAGGCGCAGCAGCAGACCTGAGCAAATAAACTCTGCCAGCACTAGGAGCCTGTGAAGACACACCCAAGAGGCTCTGGACAGAGTCAGCTGGATTCGGTCGGGTTTATTAATTCAGTCTCGGTGGGCTGAGGGCGGCAGTGACAATAGTTAGTGGTGTGGGATGTGTGAGGAGGAAGTGGTAGAGGTTCTGGGGCAGGAGACACGGAGGTGAGGAGGCAGCAGCTGCCCTGGGGCAAGGGTGGTGGTGGGAGAAGTGGAACTAGACTGGTGAGGTAATGAACATGGCCAGCTTTCTAAAGCAAGGTTCAAACAGAAAAGATGAAGCACTACCAATCCAGCAGCCTCTGCCATCTTTGTTCCCAACAGAGCAGTGATATACTCTGCCACTGTGAAATACCCTCTCTGCCATCTTGTATGCCCCGTGGTGCATTGCACGCGCATAGAAATTAGAAAGTACTTGCCGATTATTTTCATAAAGGCAATGGTCTTCCCTAGGCTCTCAGGAAATCAGGCTGGTTTGTGTCCTTGAAATGATGTGCAGCCTGCAGTTTTGCAATTTTCTGCAGTAGGAACAGGAGCCCTTTGCAAACATTTTCTTCACAGCCAGTTAATGAAGTAACTGACAGTAGTGGGCAAACCGTGTTCGTGAATGGAATTCAAATTTAACTGGGCTTCAAGCAGAAATTACCCTTCACCTCTCGGCAGTAGCCTTAAAAAAAAACCAAAACCACTTTCTTCAACTTCTGTTTTGTGAAAATGAAGCATGTTAATTCTTTCCTTTTTTTTTTTTTTTTTTTACTGGATGCTTGAAACATTTTAAAATTTGCGATTGAGTTACAATGGTTGCCTAAAGTACACAAAATGAAACAATTAGATCTACTGAGGTGAGTGGTGTTCTGAAGAGTAGAATAGATTGTGAACTGAGTGATTATAGTTTACTTACAAAGGGAGAAACCAGCAGAACTGCCATAAGTAGTCATATAATTGCAAGCATTTAACGTATAATAAATAAATATTTTCTTCACTCGTGAATACCTCCCCACAGGTCTAATGGATATGTTGGAGTTTTCTACAACTAAAGTGAACAAAAGATTTGTGAGGAAACAACTGTGACCTAATTAATAGCTGTGTGTGTGTGTTAGCTGTCCAAAGGGATTTCTGTGGGTTTTGGTTCTTTAACTACCATTAACAAGTTATGCACAGAATGTTCCTTCCATGAAGATGTTTTCTTAGTTTTACCTTTAATATCATGCAGTTGTAATGAAAACTAGATTTTTTTATTTACTTTTTTTGCCAAAAATCATTGGAACAAAGCATAGAAATCGCCCTTCTCCCCAAACTGTTTGGTACTATTACCAACTATATAGCTACTCCACTGCATTTTTAGAGTCTGTACATTATTCTTAACGTTATGTTGTTTCAGTTTAGCCACTATTAAGATTTCTAGTTTCCTAAAAGTCCATTTACATTCATACATTGTCTAATACAGTCTTTTTCTAATGTCTTTGACCTCTTCAGAGTATTAAGGAACAGATTTGCAAGAAGATGTGCCTTTGAGTCCTCAGTCATTAGTAACTCTTAAATATTTTTCGTCGTTTTACATTGCTCCATTTTGATCATCTTACAAATTTCAGTAATTTTGGGGGGAGAGAGGAGTGTGAGAAGCATAGGGCAGAAAAAAGGAGGAAACCGACATGTGACCCCTTAACAAACCTGTTTTCTTGATATCCTTATTATTGATTCTGTTTCTGGACAAATCAGAAATATGATTGCATATTTAGAATGATCAGAGTTATGGCAGGTGTGCTTTTGTTACACTTTTAATTACTTGATTTACTCAGGCATGTAACTCCTAGTGGGAATACAGCAGAATTTTGGAAGAATAAGAAAAACGTGTGTTAAAAATGCAAGGAAAAAGAATATCTCTCTAGAAGACTACTAATGAGTGCCATTAACAATAAAAACAGCATTCATGGAAAATTAATCATTTACTTAACTATCAAAAAAATTGAGAAGACTCAGCTAAGGAAAGCTTTCAGTGTATTTTAAAATTTGATTAGTCAATAATGTGTTTTAGCAATTCACAAATTCAGCTTGATGCAGATTCTTTTTTAAGAGTAAAAACGTACAAACTCAAGTGCATCATTCTTCCATTACCTGGTATTATTAAAAATCCTGGTTTTGTTTCTCCTTTAACTGAGACCTCTAGGTGCAATAATGCCTTCATAAGCCATCCCAAACCTCTGTTGTTTGCTGTCATGGTAACTTTGTTAGAAAATGAGAGAAGAACAACAAAGATGGAACCTGGTAGTTGGAATATTAACAATTGCCTTTTGACAAATAATGAGTGGTTACTTTTCAAACAAATTTTGAGCAAACTTGTTCAACTCTCTTAAGTCAATCACAAAAGTCCAAGCCCATTCCTGAACAAGTATACATAACCTGAACATAAACTAGGGTTTCCCTCCCTTCCCCATTGAATCAGATTGAAAGGAACCTCAGAAGGTCTCTAGTCTAACCTTTTGCTCAAAGCAGGGTCAGCAGTAATTTCAGATCAGGTTGCTCAGGGCTTTTTCCAGTTGGGTCTTGAAAACCTTGAAAGATGGAGATTCCACAGTCTCTCTGGGCAGCCTGCCCCTGTGCTTAATTATCTACAATGAAATCTTTTTTTCCTTCTATCCAGTTGAAGCCTCCCTTCAGTTTATGGTAATTGTTTCTTGTTTTCCCATTGTGTATCTCACTAAAGAGCCTGCTTCTGTCTTCTCAGTAACTTCCTTGTAAGTATGGGAAGATTGCTGTTAAGTCCCCTGAAGCCATCTGTTCTCCAGGGTGAACAAGCCCTGCTCCATCAGCCTCTCCTCATAGGTCAAGTACTCCCATCCACTGACCACCCTAGTGACCCTATTTTGAACTTGCTCCAATTTACCCTCATCTTTCTTGTACTGAGGGGTCAAAACTGGTCACCATATTCCAGATCTGATCTGATGAGCGCTGAAGAAAGCAATTGCCTTGATCTGCACTCCTATTGATACCCATGGCACGCTGCTTGACTCCCGTTTAGCTTACTGAACACCAGGACCTCACCTCCTTTTCAGCACAGCTGATGTCCAGACAGTTACTCCCCAGCTGGTAACTGGTGCAGGGGGTCAGTCCAGTCCAGATTCAGGACTTTGCAGCTGTCATTGTTGAGTGTCATGAAGTTCATGCTGACCTATTCCTTTAGCCTGTCTAGATCTAGATAGCTTTCAATGTCAACGCTGTCTTAAACGCATTGACTGCAATCTCCAGTTTGGCGTTGTCCACAAGGTTTTGATTTAATTCAATTTAATTCCTGGTCGAAGCAGAACTTTCCAAAAAGAAAATGTTCACCTTTAGGGTTAATCCAAACATTTAAAAAAAAAAAATTAGAACAGAAAATAATTTTGAGAAAGTCATGAGAAAATGTCAAGTTGGATGAGTATGGAAATAGGAACTGAACGTGAACTGTTGCATGTCTGCTCACACCCATCGTAATAACCGGTTCTATTTTAGAAGAGAAGAAAAGCCTACTGGAAGAGGGAAAAAAAAGAACAGAATACATTTTATACAACTGTAGACAAATCTGGCCTCAGGAGTTGTTTTAATTCTCGTTTGTTCCATTCCCAAAACCATACCTCTGGTTTCATAATCCAGGTCACGCCTTAAGAGTATTTCCATTATATCTATCTTAGTGATAAACACATTTTATCAGAACTTCAAACACTTAAAATCATTGAGGGAAGAGCTGTATTGTGTAATGTGATACTCTCTAACCCAATCACCTCAATGAGTAATACTACATTGCACTTGCATAGGACCTTTCATCTGGAAATTGTAACGCTCTTTACAAACATTAATTAATTAAACTTCAAACACCTGGGTGAGATAGGGAAGTATCCATACAATCTTTGGAACCAAAGTTGGAAAGACTTGCTAAGTCAGACCATCAAATAATACTACCATAAAATTATAATCCAGCGGTTTTCAAACTCTTTTTTTTTTTTTTTTTTTTTTTTTTTCTTTTCCCTCTGTGCTGCTCCAGAGTCTCACAGGACATTTTCTCATTCCTTTTTCTTCATCAGTTTGAGAACCCAAGTTGTAACTCTTCCTGCCAGGTGCTCACAGTACCCATTTTAGCTCTTTGGCCCAGGCAGCCACCCTGCTCCCCAACAGAAGGGGAGGATGGGATAAATGCTGCAGTTGCCTCTTCTGTGATGGCAAATCCTGGCAGAAGCTCAGCTCAGGCTTGCTCCACTGGCCCCTCATTCCACATAGCTTCCCCACCACCACGACTGCGTCCCTGTCCCATCCTCACCTTGGAGGGCGAGGGCCTTTTACGTAGATTGCATCTGCAGCTCACCAAGCCCAACCAGCAGCAGCCTAAGGCAGCCAAGAGGCACCACTCCCAAGACTTCCGGAGGGATCTTGGAAAATCCCCATCACCCACTCCTCCCCCTCCTCTCTGCTTCCTTCTTCAGGTTGAGAAATACTTTTTAGAAACTGTGTTTTTACAGAGGGGACAACAGAAGCATACGGAAATTGAGGCTCACCCAGGGACGTAGTGGATCAGTAGCAAATTAAGTACATGCATCCGGCAAGAGTCTGATGCAGTTGTTTGCTCTATATGCTATGCTGTGGTCTCTCTAGGAAAGCCACAGAGTAGTCAAAACTTGTGCGTTTTCCAATGACAAGGATGTTTCTCCACAGAGACTTTTCATATCAGTGCAATACTTCTTTGAAATGGAAACTCTTTATGCAAGAAGAACTTGATCTAGTAATTAAAAACTGTCATTCAAATAGGAAGTTTTTGATGAAGAGAATCATGGGAAGAGATTTGATTTATTTATGGGAAAACCTGTTGTGGTTACATTCTGAAATGACTAATATTCAGGGTAACAATACAATGGTCAATAGAAAATGACTTCCCACGTTTTTCTGGTAAGCCTCCCTCGTTCAGTTGTTCTCATTTTTCTGATGTTACGTTTACTGTGGTGGAACATCTGGGCCTCATAAATGAGGCACAGTGTTTCATGCACTGTAGACATCTAACCTCAGCAGGGCAATCAGTCCACCAACAGTAGGTGTAAACATCTTGAAAGCGAAGAGGAAACTCTGGAGAGAGATCCAGGCAGTTGGCATGGTGAAAGGGGAGTCACCTATAGCTAGACAGAAAATGCAATACAGTAGACAAAGTCTGAGCGCTTGTCTCTCTCTGGAGTTCTGGTATCTGACCCAGTATTGCAGATTAGTATCCTTCATCCATCCACTTGGAGATGAGGCAATGGTGTTAACAGACACCTAAGCGAACATGATAGCGATGGCAATGCTGCCCTTGCTTAGCATGGGGATGACAGCATTCTTCCAGGAGGTGCAGAAATCTGTGCTCTACATTGTCCTTTGTCTGAGGAGGTCTGGATGCAATGCTCCCCGTTCCCAGGAAGATGCTGTACCCACCAGCACACACGGGGCGGTCAGGTTAAGGCCAGCCTCCACCCTTCCTTTTGAAGCATTGTGCTGCTAGAAATGCAAGAGTCATGGAGCTGGAGGGAGAATAAGCATGAGGGAGTCCGAATCTTCAGCCCAGGGAGAAGCAGAGCTCTTGAAGGAGTGGGGGAGCCCCAGCTGCCCTGCAGATACCTTCACATGAGCTTTTGCTGCAGTGTCCCAGCTTCAAGTGGAGATGGGGAGAACGTGGGAGGGTAGTGGTGGTACACTTAAGTTACTGAGTTAAAGCCATAAATGCTGTGGTCTGTTGGCTCTTCTTTTGGTGGCTTTTTTGCCACTTATATTTAAATATCGCTGCTGGAAAACAAATATGTCTTACTGTAAATCTTAGACATTCTGTTTAGGGGGGATTATCTAAGTCACAAGATACAGGAATGTGCAGTCCTAGTTGTAGAACAGTTCTTTGTCAAAACTGTGCGTGTTGGCATTAGTGTTGACTCTTTCATCTTAAGTATGTACGTGCAGGACTGATTCTTTGGTGGAGAGCTACCTGCTGTCAGATACAGGCCCTCAAGTGCATAAGAAGTCCAAGAGGTCAATTGGCAAGACCATAATTTTCCTGGAGCCTGGGATAGTAAAACATGAAACTTGGTGAAAAATAGAAGTAATTAGGGCTACATTCAGAGCTGTTGTTCAGTCCTTCAAAATTCTGAAGTAGAACTGCAAGGGTATAAAATGGGTAATTTTTTTTGTTCTGTAACACAGAGCTGAAAGAGTTTTGATCTTATATTAGCCCAGTATCTGGAGTGTGGTGAAATATTATTGGATATTATATTTGTGCTATTGCAGTCTATTCTGTTAAAAGAATATAAAGGGAGCTTAATGGATTATAGTAGCTTGAATGAAAGCCAAATTTTTGGAACTAGGGATCAGGTCTCCAAAGATACTTAGGCACCTAATTCTTCATAGAAACCTTAAAGTACCTTGTGGATCTGAATCCAGTAATCCACAGCAAAGGTGCATATTTGTGCACCTGCTGTCATTATTCAAAAGGAACAAACACTAATAAACCTCCTTTTTTGACTAAACCTCTGTCTTGAAAATACAGACTAGGGAATATTAGAACTAGATTTATTATTTTTTATTCAACATAAGAAAAATCCCAGCTATGCTGTGGGATCAGAGTCTCTTGGGTAAAGAAATGTGAAGATAAGAATATGAAGGATAGTCACAGAAGGGGACCTGCATGGAGCAGAAGATAGAAATGAATGGTGGTAGGTGAGATGCCTTGCAGAGGGGAGGTGAAAGAATACTTGGTCTCAGCATACCTGAATATCACTATGTACACAGCAAAAACATTGCTTGTGTACATGTGTTCTGTAAGGTGACTCGTAAATTGTCTAGATGTCCAGTTTTCGGGATCTGACCAATCAAATGCGAAAACTTAGGAAAAATCTCAACACTTAACTGTAAGGGCTGATGAAATATTTCAGGGAGACTCTTCAGAGTTTTTAAGCAGTTCCACCAGATGTGTGTGATTAATGCCAACCTACCTACATGGCTCTTGGCTGTATTGGAGCCCATCTGGCCAAGTGATGGAAAGCAAAGGGCCTGGGAACTGTTAGGTTTCTCCCTTCATTTGGTAACTCAAGACTTGCAGAGGTTTTGGAAGAGCTGAGCATTTAGCAAGTGATTTTTCAGAAATAATCAGTTTTGTTTTGAATCTGAACAAAGGCAATTTCCAGCATTCCCAGATCTTCTGAAACTGGGTTGATGTTTAGCAAACCACAAGGGTCACAACAAATATCAACGGTGAACACATTGTTTTCAAAGCTGAGTAATTTATGCATCTCTACCATTAAGAGAAGCTATTATATTGATGCTTAGGCCAGGTTTTGCATAAAATACTGAGCTGTGTGCCATGGTCACGTATCAGAGCAAGTGTTGTCAGTTGAAATAAGTGTCTGCAACAGTTGTAAATATCACACCTGGCCCAGCTGTCTCTAAAATGAGTCAAAATCCCAATGAGCTTCAAAAGATACTAGGATTGTTGATGCTCTTTGTCAATTTTAAGCCACACCTCTCCAAAACATTGGCATGTTTGAGTTCTTAAAAGCTGCTCCCATTTCAAGAGGGCTGCCCGACAAGATTCTTCTTTTGCCTAAATAAAACAACTAATTATTGAGGCAGTGTTTCAGCTGGGAGCATTCAAATGAAGAGCTGAATTTGAATTACTGCAGGAAGTGAAGCCAATGTTTGATGAACCTTGATCTCTCATTCTGTCAAGCATTTGTGTGTGAATGTGTTTCCATCAGTATAAGGACAGGACGGTCGGATCATGTTTCTTGAAAGACAATGGTATGGTATCCAGACCATACCAGAAATACTAATACAACTTCAGAGAATGATTTTTTTCGCACTCTCAGAAATACTATATTACTGTTTAAAAGCAAATTAGCACAGGACATGCTGGTGGCTGATGCTTTGAGCACAGAGTTTCTGATAGGTAAAACTGTGTGCGTGGCAGCTGAGCCACAAGTTCATTGTCATCAGAAACTGATAAAACCAAGAGACATGCCCAGTCATCTGCAACAATATTGCTTAACCTCTTGAAAAGTATAATATCCTTGTAGCTTATCAAACTTTTTAAGACCCTCAAAAGCCTTATTGAAGAGTGGGATTTCTTAAGCTGAAGTATATCTTCTATCACTTCAGGGCCACATTTGAGCCGTTCTGCAATGCCGATTGAGAAATGTGGCTTTACAGTGATGGAAACAGTCATTACTGATTGACTAAGGGAGAGTTTTGTCAGCATGTACAGCTGTTGGTAAGAACTGGCATGAGGTCCCTTCATACTCTCTAAGGGAAAGGTTGAACTTGCACTGGTATATCAGATGTTTTGAGGTGAGGAAACCGAACAATACAAGAAACACCTGCAGCGACTGGTTAACAGGCTTCTTTCCTCCAACAGGATATAGAAGGAGTTAATATCAAATGATTATCAGTAGAATAAGACTCATTACTACATACATAATTGATATTTTTTCCCACAACACTGGCGTGCCATCAGATGGAGGAAAAAAAAGGTAGATTTTTAAGCCTCTGCAAGAAAAGTAAAGATAACTCATATGTGGAACAATTTACCAGGCAGTGTTGCATGCTCAATTTTCCCTAAGTTATAGCTCAAGAGTAATTTCAGTTTAAAGAAATCCACTATTTCTGGTTACAGAACAAAATGTCTGAAGCCGCCTTTTCTGTGAAGCAGGGGAAGGTGGGCAGGGGGTACACGTCAAATCCCAGTGACCGGTGGCAGATTTGGCATTATTACAGCAAAGTTAAGCTCTTCTGAGGTGACATATTTGGAAAGTCTGAAAATAATAATTCAGATTGTAAGAAGGTAAATGCCCAAGTGTGCTCTCCATTTTTGTACACGTGATATATGAAGTGTACATTATTTGACACCAAATTTGTCTGGAGTTACTGGTCATTTGTATAGGAACCCTGAAGGAGCTTGGGGAATGTTTAGATTAAACCTGAAGACTAAAAAAAAAAACCAAAACAAAAAACCCAAAAGACAGCAAAACAAAGCTCCACCACCAAACATTTTCTAAAAAGGGGGGCGAGGGGGGAGAAAAAACCCTTAAAAAGAAAAAAACCCAACTTTAAAATGGTTCCTGAGTTATACTTGCAGCCTTCTCAATGTTCTTCGATGTTTGCAAACCTGTTTAGATAGGTTGATATTTATAAATGATTCTTCAGAGAAGTATGTACATGTTTCTGATCTGTTTTGACAAACCATGATGAGACGGAAGAGACAGAACATGCTTGCATCTGAACTTAATGCCAACTGGAGCACAGGCTGTTGACTCTTTCCCACAAAGCTATGTATTGTCTTGAGTAAATATATTTCTTATAATATGATGTAACCAGAAGCATCTCCTGAATATTCTCCTCTTCCCAGGACTTTATTGAAGATCATCTTGATGTATGCTCTCTGAGGAAAACATTGTTCAAAGTTGTACTCCTAGCGGAGTTTTGAACTTTAATAATAATTTTGTTGTTTGGTGATGTCTTCTCCAAGTCTAAATTAAATCAGATGTATTCCCTAGGAGATAATTTGCTTGAATTATTTTCCTTTTGAATAGGAAATAAAAACATTTATGATCAACTCTTAAATGTCCCATTTTCCCTCTGGCTTTATGGTGAAGATGAACGTGAATAGGAATACTAGTCATTCCTCAATAATAATTGAAATAAATTCCCATGCCCCCCTCCTCTGTTGCTGAACACTTCCAACCTTGGACTGTTTTTTTTCTCAGAATGTTTTATAACTATTGTTCTCTTGGTTTGTCTGCTTTTGTTGCTGAAAGTTAGAAAATGCAGGATTTAGAACTTTCTTTTTTATGTCTATGGATAGCCATAAGTACATGGTATTTGTTACAGTGTTTTTAAGGGTCCATGTTCTTTTTCTTTCTGTGGTTAATGACACTTCTTTTACTTATATTAATCCACAAAGAAGATTTTAAATTCACTTACAAAATGAATGTTTGCTTTTCCAAAGTCCCATGCAACATAACAATATAGATTAGACGCAGGAATCATCAGGGAGAAAAGGTGCTGTCTTGGTTCTGCTGCCTAGGTCTCTGCTGGAAACTGGACTATCCTGATGTGGCATCCTTTACGTTCATTGTCTCATTTCTCTCTTTTCTTTGTGAAATGGATCTCTGATTTCTTTTTCACCATTTTATGTTTTCCTTTTTGTCTTCCCTCCCCTGCTTTTTTGTCACAGTTAAAACATTAAACTATGAGGCTATGGAATGGAAATACTGCCAAGTTTTTCCATTGGCGTTTTTTTTTTTTGGGGGGGGGGGGGGGCGGACCTAGGCAAATTGGAGGTAGGTACCCTGGTAGGCTACAGATGAGGCAAAATGGACAACTATTTTGTAGTTGCCAGATCTTATACAAATTTAGTTCAGCAACTTTTTTGTGGCATAGGCAAATAGTCCTTCTGTGCTAGCTAGAGTTAAGATAAAGAATGCATTTAAATGGCTAATACTCCATTTTCATGTTTGCCTTTGCAGGTCAGTCAAATTCAAATACTTCTTTTCTGTTTCTCTGTCCTTCCCTGCTATGTTATTAATCTTACTCTTTCTATGTTAATCTGTGCCTCTATGTCAAGCAAAGTGCTGTTCAAAACTATGTTGCCTTCTACCCAACACGGTGCTTATCCTTCTGAAAAAATCAGAACTGGGATGAGCAGTCACTGCCCCAGACTATTCAACCAGGGTGAAACATTAGATGGAGTGGAATTAGGCGGCATGAAAGCATTTTACTCAAGAAGAGTATAGCATGTGAGTGAGCCCTGTTTGAATTTAAGATGTCTGAATGGTGCTGCTTGAGTAAGAATAATCTGGATAGCTGTAAGTAAAGAGCAGTTTCACCTTAAGAATTTTCTTGTGTGCTTTCTTTTGCATGATCGCCAGCAGCTAGTTTTGTAAATTTTGTACTGTTGGAGTTACCCTTCCACTTGAGAAAATGCTGTTGAAGTCATAAGGATGTGACTACAAAGGGAAGAACAGTGCAGGCGAGGTAAAAGAAGCTGCCAGTGCAAGACAGTGGAGAATCTGGCCCTGGTTTATGTATGACTGCTTTGGGTTTATATAGCTTTTTTGTGTTTGTTTTTATTTTACTCTGGGCTAAGTATTTCACAGGCAGTCAATTCCCACAGAATGATTATGAGTCTTTATTTGGTGTATTTTACAAAGAGTCAGACCAAGGAGCTGGAAAGTCGAATGATTTGTCCAAAATGCCCTTCTCTCAATATCTGCGTTAAAGTCTATAATGAAATCCCAGTCTGATTCAGAGTCCTGTGCTCCTGCGTGTGTCCTCCATAACCACCCTGCCGATCTGATTTCGCCAGCTACAAGCTTCTCCGGCTTTTCTGTGTCAAGTTCCACTGGTACAACTGCCTTGGAACGCATCTGGGTTTGATTCGGTTATATTGTGCAGTGATAAGCATTGCATGCAACTTGATCAGAAAATATGTGGCTGGTAAACACCAGATTCCACCTTTCCTGAATGATTAGCTGGCTTTTTGAAGTCCTAATGATTTCAATTTGGCTTGGAGTCAGTGAGTAAGAGTATGCAAAGCCTTAGCCAAAGTACCTATTTATTTATTTAAATTTTATCAGCACTTATTTCTTCAAAGAAGAGTACCTATCTCTTTGTCTAAGCGCTTTTTAATAAATGTATAAATATATAGCTGTATAACTACCAAGTAAATCAGCTTAAATTTTCTCCATTGTCTGATAGATGACAGCAGTTAGTAGAAACAGTGTTTTTCCTTGGTGAATAGGGTTTATAGAGTACTCCTGACTTGTAGGAATGATATTGTCTGTTCAGTTTAATTCTGTCTTTCATTTCAGATTTTTAAAAGAAGTAACACGGCTTGTTTTCCCTGTGTTTGTTCTGTCTATTTTCATAACACAAGTTTGTTTTTACTCCCCAAGAAAGGATATGAATAGATTAATAATTTGTTTAAAAAGTGAATGGAATTTTTCTAGACACAGATTGCTCGCTCTATCTGTTCATCTTCTGGACTTGGCTGTTTAAAACTTGTCAAGGAAGAATAAATTTTTCCTTTTTCCCTCCCAGGTTCTCTGGAGGAGAAAGATTGTCCGTGTTTGTGGTTATTTCAGCTATTTGCAAAATTAATGTTAAAATTCAAATACCGCAGTAATATAAATTTTAAAAAACCTTCTACTTTTCTGTTGTAGTTCTTTACTTGTGAGAGACACATTTAATGAATATGCTTTTTGTTTTCTTTCTTAAGGAGTGGTTACATAATCTAGTGCTACACAGAAAAAATGTTACTTATTCCAGTCCTATGCTGTGGCAGCCCAATTATTATTTTAAACTGTATATGATAAATTAATTTATTGCATTTTTAAGGAAGCTGTCCTTAACTGTGATGTACTGTAGTATATAAAAGATTGTGATTAAAATTGTATTTGTAATTAATCCTTAAATATTCAGATTAAATGGGTTAGGACTAAGTACACTGAAAAATCAGTGTGTGCACCAGTGTACCTTTGCAGGTGAAATACTGCATCTATTGTATATTAAATTACTATATATATATTTTTATATATATATATATAGTGCTATGCAGCATTACTAATATTTTAAAATTTTCCCATGAGCGCTTTCCTCAGCTGTATACCAAACAGTATTGGAAACTGCTTGCAAAGGAAAATCATAATATACGCTGGGTGCTGTAAGATACGAGCTTTTGAAAATAGCAAAAAACTTCTCATAGGTTTCTGTGCATCCAGTTTATAAAATTAGACGTAATTATGCTGCTGCTGTTGGCTGAGTTGTTTTCCATTCAAATGCCATGTACTTAATTGAACTGGAAGCGAGGGAGTGGGCGCCTTTCCCCCTGTGCCGGCTCCCTGGAGTCAAACAAGTCGACGGCGATCTCGGCGGTGTGTGATTTTTGCACCGGTGCAGGCAAAGGGATCAGCTCAGCTGTCCTACGTCACTGCGGGTTTTGTCATTAGCGGGGGTCCGGGCCGCGTGGAGATCTGCCGAGCTCTTGGCCATCAGGATGTTTTGCTTCAAGGAGTTGCGCAGGCAGAGTGCAGGTGTGAAAGTTGCCTCACAGGACTTTGAATTCGTCTCCAAGCTTATTGGAGTTTCTTCTTTCCAACAGAAGTTTGCAAACTGTTTTTGTTAGTTTGGAAGTTGTTCTCATAATACCTTTTAGTCATTTCTTTCCTGAAATCAACAGCTCCGGTTTTTTAGATTTTTTTTTTCTTTTTTTTTCTTCTCTTACAAGTATGTACACCACAATTATGGCTTGGGTTATGAGTCCTTGAAGTCCCTCTGTTGTGGCAATATCTTTTTCAATAGCATGCCATGTGTATTCAGTTTTTTATTTATATAAGAACAAAAATATTTTCTGAATTACTTTGTTTTCTCACAGGAATCCTTTTTTTTTTTTTTTAACTTCACTGCTCCTACACATGGACTAAAGTACTGAACTTGTAGACTGATACCCAAATCTCTTTCCTGAGTCAATACCATTAATTTATAAGGCAGTTAAGTATTTGAGTGCATTGCATTTGTCAATATTGACTTTTGCCTGCTATTGTGTTTCTCATTCTCTTAGGTTAGTTAGGTGTATCTGAATCTCCTCTGGTCTAGACTTAACCTGCACATTTTTGTGTCGTTTTCAAGTTTGTCACTTTTCTGATAACTCCTTTTCCTGATGACCAACACATACCTACCTTATACGTCAGAATGATGTGGTTCCTACCAGTTCCTACCTGTTCAGCTTTCCACAAAGAAAAATGCACTGTTTCTTTCTAATCTCTGTTTTCTGTCCAGATTCTTGAAAAATTTTTGTCCCTTGTAGCTCAGCTGTTTAGTTACACAGATGCCTTTCTGGAAATCCATATAAACTATTTCTCCTTTAGTTTCCTTCTGTGCATTAAGAATTGTATCAGATTTGTGAGGTACAATTTACTTTTGCTGAAACTGCGGAGAACAAATTCTACCTGTGATCTGTGTGTCTTCTACTTGTGTTTTAATGATTGTTTTAACTAAATTGCTGTCTTATCTCAAAATATATATGCTAGTCGAAAAGTTCCCTGAATGAATCCTGTAAGGCTTTTCAAAATGTAACTGCAATATTTGCTACCATGCAGTCCTTAAATAGAGTCACTAGTATGAGAATATTTTCTTAGAGGTTCAATCAGCTTATTCTTAAATTTTTCTATATTATTGACTGTATATATCCTCTGTGGCTTACTGACTTCATGCCTTTTTAATTTCTCTGTTGTTTTTTCCTTCTCCCTTCCTCTCTTTTGGGTACCTATGTCTATGGTGTCATATCATCTTTTTTTATGGGGAAAGATTAGGTTCAGGGCAAGTATCTTGCTAATACGTAGCTGGCAAAAACTGATGCAAGAAATTGTTTATCTTTTCAGCAACACCCTCATTTTCTTTAATTACATCTTCACCTCCTCTAATCCAAAAGACCTACTTATTCTCCCTTAACCATCTTGGTGGTTATTGCGTGGTTTTTACCCACAGCTGTTTACTTCAGAGCCCATTTTAGGTCTCTTTGTTTCTTTCTTACACAATGAATCTTATAATCTGCTTTGTTGGCTTCACAAACATTGTATTTCCATATTCTGTGTAACTTTGCATTGGATTCCTATAGGTAGAGTGGCTGTAGAGCACCCTAAAATTGTACAACAGGTCTATAAACTGAAAAACTGCTATGCTAGTTTGAAGAGGAAATATTTCATTTTCAGGATACAAAATTCATCTTAGCACTTAAAGTGCATACGTTCTCCCCTTGCTTGTAGTCTCTAACACTTGGTTTTTAATTTGTTATGTTAATACGTTGGTTTCTGCTGATTTAACAGGTTTTAGATGAAGGAAGACTGAAAGAATATGGTGAACCTTACATTTTGCTGCAAGAACAAGATGGCTTGTTTTACAAAATGGTGCAACAAGTGGGCAAGACTGAAGCAGCTTCTCTGATTGAAACAGCAAAACGGGTAATTTTAGAAGAAGGGATGATTAAGTTTGTCTCTGCAGTTTGTTTATCTCAAGTTAGCATGTTCAGCGTTATGTTAAGGCTTCCACTAAAGAATCTGTCAGCTTTGCAAAGCAAAGCCATCATTTTCAGTGCTTTTTTTAGTGGGATATACACAGACTTCCAAATGATAAGTGTATTTATATACCCCGAGTTGAAAGACTGTTTGGATTTCTCGCATCCTTCTGTATGTACACAAAATGCTAAGTGTAAATAATATATGACATACTCACCTGTGCTGGGCATTGATCTTAGAAAAACTTGCTGTAAAAACGTATTAGGGCTGCAGAGTCCAGTATTTATCTATTTATTCTATATTTTTAAAAGGGCCCACCAAATTTTAGTTTGAGGTTCAGTACCTGTGCATTATATTATGGTCTTTGGGGGTGTGATTGCATTCTTATTTTTGTGCTTTCTCTTACTTCGTTCTTCTGCCCTTGCTCTGTTCTGCACATAGGATGAGCAGGGCTCAATTAAGAAACAGCTGTTGAATGTTTTGTTGCCTCCTTGTTCCTTACAAGGCTCTGTGCCTGATTTACTGCTTACTATTCAAATCCTACTCTGAGCACAGAATTATTAATGTACTTGTGAGTATTCCTCTGGCAATCAAAGTGTTTAAGAAACATCAATGGATTAATTTTCATAATATGTCTGTAAGGTGAGGCTATATCATCTCCGCTTTTCAGATGGAAAGCTGAAGCAGAGATAAGAAGATTAAATGACCTGTGATTGAGGAATTCTTTTTGACTAGCTTTTGGCTTGATTTCTTTTTTCTTGATAATTTACCACACAGGATGTCCAGAGCAAGGTTTTATTTCTCTCAGTGCTAATGAAGTTTAAGCACTGCTTCAGTTGAGACTGGCAGCGCTCAGTTTGGCAGCAACTTGCTTCATAGTCATGTAACATTACTTTCAGCATGCGAGTAAGGCACTGATATTAGGCATGTAGTGACCCAAGAGAGCCTTTTCAAAACAAGAAGCAAACATCTTATCTCTAGCCTTTATGTTTTCCTCTCCTCAAGTTGCTGGATATACGGAGCAGAGCTAGAGGAACACAAACTCCAAACTGTTCCCTGGGGAAACAGGAGACCAACAGACAGGAAGCAAAATGGCAGGTGCCTGGCTATTTCCTAGTAAAAGTAGATGCATTTCCAGCAAGTTGGAAAAAAATGAAAAATTGTGCTGTCATGGAGGCTGCATGCTGATGTCTGGAGGCTATTTTACTGGACTTTTTGAAGATTAGAGATTTCTGTGTCTGTTCATATTGTTAGAAATTTTTTAGAGCTGCTGAAACTTTTTTTTATAAAGAGTTTTTCAAGTGAAGCTTTGTAGCTAAGAGTGTACACTATAAATTCATGTGTGGCACTAGTTGCAGAACTGAGGAAACAGCTTTGTCCTTAACTAGACTATGTAATGAGTCCTGCTCTCCTTCTCCGTTGCTGCAATGTAGCTTCTTGTATTTTATTACTAGAAAGGAATGGGTTAGCCGTGTTTTTTATGGTATGTGTATGACAATCTGGAGGTTATATAAATTACGTTTAAAAGGATAGCTTCAAATTCAGACGACCAGTGTTTGTCTGTAAAGTGAAGGCCAGCTTCCTAAGGCTTGATCCTTGGAATGGCAAGAGGTGAAGCTGTCCAGCTGTCATCTGTAGAGATTTAGCCATGTCATGCTGTCTCTCCTTCCTTCCCTGCAGCCCTCCCCAATTGCACAATTGCATTCAAAGATAATTCAAAATATATAAAAATAATTGCCTGATGTTACTTGCCCGTATAGTCATCTGCAGTTACCACATCAATGTTATGTGATTTTGTACAGGAAGGGAAGAGATCCAGGAACCAGTCTCTGCTGAAATGTGGTTTGATGAAAAAGTTTGCTAACTCCCAGGCTAGAAGGCAGATACAAGCTTTAGCATCTGCCAAGAATGCAAAGCATGGTGCTTATCCACACTCAGCCCAAAAATATGGGAATCGAGAGACTATATCTCCAGTCAGCAGCTACCCAGAAGCACAGTTACAGTTCTTTCTGTTTGGAGGACTTGGACATTAATTCAAGGTTTTTGTTACTGCTGTCCCTTGTGCTTCATGCATACTTTCAGAGAAGTTGCTTAGTCAGAAAAGCTGCTTCCAATGGCTTTTCTTTTTACACTAGTAAGTCTGTTACATGTATTGCTGTTGGTCTCATACATTCCTACTGTGGTTACTAAAAGCTGGTTTTATGAAAACCAGCTTTTTTTCTGTTGTTGAAAAACAGCATGCTGCACATAAAAAGAAATGGTAATATGACATATATACATACTTTTCAAAAGGCGTTACAGTGGGTTGCTATGTGAAATGGTTTGGAACGTGGCCATGCTTTGGCAATGATTATTTGATTTATTGCATTTTGGACCTGAATCTTGTGCAGAACAAACCTGTACGAAGAGCTTCTTTCAGTAAGGTGAGACTTTAAATGTATTTTGTGGAACAGTATAGATTCTGCATATATCCTTTAAGTGCAAATGAAGGGGGACTACACATCTTAAATTGGAAGACTAACTTGGATATCTTTGAAGAAACCTAATTTTCAAAAAAATCTCATGGACATCTTAGCTAAGCGTTGCAAGATTGAGCTATTGCTGGAACCTTAGCTCAGGCTTCTGAATCGATCCGAGCTTACTATTTGTATGTCTCTCTTGGTCACTCAGTATCCCCATTTTTTGTGCACGTCAAAGAAAACAATGCAGGCACAGCTCAAATTGGAGACCGCTGAGTATATATTAACTAGCCTGTGAGCTTGACTGCAGTAGAGTTGTGCTTGGCATCGCAAGACTGTGTTTTTATCTTTGCTCAGTTTACAAGAAGCTATTAGGAGAAAATCCGATGGGAAGGTGAGAAGTAATCATCAAACAGTTAAAAAGGAAAAAAAAAAGTGCTCAATTATTCAGATAAACAAAGGTTGGTGTGTACTCTGTGCTCTTGGCAGCATTGAGAGAGGCTTTTCCACAAGCTTTGGTGGCGTCAGGATAGGGCTGGTTTTCTGTCAATCAGGTTTTGAGTACTTTGAGGGAAAAATAAGGGTTATTTTATTTTAAAGCTATGACAGATGTGTAAATATTAAAATACTAGGTGTTATCTCACCTCAGTGATTACTTTTAGAAAGGTTGCAGCTCTGTTGGCAGTGGAAGAAACTTGTATAAAGACTTGGGCATTTAATATCTTGAGGGATTGGGCTCAGGGGAAGAATTACAATGAGACAGTTGAAAAGCAGCTGCCATTTCATTACGTCTCTAGTAATGTGCCAAGGTTTTCTATTAACTTTCCATTAAAAAAAAAAAATCGCATTCAAAAGCTGCATTAAAAGTATGCCAAAGTTTTATGTTTTAAACCAGGGATGGGATGGGAATGCACAACTGGGGCTGCCGTCTCTGCAGCGTGTGTGCAGGCAGGCGCCTGATTGACTTTCCTCTGTTGCATCCGATCGTGGCTGGTTACTGAGGAATGCCTCTTAAGAGAACTTCCAATTCTTTTGTTGATTCAAATCAGACCTTAATATTCTTTGAAACTTGTAAAGATGCATATATCCTGCGTTAGCATGTGTGCACAAAAGACGACAGTGGTACTTACAAGAATGTTTTTATAGAATGACTATTTCTTTTTTATCCCGCATGTCTTATACATGTATTCATATATATGAAAAGGACATTATTATCAAACAAACTGAACTTTGTTGACAACACTCTCAAATATAAATTGGAGAAATGTTTCATAAGCCGTAGTCAAAGCGGTCTGACTATGAGACCTAACTCATGACACGTGTCAGCTTCAGAAAGATAGTGTATTTTCTGTTTTTAAAGACTCAAAAAAACTTTTCACATTCTTCTTTGAAAAAAATTGCATTTGAAGTCCTTTTTCACCCAAACACATTTTTAGATAAGAGCACACAAGTCTTGACATTATTTCATTTTGTTATGCGCATCTGTCAAGGAACAGAGATATGATACAGCTACTAAAAACTGATGATTGTGGAACAGTGAAACTTGACAGCATTTCATTTCCTTTATATTCTGATTATACATTTATCAGGAAACCTGTATCTCTTCTAGTTGAGCTAGAAATTGGTAGAATTCAAGAACTCAAAGGCTTGGCAAAGAACTGTCCTATTATTTGGTATCATCTTACATTTTAGAGAAGTTGCTTGGTTGAGTCATTGTTAAAGCTTTTGCTTCTTCTTTCATTATTGTGGTTCACTATCCAGAGATCACATTTCTATAGGCCCTATAACTGCTCTGCAGCACAAATTAAACGCTGGGATATTTCATACATATACCTCGAAGTTTCAATGGTTGTCAATCATAGTTTGTAAAATATAGGGATTACAACCTGATATTAACATCCAAATCCATTGTGTTCATTTTATGTGTGAAAATGAGAAACCCTTGTGCAGACGCAAGATTTCACAGCTTCTTTGTCATCCTGTTTTTAATTTATCTCCATGTTTTGAGCTAGTAAAATGATTTTACTTACCAGTTTAATGTAAAGTGATAAAACATATCTATTTATCTGAATTACCAGAATTTGAATGGATCTACAGGTTGTGTGGGATTATTCTCACGCTTTGTTATAATGTAGGATCATATAGTAATTTTACTAATTTTTCAGTGACACACAGTTACTGAATGCCACTAACCTGAAGTTCCTGTTGGGATTCCTTAAAGACATGTATTTATCTCTACTTTATTTGTCTCCGGGAATTTTATTTGAAACTAAAAGGTGTTTGATGCATAATTACTCATAGAATCTGATATTTTTCCTAGGTGTACTTCAGTAAGAATTACCCAGAAGTTGTTCAGAATGGTCAACTTGCCACAGACTCCTCCTTGGATGCTTCCTCAGGATTATGCATAACCGAAACTGCACTGTGATTCCTAATAACATTAACTGTTTTCCATTGAATGTAAACCTGAGATCATCTAAACTCAGTGACAATGTTTGCAAGTGTCAACAGGAGAGGAAAGGGAGGGGGCGATTCTTTGCACTGGACATCCTTCCTATTTAATACTGAGAAAAAAATTTTTACTGTCCCTCTTTTTAATTTCAGTGCAATATGTTTTCCTTTCCACCTAATTATTTGTACTCCTAAGGATATTAGGCGGACTCAGCTTTTATTTGAAAGTTATGTGGTAGAGATCTCTTTTATTTAAACAGGTGCAGGACACCTAACACGTCTAGGACACCTAACAGGTCTAGGGTGCATATTTGGAGCTTAATAAAAAAAATTGGAATGTGTCCTTTTTTCTCTTTTGGAAATATTTTGAGACCAAGCAAAACCAAATTTTTTTCAGTGTCACTTTAGCACGACAGCTGTGTCTAAACAGCAGATTCAGTAGTGTACAACTTAGTTGTCTGGTGCGACTGTCTTTCTCCCTGTCATAAGTAGCTATGCAGGTTGGTAGAAAAAAGAATTGATCAAGCCAAAAATACTTTTTCTTTTTGATAACAAAAAGTACTATATACTTATTTTTTTGATAAATAATTCAAGTAATGCTGTTCAAGATGAATGTAAATATTAGTTTTATTTTGCTAAAATCTGAATGCTGAAAAATCAGTCTCGATCTTCTATACTTTAGATGAAAATTACCACATTTGCACTGAAGAAATATTTAAATAATTTAACATACATTCCTCTTTTTATCCAGTTTATCAAAGAAAAAAAGGTATTAAAATAACTTGAGGAAACGTTTGAATGACATGTCATTATACCTAAATGCCGTGTAGTACAAAGTTATCTTCAACACAACACATTGAAATGTATACATTATTTGCATTTATTGTGCCTTAATATTTGTGCCTTCAAGCCAAAGCTGTAACTGCAGGGTACACAACAAATTCATTAAATTTATGTTAAAAATATGTAACTTTAGTATATTTAAAGTTTTGCATCAGGGGTTCTGTTGAAGTCGAGCTGTTTGAAGTTGCCATCCTGCCAGAATAGGTAGGAGCGTACAACCTGTAGTTTTGAATGGCTGTTGCTGATAGTGAGAGGAATGCAGTGTGAGAGAGAGATCTGGTATTTGTAAGTTATGTCCTGATTCAGCAAAGTACTTTAGCACAAAGGCACTATTCCTATGTTTAAAAAAAAAAAAAAAAAATCAACCAAGTGCTGTGCTGCTTCAGGTTTTTTCATGTTTAGTGAGATACCTACTCTTTGAGGACTAGTAGAAAATAAATCTATTCATCTTACTGTTTAAAGGGCACAGAAGAGACTAAAAGGCAACGGATCTCTTCAGGACATGGAAAATACTGTGCCTTTTGAAAAATACTGAAGATGCTTGCTCTTACCTTTGTAAGAGAAATGTTATTTACCCAACGTTCACCCAGTGGTCTAAAAGTACGGCAAACACAAATGTTTCTTGTTTCAAACAGTTCTACCAGCAAATAACCGATTCAAATACAAAATCACTCTCTCCCTGGCGAGAAGTAGATCGAGGCCAAAGCCTGTGCCTCAGGACAAGGGCTCATCTAAGAGAACGTTGTCCTGCTCAGGAGGCAGCCCAGTGGTGAGAGGCAGAATCCTCGTTCCGCTGTTGCAGCATCTTCCCTGCGGTGAGGCTCGCGGTCCTGCTGCGAGATCTCGGCACAGAGGGGAGGACCTCTTACTGCCCACGGTGCCGCCAGCCAGCTTCTCCTGGTGAGTGGTGGGGAAAAACAAACACCGGGCGTCTGGTTTTGCTGGTAACATCCTCTTCCATCCTTAGCAGGCAGTTACAAAATGAAATGCTCTTGTCCCTAGCTTTCTTGTGGCAGGTTCTGACACTTCCTTCTGCGGTGTTTAGCACCTTACACTATAACAAATCCCATTGAGATGAGTGGAACTGAACTTCACGCGGTGATGCGCAGCATGAGGCTTGTGCTACATCTGGTGCTAAATAGCAGGCGGTCAGGGACAGCTACCTGTCCCCAAAGCCACGTGGCACAGATTGGCTCACGTAAGCAGTGCTTATGGCTAATCCTTCTTAGAGCACACCAGCCACATCCACTGTTCTGTATCGTTTGGCCCTTGGTCTTCTCCAGGCTCACGTAGTCCACTTATGGACGTAGCACACAGTTACCATCTAGTGTGTTTTCTTATGGTTTCCTTTGCAATTCACATGGTCTGAAATAAGGATAGGGCTATTCTGCAGCTCAGTAGAGTGGTGTTTGCATTGCAGAAGTATGTGAAGACGTAGAGAAGTGTTTGAGTGTGTAAAATCACATGGGATAGTGCTGGGGGACTGTGTATCATGAAGAAAGTTCAACCTTGCATGGTCTTCTCTGTAACTGCCTTTTTGGAAGGGATCCACAGCGTGAACCATGTCCAAACTCTGCTCAAGCTTTGTCATGGAGAGACCTGGCTGCAGTGGTCCAAAACAGAGCTAGGGTGAGCTGACCAGTAAGGCAGTGTAGACACTTAATGGAGTATGGTGCTTGAGCTTATTTGTTTACATTTTATTGAGCAGTGTGGACATATCCAGAGTCTAACTGTGTTTAAAAATGGCGAATTCTTCTATTTCTAAATAGTTAGTTCTTACAAGAGTGTAAGTATGATGTAGAATACAGTGAGACTTTTAAATACTCTAGCAGAACAGTACGTTCTCCTGGCCATATACCTTGAGTTTATATTTTTTTTTATCAGAACCAAGGAGATATGCATGCGTAAACCAAGGGTATAATTACAGTTTTAGTTCATTTCAGCTCTGAAATGAATCTATGGTAAGTTATATTTCAGAGCAGAGCTCCAAAACGCTGGCTGCTGCAGACTCACTGGTATGAGACCCTGACAGATCTAGCTATCAGTCTATAAGCTAGAATTAATTTGATCCTGTAGCTTTTTGAATGCGCACAAAAATGTTAGGTATCTCTGAAAATGCTGATTCTGCTTCTTCACATGTTTTGGCAGGACATTACTAGCTGTAGGTATCAAATATCAATATAAGAGAAAACAAATTTTTTACAACATCACACTTGAAACCCATAAATTGCTGAGTGGAACAACTGATAGTGAGACATTCGTGTCTGTCATTGGCATTATATCATCTTTTTAGTTTAAAGTAACAAAAATATTTTAATCAGGAAATTGGTTTTTAGATTCTTTTGTTGGTTTTGTTGTTGATAGCTGTTTTGTTTAGATGACTGTTGGTTAAGATTGACTGACCCGTTTAATTTCAGTTGAGTAAAAAAGTGCAATGTACCTGAATGGCAAAATTCAGATCAGGGATGAGAAAGGGCTTCCTTCGGTGAAAGTCTTGGTCTGTTAAATGGACAAATTATCTTGCCAGCAAGGTGTTTTATGTTTCCTTTTAAGGAAAAGTTCAAATAGTTCTAAACTTTCACTTTGAAAATTTTCATGCTTTATTTGGAAATAGCAAAGCTGGTTACTATAAGCTACATTCCTTCCTGGGGTTCTTGGAAAAAGAACTCGGTCTTCTGAGTTATTCAAGCCTTCAAAATATTTCTTCACCATGAGGTGCCTTAAAGTATTCCAGAGTTCTATTTCTAAGAAATATAATTTTATACAGCAATACTGAAAATCATCAGTTACAGAACTGTTTGGTGTAAAAGACTAGGAACAGCCTCTACTTCTGATCTCAAGAATTGTTCTTAAGACATTCATTTTGGTATATCTTTGCTCCACCCCTCCTCAAAAGACCACTGGGAGAGTCAAAACCAACACAGTTCTCAAGGATAGGTTATCTCATGTTTTGCTTATTTTAAGGGCAAAATTGTCTTTAGTGAACTGAAACAGAGCTCATTTGCCAGATAGGCGTAGTCTTCTGCGATACCATCCATACTGCCCTTTGGAAAAGGGAGAACCTTCTTCTGACCAACATCAGTAATGCTGCTTGCTTAACTGATGTTGACAGTTTCTTTTAACCTTCCCAATACATGTTTAAAATAAGATTACAAAAAGAATCAGAAGGGGACAAAAGATCCAAATGTTACAGAAACTTTCCTGAAAATGCTGCTTTTTGTGTTAATGTGACCATTTGAAATATATCACTTTAAAGTTTGCCTCTTGGCAGGGCGGGGGCAGAAAGAGTTGAAATCATTTATTCCCTGTGATGGTGATGAGTGTCTGACACTAGCAGAAGAATGTGGCTTTCTGTATGTTTTACATTGTGTAACAGCGCACTGCTTTTTCATCATTTTAACTCTGGTTTTGTTTGGGGTTTTGCATTTGTGTAATAATTTGATTCTGGTATTGCTACAGAATTTCTTTTGTTGACGTTCATGTGACAGCTCCTGTCGTACAATAAAAGGTGTTTCTCAGAAGCATGAAGTCTGTCGTCGTTGCGAATGTGTGGTTGAAGGCAGAAATGCCAGGCTGAGCTAAGTCAGATTGTGCCTGAAATCTCCAAACACCTCTTGGTGGTATCGCCAGCTCCAAGAGCTGAAAATCCTCCATTTGGAGGTATGTATAACACAGAATAATACATTCCAGCTTGGTTTTACCAGTCGTCTGTGGCCTGAGATCTCTCAGATCACATTATCAAGCTTTTTGCTTCAATTGACAAGGGCTAAAAAGTAATCCAAATGGATTTTCAAAAATTGTGACCAAAGAACCGCTGCAGTTGCACAAGTGCAGATCGGATATGGTCTCTGCCTCAAGCAGCTAGCAAGCTCAAGGGACTGGGCAGCCGAAAGGTGGAAGGTGAACGGACACAGAAGCGAAGTGGGTTAGCAGCACAACTCCACAATCTGGTGTCATCTCTCAGTCCTGTACTTCTCTCTGATGAGTTTGTTGCTTAGTTTAACAAGACACTCGAAAACTGCTCATTTCTGAAAACTGCTGAAAGTTTCTCCCTATGTCTACCAACTGGTCTCAAGCACTTAAATCTACTATTTTGATGCAAGTTTTTAGTACAAGATGAATTGTGCATTTGTCAATAATCCCCCAGTGCACCAAGTTCCAGGGCTTGGTGTACCATGAATTGTCATCTGTCTTTTTATAACATGATGCTGGAATATGTGTTAAAAATTTCTCATGTTTCTACCAGAAGTCTACCTCACAACCACCATGTAGTTATCTTAATTGCCTGTAAGTGAATTTGGCTTAGGTTGTCACAGCACGAGTCACTTGTGGTACGTGCAGTATCCTCCTGGAGCGTGCACTCGCCAAATTCGCATGCTTCCATGTTATTCAAACAGTTCTCTCTTAGAAACAGGTGGGGTAGATTTGTTTGCTCACCTGAAAGAGAGCTGCTGATAAATAGCAAAGCCAAAGATGTGTTCTATGAATTTGCCCACAAAACAAGCATGAATTCTGTAAACTTGATGTATAAAACTGGTTCAAGGATTTGGAGCAATACTAATGTATAAAAAATTAGGGCCGTACTCTGACCTCTGAAATCAGGTTTCCACTGTCTGCACCTTGGCACCGCTTAACTCCCCACATTGCCTGGAATCGATAGCCTCCTCCGTTTTGAGATACAAAATTCCCTGTGGATCTTGGCCACGGATCCAGCACACGCTCAGAAGTGCAATAACCTTGAGAAGGAACTGGAGGTAGTCCCGCTGCCGTTCGGGAGTCGGGGCACATCCTAATCTAAGTCACTGGAGGGGCTCAGCGCAGGGTACTTGGGTCATACCTGCTTGCTTCAAACACGGCTGAGTTAAAAGCTGCAACAGAGCTCTTGTCCCTCTCCTGCATGGGACACCCTGGTGTTTTTAGAGCATGCATTCGGGAAGCGGGAGAGGGGGGTTGCAGGCTTTCCATAGCCTGGGCCGCTTGGGTCTTTCTGTCTTCTGCATCATCAAAGCACAATATTCAGGATGTTTTGATGGCAGTATTCACCACGAGTGAATGACGTGGGGGATTGTTTCCTCCGCGACAAAGGAAATCCCAGGTTCAGGTCCCAATTCCAGGGAGTATTTATGCATTTTGTTCAACGATTGTCAGCAGAAACGCCAGGAGGAGCTGGGGATTCTACTCCAGGGCTGTCCCGTCTCGCTGGGCAGCAGGATCCTTTCGCTTGTGTTCGCTCCTGCTCTCTCACCCCGGCTGGGTGGTGGAGGCTGAGACTGCCGTTTGCAGTCGGTGCTTTAGCTGTTGGGCAGCTCTACAAAAGCAAACGCGCTTCTCCTGCCTCCCCAGGGACGCTGTTGCCCTCAGTGCTGTCACTACCGTGTGGACATCTGCTTGGGATAGGATGCTCTCTGTACCCGGCTGCTCCTACTGCAGCTGCTCCTCATGCAACATATGGGCAGTGCGTCTCCCTATAGATCAAGGTTTTCCTTAGAATCCATAAAGCTCCCAACAGAAGTGCTCTGAAATAGTAGCTGAAGCCTCTGCATTGGCTATACCCAGAGAATAAGCTCGCAGTTTAAATTACTGTGTTGCAGCCTAGGGGATGTGTATGTGGTCACTCCAACATCTGAATTTGATGCCTGAAGTACGGCTGGTGGATCGTGTCGGGCACATGAGACTTATAAAGGAGCTATGGCTTTTTTCTTTTTTTTTGTCCTTTTTTTTTTTTTTTTTTTTTCGTTTTGGAGACTTGCTATGGGAAATGAAAGTGGGGTGGGACAGTGAAAAATAGTTCCCTTTGTTTAGTTCCAGCAAGCTTTGTACCTCAGTTCAAGCGCAGATAGCAAATAAAAGAGTTATTTATCCTGAGAGTAGCCTGAAGAAAGCAAATCTTGTAAGTGTTTGTGCCAGTTGACATTCTTCATGGAGCTCTGTATTTTGCAGGAAAGGACCACAATTACCTTATGGCACTAAATTGAGTTGGGTGGGAAATGCAGCCTCAGATTTATTAGTCAAAGTTTCATTGTCAACAAGAGCTTGCTCTTGAATATTAGAAGCCCAGATTTTAACATAAATGCCAGGCATGAATAGGGCAAATGAGCCCTGTCGAACTGCCTCTTGAAAACATTGCCAGGATACCAAAAAATGAGGATTTCTCCCCCATCCCTGCCCAGCTGAGAGGATTTTTGTTCATTCCGTACCAAGAATATGGACCGCTCTGTGTTTTGGTTGATTTAACATGTATGCACTTTTGCAGAGTAGTGATTTCTGCGAGTGGAGTTATGCAAGTAATTCACCATGAGTCATTCATGCAGTGAATTAAGTGCCTCTTCCCACAACCAGGTTGTCTCCTGACAATCATTCTTTTTTTTTTTTTTGCAATTACTCAACAAATCCTTTTGCAATTACTTTTAAGCGTTCTGTGTAGATCATACATTTATGTTTGTGGTTAATGTTTATTGATTTTTTGAGTCATATTCATAGTAGATCAGAGAAACTACATAATACTGTCTCTGTATCGGTTGGTGTAAATGTCCATACCTGCGAATTTTTTTTTTTTTTTTTTTCCCTCTGGTTTTGGCTACACACACATGTGTTCATTCCTGTGAGTATCCATGTCAGTAAAGCTAGATTTACTTGAATGGCGTGTCACATCATGCATGCACATCGACACGGAAGGGAAGAGAATCTGCATTTTTCAAATACTTTTATGAAAAAGTCTCCGCTGCCATTTCTAGCAGCGAACGATAGAGACCATCACGGCCCTGGGAGAATAGGAGGGTGCCTCTGCACATGCCAAGAGAACACAGAGGGCAACGAGTTGCCCGCAGTCTGCTGGGACGGAGCGGGGCTGGAAGGAGTCTCCCTGCACTGGTTTTACTTGCCTAGGTTCCTTGTGCGTTTCTGCGCTTGTGAGAAGTTGCAACAGATGCTGCGCAGAACCAGTTCTCGTTGCCGAAAGCAGAAAGTGAAAGGCCAAGTGCTGCTGGTAAAGCAAGAGCAGATGTTTATCCTGTGCCGGGCATGGCCAAAGCCCGTTCCCCTCAGGTGTTGTGCTTACGAGCGCGCCGGCTGACTGCGCCTCTGCCCGTTCTGAGTAATCGGGCTGCTTTTGGAGGAGGAGGAGCATTCCGAAAAGGAGAAATTTCTAGGGAGAGCTTCCTAGAGCGGGAAGGAAGCAACAGCGAGGTTTCCCTCGGAGGTCTCCGTCTCACAGACAAGAAGTTGCTCTTTTCTCCTCTTTTCAGGGTCCGTGCTGGAGCGACGGCCTGCCGAGCTCCTGGGTGCTCTGCGAGGAAGGTGAAAGAGCCCACAGTGCTTAGGAGGACCTCCTGATGGCTTGGTTAATTGGCTAATGGGGATGCCTTTGCTGCAGCCCAATGAATGTGAGTGCAACAATTACTTAAGGGAGAGACGTGTAGATCTCTGGGAGATGACTTCTCTAGGCTGCCAAAAGGAATGGGCAACAAACCAGTCGGAGCTGCTGATGCTGTTGTCACAGATTTACCAGAAAGGCTGCTTTTTCTTCCAGCTTTTTTTTTCTTCTTCTTTTTTTTTTTTTTCCTCAAGAAACGATTATCAGTTCATCCTTTCCCTGGAACTGATAATGAGGCACATTTTTATCAGATATTGCAACGTGTAATGTGCCTTTTCGTGACTTCTCCTTGGTGGATGAGAGCTGCCAAACTCACATGATATTTAAGCTGTGTTACTGTAACTGTGGCTACTGTTGTTGGTAGCTGTTCAGGGCTTTCATTTGCCCATCCTGAGGGGACTGTAATAAAGACTGGCCCCTGCTGTTAAATTGTTTGCATAATTCCTTTTTTCTTTTCTTTTCTTTTCTTTTCTTTTCTTTTCTTTTTTTTTTTTTTTAACTGGGAAAGTTGATCTTACACTGGAAGAAATATCAGCCATGGTAGAGTTTTAACACCTAATCACATCATAACTGAGTGAATCAAGCTGAGTGTGTCCCTCTTCTCTAATCCATTGCCTTGAAGTTGAGGAAAGAGCTTGATTTCCCACTTTGATTTATCTGCATGGCCCTTAATCCCAAATTTTAGTGAGGAGCTGATTTATTGTCTAGCATCAGGGAGGGGACATTAATTCCCTGTCTGCCACCCAGTGTGCCCACTTGGAAAGAAAGAAACCTCCTCTGCTGTAGGTAGGATCAAAACCAAAGGGTACAAACCGAAGTCCATGTGTTCGGGCAGCTTGTCTGGAAAACTCAGCTCTCCTGC
Organism: Haliaeetus leucocephalus; assembly: GCF_000737465.1. Lineage (NCBI taxonomy): Eukaryota > Metazoa > Chordata > Aves > Accipitriformes > Accipitridae > Haliaeetus > Haliaeetus leucocephalus. The sequence continues at coordinate 301,788 of NW_010973062.1, read as the reverse complement.
CACTTAACCCTGTCATTGCCTGGAAACCCCAGAAACACCTGACACTTTACCCTGGAGCTCACCCAGGTGCCCGGAGCCACGCTCCGCGGGGTCCCCAGGGCTGCCAAGACCAGGCAGCCTGCTGCCTCGCACCCGCCTAAGCCTCCCCTGGCATGGAAAAAAAATGAGTATTTTACTCGGCTAGGGGCTTGGCGGGCCCCGACAGCCGCACCTGGCACCTCCGCACGCAACGCCGTGGCAGCGCCGGCTCCGAAAGCTGGCACGCCTGCGGGCATCCACGGAGCGAGGGGGCCAGGGGCAAAGGAGTCCGCTGCCTACGGCATCCTGGGAAGGCGTCCTGAGGGGCAAGGATGCCCCGGGAGGGAAAGACCCTCTCCAGCCGTCGCGGTGCCACCTGGCTGGAAGCCTTTCCTGGAGTCAGGGCGCCGAGGAGAGAGGGAGGGAGTCGGACGCCGTAACCCGCGGCCGGCGCGCAAACCTCCTTGGGATGGCAAACATCAGGGGAGCGAGGAGGGCAACGGGGTTTGGCATCGGGCACCCGCTCCCTCCTCGCTCTCCCCCCCCAGCCTCCCGAGCCTGAAATTCCTCGGTTTCAGAGCAGGGGTGGAAGAGGATCCTCCAACCCAGGTAGCCTCCAGCCCGGTTGTTGGGGTGCTCTCATGGGACGCGGGAGACGTGGGTTTGGGGCCCTGGGGCTGAGGTGGGAGAGGAACCCGGGCTTCCCACTTCCTCAGCATATACTTTGAATGCCGAGGCATTATATAATAAAAGCTATCACCACCTTTTCTTCTTCCTGCTTTGTTTTTAAAAGGCTGATCTGTGTGGAGTCTTTTGAAAGAAAGGGCGTAGGTACCAATCTCGAGGAGAAGATTTCAGACAATGGATCCCGAGCAGACAGGATTGCCTCACTCCAGCCTCAAGGGGCTTTTAGTGCAAGAGAGCGTTGCAGATAGATACACCCTTGTCCTCCACTTTTTCCTACTGCTTGAATGTAAGCAGCTTCGTGCTCCCTTCAAGAAGATCCCACCGTATCTTGCCAGCTCTGTTGGGTTCAACTCTGAAGCACCCAACTTTCGCCATCAAGCACATAGGGAGTCTGAGCGCAGCTCGTGAGCTGCGGGAGGCCAGATCATCTAAAAGTCAGGGATTTCGGTGCCCAAACCTCTCCCGCATCTAACCTTAATTTCTCTGCTTAAATCAGGTCATATCCAGATGAAACGACTTGCCTCTTTGAAAAAATACTGGGGATAGAGGCTGGACCAAGCAGGATGTGCTCGTATAATTGCATAAGCAGGTAAGACAATTTTTGTTGCTTTGAAAACTTTAGAAGACTTTAGACTAGAAATAAACCTCCGCAAGTAGTCTTAATCATTGCACTCTGTGAAGACTCATTTGAAATTGTCTGGGCAATCAATTCTGATGTAGCTCTTTGGCTGGAAAAGCCCAGACAGTCCCAGATGTCTCTTTGATGCAGAATCACACACAGATTCAAGTTTCCATTACTCTGATCAAACAAAATGTCCCCTGCTCTAACTGAGGGCAAAGAAGTCTCTGCTTCCCAAAGCATAAATGTGTTGCATATGGTGCCTATTAATCAATGGAGTCAAATCTAGATCAGCATCAACTCTTATAACTCGTACTCAGTGGTGAGATTATACAAATAAAGCTTATTATGCAAATGCAATTTTGCAACCTTGAAAATTTTGTGTGTAACCTGTTTTTAAAACATTCCATCTATGGGAATCTATTATTTCCCCTTATTTTCTAGGCAGAAACTTCACTCCAGAGGGGAGGAGGCTAGCTTAGCAGTAGGGTCTTCAGGAAAGATTAAAGTCTTTGTCTTATCGCAGCAGATACTGCAAATCAAAGGAGATCAGGCAACCAAAATGAAGAAAGGATATCACTGTTCTTGCCACAGTTTTGTCAAGAGAAGTCCCCAAAGGATGGCAAAGACCCCCTGGTGCCCCTTCATTCTCATCTTCATTATCATAAATTGCCAGTGGAGCAATCATCCGCACCTGATTAGGTTCTTTTTCAGCCATGCTGGTTCCCTTGTCTTCTCTTGCAGTGTTGATCACTGCTACATGAGGGACACCAGCTCTGGCAGAGGGGATTGAGGCTTTCTCCACTCCTGGAGACAGTCAAGAAAGCTGAAAGGCATTAAATAAAAACCTTTCCCAGGATGTCCTGACAGGCTACTGTACGTTTGAGGCAGTCCAGCCACAGTAGAAATGGCTGGTTACCCTGGGCCTGGACTGACTGCCCAGATATGATGCTTCGTGGACCCTCAGGTAGTTTTTGCCAGGTGCTGTGATTAGATGCTGCTCTGATACCATCAGGAGATGCTCATCGCAGTGAAATAAAAGAAAGAAGGTATTATAGAGGATCATTTCAATAGCTGACACTCTTACACTTAGCTAATTGTATTTGTTCATTAAGATAAGGATCAGCATTCAGCTTCTACATTTAGGTCAGCCTTCCAGTACATTTGCACTTGCAAGGAAGAGCTGCTTTAATGAGGGGTAATGAAACTTGCTACGCATTGCATCATGACTTCTGTGTTAATATCATTTACACATGATAAAATGCAAATAGTATTGACCGTCAATGCACAATCATGCTTAATCCTCTTAAGCCCACACACACACATGTGCTAAAATTAATCTCCCTAACAGTAAACAAAATATGCATCTGTGCCTCTCTCCATCCTCCTGAGAACATTCATTTTGCCCAAACTACAAGGTGCATCATGTCTACCCACGCAGCCAAGCAAATAGGTTGCCACTGGCTCAAAAGGGCTCTGACTCCTGTAGGTACCCTCAGTGCCTGTAGGTACCCTGACAGTGCCATGAGACCTCACTGTAAACAACCCTATGTTAAACAGACCCACGCTCTGTATTACAGGCATGTCTAATGAATAACTCCAGTTCACTCTCCCAATGCACTTTGGGTGTCCGAGGCCTGCTTGTCCATCTTCCGCAGGCACTCTGAATTTTGAAATGGGCATCTCGGCTAAATGGTAGCCAGCAGAGATGCTCAAACTCTTCTTCATTTGAGATTTGTGCTGGTGGAAGGGTACCAGCATACTCTTTTTAACATCTGCGTTTTGGAGCTGGAATGAAGTACAAAAGGCAAGATATTAAGCTGAAGTGGGATCAATTAGTGACTAGCCATCTTCAGTGAATAATGTTCCCCAGAATTTAAGTGGGCCCGCATGTATTTTAAGAAATGCAGATTAAGCACGCAGTGAAAGTTAAATGTATTTAACTGTAATTCTGTTGTGGGAAGTTCAGCTCACAATGCCAGAATAACTGAACCACTTTCAGGTATCTTAATACCATGTGGGTGTTCATATTTCTGAGAGAAAACCATCTTCAGGTTGCACTGCTGTTTGAGAGTGCTGTCTCTGAACTGTATGATTTTAGCAACTTTCTACATCTCTGGTTCCCTGAGAAGTGCGATACTTTTTTTTATCAACTCTTCTTACTCTCTTAATGTAAACAAACTCACATTAGTTCAAGACTGATGAAGAATTCTCTTTGGAAATTTCTCCCCAGCCTTATGAAATGCAAGGTTGCAGCAACTGTTTCCTATTTCTCAGCACTATTGGCCAAACACTGCCTTGGGTTTTAATGATCCAGAAAAATGCAACAGGCAGCAGTTGTCTGGAGAAACCATAGAGTTGTGTAGGACATGATCCCTGGGGAGGCGTCCCACTGGTGAGGAAACCCTGAGGAGCAGCTGAACAAGCTCAGTGTCTTTCAGATGTGCTTTTCGCCTTTGATTACATAGGCTCTTATTTCAAGAGGGCTGCTTCATGAAGCTAGTAAAATTTAGCTTCACGATGCCTACCAGCCAAGTCTCGCCATGGACAATCAAAGACTTAGACGTTTGTCAAAGACGAACGAGGTTTGCTCTCCGGAGAAGGGAAGTGTCCCAGCCTTTGTCACTAGCTAAGCCTGCCGTTCACAAAGTTGATCGGAGAGTGCTCAGCGTTGAATGCAGATGTGCCCTTTAGACACTTCTTTGCCCATTCGAAGCTTGGGATGTATATATATTCCTGTGCCTAGCTGTAATCACATTGTATTCCCACAGCAGCCATAAAGTCAGAACTTTTTTTCTTTAATATCTGTGAAAGCAGATATTATTCGGCACTTACTGTGCTGAATTCAGTACCTTAGCAGCTGGAAAGAGGAGTGTGTGCCAACAGCGTGTGTTAGAAAGCAGAGGCTGCACACCCAAGGTACAAAAGAGCGCAAACGCAGGGGAAGCGTCTCCTCCGAGCAGACTGGGCAGCCCACTGCCAGTGTTTGAGTCAAGGACCTGAAGAGACGTGGTCTGCTCGTAGCAGCTGAACGCGGACTCCTCCCAGCTGGACAGCGTACTCAATTTGAGGATTATGCATGTTAGATCCTTGCTCTGATACCTTCACTTGGGCAAAGCCTTGGCTCCTTTCGCTCTGGCAAAGTCAAACTTCAGTGAATCAGCCTCCCTCAGACCATGCAGCCTGACTCACGTGCTAGGAATCCAGCCTCTCCTTATTGCAGAATAACCAACGTAAGCTCCAGCAGTGGAGTTGCCTTTAGTATCAGCTCTGCAAGCATTTTCGTACGCGAACCGCAGGGGTGAAATCATGGCCCTTTTGAGCCCTGGCTGGCAGGAGTGTGCCCTGGATTACTCCAACTGATGGGATTTGTAAGAATGAGGCTGTGGACGCAGGGGGTGAGCCTGTGCTGCTAAAGAAAGGGTGCGGAGATTTTGTCTATACCAGTAAGTTAGAGGGTTTGAGCTCTGCTGCAACTGGGCATGCTTTGAAGCGGGTGCACCCCTGGCATGGCTTTGGCCCATGATGACCAACACCCTCGTAGGTGGCACAGGGTGTAGCACGCATCAGGCTCTGCTCTTCAGGGGCCTTATGGATAAGGGCAAGTGTTTTGGAGGGGGAAGAGTGTTTATCCATGCATCTGCAAGTCGTGCATGACATAAAAAGGATTTGCCATCCAGGTGTTAGAAACTTGTTCGCAGCTGGTTGTGTGTGTGCGAACATACGCTAGACTGTGAGTATGGACATGTGATACATACATGCACATATATACATAGACACATATACATATATACATGCACACATGCATGCATACACTGCACTTTTATGCAACACCCAATTTTAGTGCTGTAATTACCCATACTGCAGACAGAACCGTGGCCTGTTGTTCTGTTTCTTTTTTTTGGAGAAGGTAGGCCAACCCACGCTCATTTTAATGGGTTTCCCTTTCTGAGCATCAGTGGGCTTCAGTGCCCTCTGCACAACACTTTCTTGAGCTGGTTTTTCTCCCTCAAGGCTGACGGGACTGGAATGAATCATCATGGTGCTACAGCCCCTCTGCATTTTGCTTCTGACCAGAGCTGGGTAGCTAAAGCCTCGCTCCAGCTTCCCTCCCATCACTGTACCATCGTGTCCCAGGCACCTGATTTTTTTACCTGCCTTTTGTGTAATTCTCTGGACTCCTTTCCAACAAAGACTCACTTTTAGACAAAGAACGCTAACACACTATTTGCCGAAATTCTCATGGATGAGAAAATTAACACACACCCCCCTCCTTTTTTGTTGTTGCCATGGTCACAGGAAAGGAATTAAAGCATCAAAGCCTTCCATTTCCTGATGATGGATTAAGGAAATTATTAATTTGTTTTATAAAAAGGCAGGTTGTGCCTCTGCAATTAATGTTAGAGGGCCCTTCATAAGGGGCATTTCAGCCTCCTGGGCAGAGAAGGCTAAAGCATCTGCTTATTCACCAGCTTAGATAGATGGGGCTGCTATGGGGGTCTGTGCTGTACCTCGTGCCTTCATTAGTCACCGCAGATAGGATTTGGCTGCCTAGGCAGTGGTTTCTTTGGGGCACAGGATTAAAAATTCAAGCTCCCCTATAAATTAAGCCCTCTCCTTTATCCATTTTTTTATGCTCCATCCATGATCTCTCAGGATTTTTCCACTGCAGGATGAGGAAGAGAAAACTTAGGGAAAAAAACTACTTATACGTAACTGCCTTTGATATGTTCCTACTCAACACTTACCCTGCTTTTCTGGCTCCCCGGTGCCCAGCGTCAACCTACCGACAAGGTGGCTGTTTATATGGGAGCTCTTTACAAAGGTTGGCTTCACAGTGGGATGCCTTCTCCTGGGGGTCTGCGGGCTTGGCCATGGCCACCACACCTGCCCCAGCATCGGGCATAAAGACTCGGTCCCATAAAGACTAGCTGATGGATCTGGGCCTCTTTTCCCAGCTCCATCTCACATTTCTTAGTGAGCTGCCCCGGCTGGAGCCCCTGCAGGGAGCAGCTGAAATTTCCCTCACCTTTGGGGCTGCCCATGCTTGCAGGACACAACTGGGAGGAAAACATATTACGCTGTCTACTTCTGTTATAGGAAATTCTTTCTTTTGCTTCACCTTCTCTTCACCATTTCCATTTTTTTTCTAAACAGTTGCAGAAAATACTGCTTTGAATCCCAGCGTTTGCGTTCAAAATTAGGAGAGGAAAAAAAGGCAAAAAGAGAATTTGATCTTGAGACTCATCAAAACTCACTTGGCCCCACAAAGACTCCCATTGTCTCAGGCTTCCTTTCAGCAGACTCCCTGAGCAGAAGGGTGCTGCTCCGACTTTCCACCACTGGCAGCGGTGCTGTCTGATGACAGAACCCAGCACGCCACGCAGACTCTTTTAAATTCATCCTTTCATATTTCTTCTCGGTGCGTTCAGGTAATTTGGCCCTTTTATTTACTTGAGCCCTTTTTTCTTCTTCCTGAAAGGGAACGTCTTAATGCTTCCCATTGAAACCTGTGGAGGTAAATTGATGCAAGATAATACCTGGTGAGCCGGTGCCAGCTGGGGTAAAGGCAGGCCGAGCAGTGCTTGTGACGTGGAGCGGTGCCTCATGCTAACCTCGTGGCTCGTCCCTTTGATATGGTGTCTCTCAGGCGCTGTGCTTTGCCTACCTTGCCGCGGGAAATGCAGGAACTTGTTTGTCACTTTTCCCTACGCTGAAAGGGCACAAAGGAGGAAAGGATCTTTTCTCTGAGTGGTGAGCTCCCCTTTCCCTTTGATCTGCTTTATGGGAGTCCCTTTCCTCTCCAACTGAAAAAAAAATTGCCAGGACTACTACTTGGAAAAGCTGAATGCAATTTGGAAACTCAACAGGAGTTTGCATACTCGCCATATTTCTATGAGTAATACGGTGCTGCTCCTCCAGTGACCACATCCAGACCGCGCTCAGCGCTCATATCTTTCTTGAAGACACCGCCGGAGTCAGGAAGGCTCCTTTAGTTGATTGAAAGATATGAAACTCTTGTTCCTGGGCTTGATGGGTCTGTAATTAGGAGCTTTAAAATCAATGTTGCAACTCCATGAAGGACGTTTCTGTAGCATAGAAGATGCCAAATGACTTACTACTCTCACATGCTGAGCTGCAGTCCTTAAATTCTCAGTTGTTGGGGACAAAAACTGTATTTACCTCTATATTTGTGCTATGGTCATGGGTCTCAGTCGTATTGGTGTTACAATAGCACTTTTGCTTGCAAACACACCAGAAACCTACAAAGTCTAAACAAGTAAAATCTTCACCATGTGTACCCTGGGTATATTTACACATTAATTAAACCCACCTGGAAGTGGGTTTATTTATTTGTTTGTTTTTCCTTTGGTCAGCAACGGGTGCACAACGTGCAGGGTTTAAAATAGGCCCCCAAAGAGTTTACCTTCTCCCCAGATAGCCTTTGAGGACTCAGAAACACTGATGCCATCTTCTCCGCCATGCCTTTTCTCTCCAGCTGTGTTGAGTAATTGAGTTGGTGGCACCTCAACCCCTCCGCAGCCCTTGATACCGAGCTCTTTTTGGCCGGCCTGCAGCAAGTATGAATTGTGCTATCCTGATGATCTTTATTTTCTCCATATTCGATACCAGAAGGTTATAATGCTCACCATAATCTCTCCTTATGCTGTTGTGAGCGTCCAAATGCTGGTGCCCACATGCAGATATATCTTGGTGTTCAACATCAGGAGCATGGGCAGAGAAGGGTTTATCTGCCAAAGGAGAGGGAAGAAGGAGAAGCAGACATCATGCAAAAACCCTTTACCCAGGCCACAGTTTACCTTCTGTCAAGAGAAGGAATTAAATTTACATGTAAATCTCTTTAAATTGAAATGTCCACCTTCTAATTCAGAGAAGGCTGAAAGAAAAAATTTATAAATCTCATCTGCCTTCCTATTTCCTTCCTCCCAGGCTCTACAGCGACTCAACACAGGTCCCCAGGGGAAGTTTGCAAATCTCTTCTGCTCCATGGCAGTCCTGCTGTGAGCACCACATGCTTTCTAGGGAATATGGAGGATGCTTTGCACCATATAAACTTTGCTTTCTGGCTCTTTTGCTTTCTTTCATGGAATCCCATGTGTAGATTTCCAGGTCATGACAGCCTGCTCCACAAGATAGGGGAAGCTGGGGTCGGAGACTTCAGTCACAGAGTGACTCCACTTGTCTTTGACTCCATAGGTGCTGCCAATGGAAGCATGCAGGTATGCCCATATAGACCTGGTAATCCATTTCCAGAGTGATATACATCATCTTTTGTAAGCCTGTGGAAACACAGAAGGGGAGTTAATGTTGCGAAAGTTATGCTATGGAAAACTAATTAAGAGGTGGGTTTCTTCCTCAAGATAGAAATCCTGACAAGACAGCCTTATTTCCAGGTAGTCAAAGGAGGAAATCGGTTCTGGGAGCTGAAGATGTGCACACTCTTTTCTTTGGAGCTTCATGACTGGCTCACTTGGAAGGGTGAGGATTTATTCCATCTAGAGACACAGTTTGGGTAATTTTCTCTGGAGCTTTCCAGCGCCTTTTCTTCTGCAGCAGCCCAAGCCTCTCCAGGCGAGTGGCCAGCTGCTGCCAGTGTCGCAGCTTCCTCTCCTTTTCCTGTGCAAGGTGCTCAGCTCATTTCGTATCTGCTGATAAGCAAGAACAAGATCCGCCCCACCACAAAGTAACTCTGGTCTCATTTGCCAAATTTTTATCTCGTGTAATGCACCTCACCAGGGCAGCATCTGAAACTTGTGCTGCCAATCTCGTTATTCCACAGGAGCAAAAGCCTTCCCATTAATCAAACAAACAGCATCCCCCCCTGCATGCCACTAGGCAAAATGCTGAAAATTTAGCCAGAGTGGCTGCCACAAAGTGTGAGAGACATCACTGTCTCGGTCATTGGTTACGTGGAACCTGCTGATGGAAATGATGTACACCACTTGTGTTCATTTTGTGATATAAAGTATTTTCTCTTAAGGAATGTATACGCACATATAAAGAGCTGCATCTTACCCTATAAAGGTACCACGGTTGTCAGATCTGGGGGTACCACATGGGGCTGGCTGATGGGACATATGGCTGCAGGAGGCTTGAGCAACAGCTGGGGACAAGTGAGCAGCCCCGGTGTGTCCCAAGTAGCACTAGATACGTAAGACTTAGGGACACAAATTGCTCCGGAGATCTGGTGGTAAGGGATTTTTTACTTGGCAGAGAGGATGGACAGACAGATGCCATGGACAGAGAGATGGAAGGAAGGAAGGAGGGAAAGTTTAGCTGCACGAGTTTTCAGGATAAATACTGGCATTTTTTGGTTACGTAAAGAGAAAGGCTAGTTACATGGGAAAAAACAGCTTGTATATTGAGAAAGGATGATTTTTTTAATTTTGTAGACACAACCAATGGAAATGTTTTTTTAAAGCCCACAGAAAATACAAAAAAAAAAAAAAAGAGTTGTAGCTTGATTAAATGGATTAAATATATTGGAGGGGAAAAAATGCAACTTCCTGCTCAATTTACTACCAAGAAATCAGCTGGCAAAATAACGGCAAAAGCTATAAAACTCTGCAGGAAGACTTATCGCAGCACGTGGGATGCCACTACTGAGGCACGCTGGACTTTCAGCAGCGAAACCAAGAGCAAGGCGAAGCTGGTTCCTCTCCTGCGCCACGGCGGCATGAAGGACATTATCGGAAAACTGCCGGTTTGAGCGGGAGGTGAGGTCGCTCCTGGAGGTACCCAGGCATGGACCGTGATGGAGGCAGAGCTCACGTTTCATCACGCCACTGATGCTGCTGTGCCGGTGGAAACGCAATGCGGCTGGTGGGAGGGCTTCGGAACCTCTGCTAAGGCAGAAGGCGAGTGGTGTAAAATAATTGCGGCGCTGAGCTGTACACGGAGGAGTCCGAAGCGGGCAGAAGCGTGTCACCATCCGAGGGGAGCTCCCCCTCGCCCGCCTGCACATAGATGTAAAGGTGAGTGTTTGAGAAGGTGTAATAGGAAAGGGCACCTCCTGAGAGGCTGCTGCTTAGGGAAGGGTAAAGAAAAATCACTCCTGAAGGATGGGAGACTAAATAAAAAGATGCATGCTGCGGAAACAGATAGTGCTGCAGACTGTGAGACTGGGATAGCCAGTTTAGAAATATTCATCTTGCGCAAGATGGGTAGAAATATAATCTGGTTAACACCCTGGGTAGTGGGGAGAGACTGAAGATGAAGCTGGATATAGGATCATCACACAGTGGCTGTCATCCTGCTTTGGCAGTGTTAAAAAAATCCCTCAGTGGCATTGCACTAACGCAGACACCAGTGTCGCTGAAGATTTAAAACTCCAGAAAGCTGGAAAAAGCCAGGACAGGGGCTGGGTATCTCTATAGTACCACGAGGGGGATACCCAGCACTGCAAGAGCAGAAAAAGCCAGTGAAATTTGGCTAGACCGAAGCTGGAGTAGCACTGCCCTGCCTCTGCCCAGCACCTGAACATATGGCCCAGTTCAGGCCAGGTCCATCCCTATACTGGGATGCCTCTTAGAGGAGTTTTGCCACCCCAGGCGCCTTTGGTGGGGTGAGGGCTTGCGCCTGCACCTCTCCACGGATCTCAGCCAGATGCCTCAAGTTAGGCAGGATGACTAGGGATCCAGCTATGTGAAATATTCGAGGAGAGGATTGTTGGATCCAGGGGAACGTGAGTCACCGTTTCATATTTGGCACTCTGGGTCCCACCACAAAAGCGTGCTTCAGCACATAGCAGAGAAGCTTTCATGTCTCGGGTTGTGGCAGAGGGTTGCAAAAGACTGTCATGGATATTATCTCAATAGCAATTTCTGGCCACACCAAAGTGGTTGGGTTTTTTAAAATGGTTATGGTAATAATTTACCAGGTTACTAATTAGTCTATTAATTTTGAAATGGTTCAGAACAAGGTTGAAAAATGATGATTCATATGTATTGTTTATCAAGAAAGATTTCAGAGAGGACAGCTACTTATTACAAGTATATCACATTATGAAATCAACGGAAGAAGAAAAAATAACAAACCACAGAAAATAATAAAAAAATTGAGGAACACTATTCATCTACCAGGATAAGAAAAAACAGACCACATTATATGTTCAGGAAATTAATATGAATGATATGAAAATACAATATATCTGTAGCATTCGTTAAGTGTTGTAAGAAGAAATAAACTTACACCTCTCATCTTCTGCTCTTATCATCAATTACATTTCTTTTGTTTCCTGGTGCATGGTTATATACAACTGCCTTTTAAAAAAGGGTCATCTCCCTTGTTCGTTAGTCTCTAATCCTCGTCCCACACTCAGGTGTAATGCCATTTCTCGGTCAGATTCCTCAGTGATTAGAATCCCCCCCTCAGAGATGAATTCACTGACAAACTCCAGGAATTAGGGCAATGGGAAGACTTCCACTTTGGTCCTAATAAAGCGTAGAGGTGTTGATGCTGGGAAGCTGAACGTGGGACTCTTTTTTTAACACCTCCTGTTGTACTTTTATGACAATAAGGGCCCCTTTTTGTGATCACTGGAAAATATACTATTATTTAATATAAATATTATTATTTATTATAGTATAATATTAACTGCACTATATATAAAAACACATAGTACAACATAATACTAAATATTATTTTTTATGAACAGCATCTCTAATGCAGAGGAAAGCCATGAAAATATAGCTTATCAATCCGGCCTGGTAAGTGCAGCTTTTTTACTGCTTCAGAAAATTTTCAGAACAAGGCGACAGTCTGTCCCTGGTTTCCAAAGGACCTCCATCCAGGCAGAAAGACGATCTTTCAGGTGGAGTAAAGGGAAAAGTGCCCGCCTGAAGTTTCGCGGGTCGGCCAGTCGCTGCCCCCCGTTACAGCCTCTCCCAGAGGAGCCGAGCGGCACTTTTCCAGTCTGCACCAGGCGCGCGTGTAGTCTGGCCCTTCTCCTTCCCCGGGAAAAACGCGCTCAGCAGCCGCTAACCCCACGGCGCTTACCCAGGTCCTTCCTCGAGGTACCTGTAAGGCTGCCACCGGGCTCTGGCTTCACAATGCTAAATGTTCCTGACCGCACCTCCCGTTCCTATTGCCCCCGTTGCTGGAAAACGCCTGCTTTGCCGGCCGTGCAGAGCCGCGAGGGCGGACGCCCTCCCCGGCTGGAGAACCTGACTCCCATCCCAGGTTTCCCTGCCTGGTAAGTACACTCTAATTTACATTCCTCCCGAGTTAGTAAGCTCGAGCTTAGCCTTGAATCCTTCTTGAAAACCCTGGACTCATTCATTTTCCCCCTGAAGAAGCTCCTCATAAACTCTGGCTCACCCCACATACATACATTTCATTTTAATTAAAAAATACCTTGCTGGCATGACAAGCTATGCAAGTTTTGCTAAAATATTAAATAATAAAAAAAAAAGACCTCAGAACCCTCAGGTCTCTGTCACAGAGAGATACAATACATCAAACATCTGTCCAGAACAGAACTGAGGATAGTCATAGCATTTGGAGGTTTAACTTCTTTCCATTTATCATCGTGACGCGTTTCAGATTTGGAGGCAAGCTCCTTTGCGGCATGATCATAGGCCAGCTTTTTCTTTTCTCCCAGAGCTGTGCAAAGGTCTTCCTCAACAATTTTTTAATGGAAAGTCTTTTACTACTTTTAAATATTTTTATTTTTTTTTTTAAGAAAATCTCCTCCACACATTTCCAACTGTTTTGGGCACAGAAATAGGATGCGTTTCTCCATTTCAATTCCTCCCCTATCACATTAGTTGCTCAGTGATTTCTTTTCAGTTCTGCACTGTGCTTTGCCTCTTCCAATTTCCACTCCTAGTTTACAGTCATTGATTCTTTATATGCTGAGGATCTACTCCAGGCTGGCACATTTCACCCTGTGAAGCTATCCATTAGTCTCAAAGCGCTATTTAAAACTCCTCAGCAAGTCCATCTTTGGGGCTTTAATATATCTGTGACAGTGACCTGTATATAGTTTTGCTGTAGGGTTAGGCCTGGGGATGGAGACACACGTTTTCCCTCTGTACTCCAGACTCCCAGGCTCCCTGTCCCAATGCTGGGGAAGGAGATATAATCCACAGAAACTGGTGTGAAGTCCTGAGACCTGTGTAAGCAAGCCCATAGAAATGCAGAGCGACGAGGTGGAGCATAGGTACCACCTCTGGCATGTGGTCAGGCAACTCCAGCTGCTGGGGTTCTTAGGCAGCATCTTTTTTGGGGTGTCGGGAGAGAGTGAGTGAGAGCAAGCAGTCGGGGGAAGGCATACTGTAACGTACACCAGCACAGGGAGACTGCCGAATGGGTGCTACAGAGGCGTGTTAAGATGGTGCTCCGCCGGGATGACTACCCCTGATGTTATAACCCCTCTCTGAAGAAGTTACCGGGGCATCTCAGCGCCGTGCTGCGCAAACACATCAGCCGCAGCCCGCAGCCCGAGGGTTCAGACACCCAGCAGAGGCACGAGGGACCTCGGCGGGATTTCCTAGTCGGCTATTTCTGCTGCCAAGAGAGTACCTTAATCACAAAGTGCTGGGTGCACCTCGGAGGGGAGCATCTTCCCATCTTCTCCGTTAAGGCGAGTTACTGTGCAGGGAAGCCGCCAAATTATGGGAGACCAGGGAGACAGCGGGCAAACGCTAAAGGGAGTATACGCAATGCCACTGTGCCAGTCATCGGGTTTGTCGGGTGTTGGGACCCCTGGTTTTGTTACGTGTTGGTTCATTTTCCCCTGCTGATCCCAGGGCTCTGCTTGTCTGGCCACGTGTCGCAGCTGCTGGTGTGCTGGAAATTCCGAGCTGAAGCCAGGAGCAGCACGGTTAGGTCAGCGCAACGCCGGGCTCGAGCGACTCGGTTGCCCTTCTCAGCCTGGCTCAAGCGCTGTGCCCTGCTGACAGAGCTGCACCGCTCTCAGCTCCACCACTACCTTACCTGCTGCTCAGGTGAGGATCTCCCCACTGTGCTTCAGCTCAAAGCTTAGCCATTCCTGGAGGTGTCCCCAGGGAATTTGTTTTGGTACCAGGGTGCGTGTTGGTATAACTTCTTATCATCCGGACTAACATTTCAATCTGTTTTGGAAGGTCTCTTGCAGTGGCAGTCTTCTGGAGTGTGTTTCTTGGCCATATAAATTCTTTTGCTCTTTGTCCATGCACTTAATTTCAAGAGCAAGCCACCTGCGTGGCAGAAGCGTTCCACCTCCGAGCTGTTTTGCTGAGGTTTCCAGAAGTGCGGTCTAGTAGATTTAATATTTATTGTTATTTGTACAGCATTTAATACTTATTTATTGCCTGTATAGCAATAAACATGTTTGAGGCATGCAGTAGCTCAGCAAAACAAAGTCCAGCTAGACAGCATTAACAGACTGCGTAGAAGAAGAGGAGGGGGGAAGGCAGCAAAGCAATGCCACCAAGCTGTGACATTTCTCACGTGTCTCTATAGTGAAAAAAAACCAGAAACAGCGGCTGCAGGTAGTCTTGCGCACGTCTGAAATTGTGACAAACACTGTATATGGTGGAGAAGGAGGTAAGAAATTGCATTGTGGAGAATTACAGTGTTAATTGTTCTTAAGGGAAGTTTGCTTCTTAACTCTCATTATTGAGTTAGAAAAATGGAATGGGGTGTATGTGACTGACTATTGGCATGGCCGAGACCTTCTTGCTTTCCCTCTCCTGTCCCAAGACCTCAGTTCAGCATCCCGTGGTCCCTCGGGCCTCTCCAATGCCCTCGGCCACCAAGTGCTCATCTGGAACCTTTTGGGTGCCTAGAGAGGAGGTGGGAGGGCAGGTCCCTGCAAGGTCAATGCCTTAGAGCAGAGTGGGTAGGGACCGATGAGCCGGCCAGAGGCACGAGCCCACGTGGATGTGCTCAGCCCGTGCCGCTGAGGACAGCCTCCTCACCACCCTGACAGCCGTGGTATCACTGTTTGAGGCAGCGGCCCCCGGCTCCTCCTCAGAGGCCTCTGCAACCACAGGACATGGACATAATGCAAAATAAATTTTTAGGCAGTTTCCTTGTACGACTAGTCTCCTTGTGTTGGAACGTAACCTGGGTTTTATTCTAGCTAATGTACCACGGCTCTCAATATTCATGCCGTGCATATAAATACTAGCCCATTCTTAAATCCTCTTTTTCTAGCCTCAGTGTTATCTGTGGCTTAAGGTCCCACACATTAATTATATGTTGTGTAATAAAGTATTTCCTTCAGCAGCTCCTTAATTTATACAGCAGAAAATGTCTACTAGGTAGCATTTCATTTACCTTGCTCACGTTTCCTATTATTCATTTCTTCTCAAAACTGGCGTCCCAATTTTTCGGTCAAGCATTTGTTCTCTCCCTTCTTGTCTGTTTTGAAGCCGAGGATCAGCCCTGAGCACAACATCCATTTCAATGTGTGCTTCTAAGTTATAGTTTCAATATTATTTCCTAAACAGTTTTGAAACCAGCTAACTGTAACTTGCTTCTGAGTTCCCCTGGCTCCTGGTGTTCCTCCTCTCTGTTCCTCTCCCCTCTGCCACGGACCATTCCCTCCAACCCCCTCAGGGGTTTCTCACGCCCAGCACCATGCAGAAAGTTGTATTTTTTGTCTTCTGAGACCACTCCAATTCCCTCCCAAGTGACAATGCTCTCGAGACCCAAAGTCTTGCCCATTTTTGGAGGAACTGCCTGTAAAACCGGGAATCTCTCAGGAAGCAGGGATGAAGCAAGCACACCCGTGTCAAAGATTTGGGAGGTTACTGAGCGGTGGTTTCCCCTCTCTTTCCAATCTTTGGGGTTTAGGTAATGACAGAAAGTTTCACAACTTCTGTTTCGTTGTGTGATTAGACAAAGCTTTTCAAAAAGACAGTGGGAAACACATGCTTATCCTCTTTTTCTAGGAGAGGTGCAAGGAATTTGCCCTATTTCCCACTTTACACTCCTGTTCTGAGAAGGAAAACGTTACACTCTTGTCAAAGAAGTGGTAAGTAATGAGAGGTACTGATGAATTTTTAGGCCCAGAAGAGTTTCGGTGCTGTACTTGCAGTAACATCCTCCACGGCATTGCATGGGCTTGGCTGCCAGAAAGACAATGTGGCAGATGCAGGAGTTTAGCTACCTGTATAAACCCTTGCAAAAATACAGTCTGACGTTGTTTTCTTCTATGGTGTGATTTTCGTTCTTTTATCTTTAAATGCCTGTAGGTGTTTCCAATTAAATCAATTTTGCAGAGTCTTAGGATAGCCATAAAAATGTGCTAACTCTGCAGATATTTAAGATGTGAGGTTCCCATCCAGATGGGATTTTTAAAAATGAAATTTTGTGCAACTGTCAGTGAAGGATTTTTTTTTCCTGGGTTTTCTTAGTGTGAGAAGCTTGAGTGTGTGGCTGTGTGTGTGTACAGGTGCATCTGTGGTCTCTGCTAATTCAAAACTACAGTATTAAGGGTGCCTAATATTCTTACAGATCAAAGTTCATGGAGAATTTTTGGGGGAAAAAACATTGAGAATATGTTGTCTTTATCTCTCTTTCAGATTTTCATTTGATTTATATATACAGTTTTAATAGCTGCACTCCCACCTGTAAATAAATAAATACATAAATAAGCAAACGCTGGGTTTTAGCATGTTGGGAGGCGTGTGCTGAAGCTGGATTTGTGCGGCTGAGGCTCCGCGCACCAAGCTGAATGTAATTGCTTCTAGTTCCCGTGCAAAACATCTGATTTGTGGATTTAAAAGTCCATAAGTGCTCATTGCCATGATGGATCATAACAGCTTTTGAGGCAGTTTTCAGCACCAACGTGGTAAAAGATATTCATTTAAAATTACTCTGCATACATGCATTATTCTCCAACTGTGACAGACCATCAGTACTGACCACTGTAATGAGGGGGATCCATTACGGACTCTCTCGCGTTCCCAGAGGAGAAGTCTTGTAGGACAAATAAAGGGAACTATGTGCACACATACATATTTTTCCTATTACGCTGAGGGTCTTGAGCTAAAATAAGAGAACAACAAGGTAGCCTAGTACGTCTTCTAGGCTGAGAGGTTAGAGTGCGGGAGCTTCAACCGAAACTGGTGCTGTCTGTCATCTCCATCAACCCCGTTTCGCGCTGTGTGAGGCAGAAGTGCCGAGGGTTTTCGTAAGGCTGCTCTTACTCCCTACATCTGCGCCTAGGTATTGCAGATAGTAGAAACTGCCATCAGGGGTCTCTGGCTAGCAGACGATCTTTACACATCATGTGAGTGATACATGGGAATTTGGAGAAGTCTGAGGAAGGAGTTTTTGCTTTTTGACTCTTATTTCGATAAGGGGCAGATCTGCCACGCACGGGGACGTGGGCCCTCGACCACGGCGCGCATGCGTCCGTACGGGGAGCCCCTGCATGGACATCTCGACCCCACCGTAGCGCCGAGACCCCTGGAGTGATCCCACCTCTCTGTGCAGAGCATAAAAGCACCACCCAGAAACAAACAAAAAAAATCACTAACCGGTGGCTAGGTCTACAGTTTTGGCCAAGCTGCTGGCTGCTGGATGCTGTAAAAATCACAGGATGGGGTCTGGAAGAAGCACATGAGAGGTGGCAGGCAGTCACCTTCCCTGTGTTTCATTTTATGGCAAACGCGTCCTTGGGATTAGGGGGCTGGCTGCACGCATGTTGGGGGGCGAGGGGGTTGGAGACCGAAAAAGCACATGCAAAAACCACAGGCTGCTGTTGGTGAGCGCTCCTCGTTTGCAAGGGGCTTTGCTCAGAGGAGCTCGGCTGCCTCTTGCCTAGACAAGCTTTGGTAAGTCAGATGAGGAACAGATACACCTGGAAAGCACAAATCTAATCACTTTTTTTTTTTTTTGGAGACTCTGGAACGCGGCAGCAGGAGAGGTGAGGGAAGGGCTCCTGAGGAGGCACGAAATCCAAGTGACAAAAAGCCAAGTCCTGCTCCAAGGAGGATCTGCCTTCTGCAGAGCACAGGCACAAAAAATCCTGAAGAGAGGGAATAACTGCAGGGGACGGTTTAGCAATATGATTCTTTCTGTCAGAGAAACAGGTCTTCTCCTAGGCTGGCGAAAGCTGCTCACAGCCCTCTCCTTGTCTGCGTGGGGATCCTTTCTGTGTAACGTGAAACGAGGGGGAGGGAGGACCCCATTTTCCATTCACACCGATTATTTCAGCTTTTAATAAATATCCAGGGTAGGGGTGCAAAGTATATTCAACGTATGTAGCACGTGTTTGATGTATAATCATATATTACTGTGACATCCGTGACAGAAAGTAGGCACGTACAGCATATTTGTAGTATATGTTGCACAGCTCAACATTTCTTTCTCATAGATACATATGGTATATTATCTATACACTTGTCATGTGTATGTGTGCTTACATATTTGCATATCTATATTTTTCTATAGAAGAAGACCAATTTTTAAAATTCTGTATCATGGATGTATTATATAGTACATACAAGTCAGTGGATTGTTTTGATACTTTTACAGTTTTTTGGATTAAATTAGAAAAATGTAAATTACCTAGAGCCTGAGGAGCCTAAGTCTCATTTTCAGAAGTGATTTAGGAAGAAAGTCCCCCTCATGTGAATGAATTTTGTACTGGCTTTTCTGAACTGAAGGCATATATACATATATATATATATATATATATATAAAATTTAAGTATTACAAAATGCTTATTTATGGTCTCTTTCTGTCTGAATGTAATTATTTGAATTTTTGAGACCACAGATAAGAGCTCTAGTGGGACCCTAGACGTCAGTCCCACTGCTAGAAGAATGAAAAGATGACGCTTGGCAAGCATGGTATAAAACTGCTTGAAATTCAGCTTAAATCTTAAGTGTCAGATGCCTATGATTTTGTGACGGGAGAATAAGGCTGTTTAAGGGCTGTGTATTGTCAGAGACTTGCAGTGCGTGCAGGCTTCCCGTACGGCTGTGTTTCCACGAAATACTTTCTGTGTGGTATAATTTTTTTCAATCATGCTTTGGGTCATAAGACATTGGTTAATGCATCCTTTCCCAAACAAGTGCCAGCAAAACCTTTATACTCTGCCCCAACACGGGCTATTCTGTATATGCTACCTTTTATTAAAGAAATATTTTGGAACAATCGCAGAGAGTTTTTAATAACGTTATTGGCACTCCAGCCTTCTGCCTCTAAAGCCAGATGACTTGGGGCTCTGTAAACACCGGCAACACTTTCTTCATGTCGGTAGCCTTATTGACTTCAACTCTGTACAGGACCTGTAGCAAAACCGAGAGTGCAACTCAACCACATGAATAGGTTTTTTTTTTCCACTTTAAAACCTTTCACTGTACATCATACTGTCGTAATTTTATGTTATAAGAAAGCTCAGGAATTTCCAGGATGACAAGCAAGCATCCCACAGGAAAGCTAAAATTTTTCCCTTTACTCGATGGAAAACTTTCCACCCTCACTTTACTTCACGGAAAGTCTTCAGGCTGGTCCCGAGCAAGCCTTGTGTTGACCCTTGGCTATTGCAATCCTGGAGAAGTCAGAAGGCCTAACGTGAGGATTTAGCCCAACAGCCTTGGGCAAATTTCGGTAGCTTTCTGTATAGGATTCCCAATGTAATGCTTGCTGCAGCCAGGAGCTGGTTGTCGGCTGGTGGCAGGAGACATGGTGGTGGTTGTGGTGGTGGTTAGTGGTTGCCTCTTGGGCTAACTGAGGACATAAAGACCTTTAACCACCTGCAGAATCAGGGATTTGGTAGGAAAGTAGGGAATTTTTAGCTGGCGGGTCAAATTAAAAAAGAAAAAAATTAAACGGCAGCTGCTGTTAGCTGCTGTGTGCTTCGGAATAGGGAGAGCAAAGCCAACAGAGAAGGGTATGAGACGGGACAGAAAATGGGGGTGACTGTCTGGAAGGCATAAAGACATAACTTAGTATGCAGCTTTGCAACTTATCGCATATCGAGCACCTTGCGCACGTTGCGGATGAGCGCGTGCAAATGGACAGGACGATACGTGCGGACCCCCGTGCGTGCAGCGGGGCCACGAGGAGCCCGCTGTGGCACCTTTGAGTACCACCACCGTCACCACCACCACCACCACTGCTGCCTTTTTGGGGGCTGGAGGTGCTCCCGGGAGGTTTTACGCCAGCTCGGCGACCAGAGCGGCTTGCTTTCCCGAGCGAGGGAGCGCGACGGGTGCTGGCTTTTCCCTCTCGCTGGGGTGCGGCGGCGGGGAGGCAGAGCCCGTCCTTCCCTTTCCTCGACACGCTGCTGCTGGAGAGAAAATGGATGTTGCCAACCCCTCCGACCTGGCAGGGCTCCCTTGGCAGCTGTGCAGCTCCAGCCGAAAGCGGCGGGGCCGTGCGGATTTGGGGGTGTCTGTGGAGGGAGGACAGGGCAACCGGCACCTTCTGGCACCCCAGTCCCCACGTGCTTTTGCCTGGTCCATTTTCCAGGGAGAGGGCCAAGACCAGGACTGGAAACAGGGGGGCTGCCTTCAGGCTTGCCGTCGTGGCTGTCCACAACGCTGTGTGTTAGCGGGAGACACGTCTCAGGGTGTGACGCTTCGCCCCTCCGCTTGCCGCGCCGTGAGGGGGAGACCACCTTGCATCCCGCATCCCGCATCCCGCATCCCACATCCCGCATCCCGCATCCCATACCCCGCATCCCATACCCCGCAAAACCGTGCCCTGCATCCCACAGCCCTTATCCTGCGCCCCGCATCCCACATGGGAGCCAGCGGAGGGAGGAGCGAGATCCCTGCCCAGTGGCACGGGGTGCTGGGAATTTCCCAGTGGCGCTGGG
This sequence comes from Haliaeetus leucocephalus, assembly GCF_000737465.1. NCBI lineage: Eukaryota > Metazoa > Chordata > Aves > Accipitriformes > Accipitridae > Haliaeetus > Haliaeetus leucocephalus. The sequence continues at coordinate 280,675 of NW_010973062.1, read as the reverse complement.
AAAAATTAGAGGGGTCCCGGGCTGCTTTAATAACAGGGCGCCCTGCGTGCTCGGCTCAGTCACAACAAAAGGCATGGTCACCGGTGTCGAGGGAAGGATGTCGCGGCAGGGCTGGCTGTAGCCGAGCTGCCGGCTTCGTGTCGGCTCCGAGAAAAACAACGTTGAGCGCGCGGACAGGGCAGCATCCCCGGGGCGCAGCCAGGACAGGGACACGCCGCCTTTGCAAGCCGGGCTGTAAACAAGCACCTGAGCCTACGTCTGGCCTGAGTCAGCCCTCGGCTTTCCTCCCCGCCGCCAAGGCTGGAGGAAATTTGGGAGGCAAAGTCCCTCCCTAGACTGCCAGTCCCTTTGTTGGGAGCCGGGAAGAAAACCCGTTGAAGTTGAGGAGGAGGGAAGGTGTGCCGAAAACTGAATTGCAAAGTAGAAAGGCAATTTTGGCTTAGCCAAAGTGTCCTGAATTTCTTACTTGGGAAAATAAAAATCACGTTGTGAATCTGCCGCTTAAGAGCCTTCCTAAAAGTGTCAATAATTTCCATATACAAAGAATTTATTTTAGCCTGGGATTTCAATGTAAAGTGATTCGACTACGGTAAGTAGGACCACTTTATTGCTGTTCACAAATTCACATGCATTTATTCTGCTGAAAATTTGATATAGGGCATTTTTTGTATTCCCATTTATCGCTTGCCAAGAAATAATTAAGAATAGGAGCTAGAAGATTAATTTTAAATAAAAAATCTTCTCAAATGAAAATGTCAGGTCATAAAAATTCCTTTTAAATCATAACAGCATATAAATCTTTGAAATTAACCATGTAATTACAATGTCTATCAACTTTTACCTTGAGCTTTGAGCCTCTCTTTTTAATCTCCCATTCTTTTTTAATGAATAGCTATTTTGAAATTAAAAAGTACTGTTCATTACACATGCCCCACTATAATAGGGTTTTTATCATATTTGCTCTATTTAAAAATACTTGCTACTTTGTAATTATTCACACGCCGATCCCTTCCTATATTGAGTAGAAAATAAAAAATGAAATAGAAGTCAAAGGTGCTTTAGAGCTGAATGATTTACACAATTCATTAAGGACGGTGATTTTTCAGTTAGCATCAGATTAAATGGTTACTTACTCTCAAATAGCCCTTGGGGAGTTGAATTGCTGGGTAGCAAACAGATTAAAGTTTGCATTGAAAGAAAAATTGAATTCAGAGGTAATCAATAGCATAATAGGGGCAGTGAGTGGTGCCTGCTGCCTGAAATGAAATTACCATATTTTTAATCTTAATTTTCCACTCTGTTTATCTGACAGTGTGGATGTGCAATCCAAACAGATAATGAGAGAGTGGGATATTGACACTGCTGTCCTCTGGAGTGCTTGTTTTCAGTGATTAAATGCTGTGATCTGTGATTACTTTGTGCAGGGATGTCAGAGCTGCTGGCCAGGACTATGGGAGGGACACTAGCTCAGCAGCTGTAGCTCTCTGGTCTCTCAGGTCCTAATGTCTGAAATTCATTTTCTCCCGGCTATATGGGGGGAAAAAATTGCCTATTTATGTATATACTTCTGCTGCACAAATTACAATAATTAATCCCATTACTATTGTTGTCCTGATTCAAAAACGTTTAATTAGATCAATATGTAGTGCACCCTCTCTGTAAGTGCTATATTAACGAGCTACTGAACTTGCGAGGGATAGTAAGACATGAGTTATTACACAAAGCATGACTAGCAAAGTTTGGAGGTAAAGTGAATTATCTTTGTAGCAGAAGAAGACGGATAATGGAAAGCGTGATTGTATCAGAGATCCAGCAAAGCCAGTTGGTGCAGATATATGGAAATCTGAAATGTAAATAATACCCATTGTAAGTATAACATCCGCAGCCTTTTAAAATGCAAATGTAATGATAGAGATGTTTTTGTAAAAAACATAGAAGGATTTGGGAACAAAACATGATTTAAAAATTGTAATACATTAACATAGCTAACACAACTGGAACACAGAAAAATATAATGATGCAACCTCCTCTTGACAAACATCCTCGAAGATTTCTTAATTCCAGGGAATATAAAATCTCAAAATATTCCTGGTGTTTGTCGCTTAACCCAAACGCGGCGTGAGCCATTTGCATTTTGATTAGAACCAGCAAGATGGTATGTTCAGTATCAGGGCCTGATCCTGCCTGATAATGGGATTACTGGCATGTAGCAAGGTTATTTGTGTCCCTCAGCCTTGCGGGGATCAGGCCCTGGAAACAGAATTTAGGAAGCTTTTAAGTGTGTGCATATGTGCCTGTGTGATGGATGGGTGGGTTACTTGAACCGGAGTATGTCAGGCCTTGGCGGTGTATTTATCGGTGACAACTATCATGTTCTCTGGAGAATTAGCGTCTCTCTATAATACAATTTCCACATTTGATTACAGCCTGAATTGGACTTTGCGCTTTTCTAACATCACCACTGGGAGACTCTCCCTGTGCACCTTCACAAACCTTTGTATCAAGGATTACTTTGGTCTAATAAGGGAGGTTACCATTTTAACCAGTCATTAGTTATTTAGCTATTTTTAGGTATTTTTAGGTTTGGGGTTTTAGATTTGTTTGTTTAGGGTTTTTTTTGTCTTTTCCTGCAATACAGCATAGAAGGCAAGGCTTTATTTTCACACGTTCTGGGTTCTCACAGCTGCTGTTGCAGTTGTTAATGTCTGCAAGATTTTACTCCTCCGGAGAATCAGGTGCAGTATAAAGAGCTGAAGGACTCCTGAGTGCAGCTCTGAGCCGTAAGCGCAAGAGCCCCGCTCTCTGTGAGTATCTGCATCTTCATGGGGGTCACGTTTCTTGATCTCTAGCTTGACAGGGGGCAAGGAGGGTACACCCTACAGCAGGGAGTTCAAAAATGCCCCAAAGTCAGATCCTTCTTTCCTCACATGTATAGATGCATGCATGCATGCGCTCGATGAATAGCAGACTGATTTACAGGGATGAAAGCTGTGGTCCACAAGCATCTTCAAACTTTGCCCCTCCATAGTAATTTCTGCAAGTCGGAGCAAGGCTATAATGCATGAGCTGATGTACAGCTGTTGCCTGATCGGGTGTTCTTCACCAGGCACGACTCTCTTCGCCCTTCCCCTTAAAACTAATTCAAACAGATCTAATAACATGGTGATTCACTCTTAATTTTACTTTCCCCTCTCTTTGAACACAGTCTGGATGCTCAGGTGGAAACAACACAAAAGAGCTTCTTTACCTAGAGAAACTGAATCTCGGGAGCTCTGTGAGGTCAAATCCCTGAAGGCTCAGAGAAAGCCCTGTGTTACGTATAGGGAGCAAAAATAGTAAAACAACTGTTACTCCAAGAATTAATAAAGAAAGCAGAAATTGCCACAGAAATACACCCACCCACCCCCATCAAAAACTTAAACAAAAGGAATATCTGTAAAATACATTTAAGATATCAAACTGAAACTGCTGTCATGAGATTTCCTCCATTGCCTTCCTTAAAGAAGTACTTTTTTGTAGGAGTACTTTTTGGGGAACTTGTTCCTACCCCAGAGAAACTGATAGTAAAAAAGACTTCAGAGGGAAATGAAAAAGGATGATAAGTCAAAAAAAGACTTCAGCACATGTGTGTGTCCCCCCAGTATGGGGGCTGATTACACACTGTGTAGGTGCAGATCCGTAATAGCCCAATTTAGTTTCTACATACAGTAAGTATTTAGAATTTGATACAAAGAAATATAATATAGCAGTATGTAGCTCAACGCATGCTAACAGAGATGTCTGCAAGTATTTGTTAACCCTGTTAATATTTTTCTTCTAAGTAAATCATGATTGGTTATGTGTCTATCTTGCATGGTGCTATTCTTCATCCCTTACTTAATGCTTACACAGAGGAAGGGTCTGATGCAGCACTTCTGAAATCAGCAGAAGTTTCATCGCTGACTTTTGCGGGAGCAAGACCAGGAACAGAATGCACTTGGAGATTTCCCCAGTCTTAATTCCAGATTATAGTGACTGTCCCAATGAGAGGACAGGTTAGACTAGGCAGTACCATGAAAGCAGTTGCTTTTTTAAGGGCACTCTTAATTTTTTTTTTCTGATTTCAAACCTTGCTGTTGGCTCAAATGAGATAATTACACAAGTATTTCTAGCATGAATAGCCATGCATGCTAAATTATAATGCCTTTTCCAATGAATACTTAAATATATGACCTTGAAATTTGCTTTTTTTGCAAATGCTTATGCCGGTAAATTTAAAATACACTGCAGTGCTTGGAAAGTGAGTGTAAAAGAGGTGTGAGTGTGGCAGAGGCGAATCCAGTTAAATGTCTGATCAAACATTCATGACAGTATTCACCCACCTTTCGTAAGAAGACAGTATCCAAAATATTCACATAATTATAACCCATGCTTTCAGCAGACATTTAAGATGACATTATTCTCATATTAATCTTTGAACAGTGCATTGAGGTGATACTTTGTCACCTCCATATGGTCAATGACATGAGTTCCCCTCAGAATTGCCAATATCTCAGAGTCACTTGCTTTACCATATTTCTTTGAAACTGTTTTCTCCTGAAATTACTGTATCTGCTGTGTTTGTCACATCCATTAATATAAAATACAATGAATTAATATTAGCAATATTTTTTAAAATTGCTAAAAAGTCTTGACGTGAGAAACTCCTTTGATTCATGATGTGGGGTTCAGATTTGCTCTCCTTATTCTGCAAACTATTTTAGATAAAGATGACGTAGAAAGATGGCGTTTTCCACAGTTGCGCAGAGTTTACAAACCTGCTGAAGCTGAGGAGCTTGTTTGGGGCTAGCGAAGTAAGAAACTATCTAGAAGAGATGTCAGTGGGAGAAGCAATATGGTTGCAGTTTTTTCCCACATATTAACACCCAGCTACCATTTGCGGAAAATTATAAACTCAGATGTGAGCAACACTTAGTCCTCTAGCTTTCTTTAAAACAGGGACATCCATAGTCGTTATTGCTCTTTGCATTGCGTTATCTGTGCGCGCATCAAACTCCTTATCAGCACTTTAGAACGCTGATCTCTGAGACTCGGCAATATTGCTAATAAACACCCATTGAAATGGAAAGTGGCTAAAAAACTGTTTGAACTTCTTTCCTGTCTTCTGACTATAGAGGTATAGTCCAAGCAAACGCTGGGGTTTATAAGAGCACAAAAGCTTTCTTCTGCCCATGTACCTGCAGTCACCAACTTAAGTATATTGAGCTTCAGATCACACAAAGGAGAGGCAGAAAATCCAAACCAATCTCTTCCCTTTCACTCCTTAAATCCTGACATGCTCCATCACCTCTTCAAAATAGTGAGCTGCCCTTCCCCAAAATGGAGAAAAGAAACAAAATCAAACGCAAAACAATGAAGAAGGGATAATCTGATCTTTAAATAAGGAGACATGTTGCTTGGGGCTTAAGCGGGGTAAAGTTTCACAATGATGTCACCTTCTTCTGAGAACGTGACCCCCGTGAGAGGTGAAGGGTGAAATATAAATACCGCTAATCCATTGTGTTTGTATATCTCTTAAATATGTGCCAAGTTTGGCATGGCTGACTCCACCAACTGTCTGGCAAGCTAGGAAGTCTTCACTACAGGCTTTCAATGGGCAGTATTCATGGAAATTAAATGGCTGCTCTTTTTTTCTGACTGAAGTACAGCCCATTGATGCATTTTCTTTAAAAATAGACCTTTTTCTGGTCTCATTTCTGGCAAAACTAAGTCTCGTTTTCACATACAAAACCAGAGGAGTTATTGCTTTTCATGCAGACAGCAACATCCTCCACAGGTAGTGGTTTCCACAATCCTAAGTTAAGCTATGTGTGTGAAGTTCACTGTTTGTTTGTTTGTTTGTTTGTTTTAAATATCTGCTCTGATCCAAAGAGGAATGCATTCAGGAAAGTCACACTGCCCGTGCAATAAAGGATCTCGGAGCGGAGGACACAAGGGTCTCTCCTTGCCTGGTTGTCTATGTGTTGGTAAGGTGGAAGAGAGTCACAACAGTACAGATTTCTATTTTTAGGACTCAAACATGAAATATATTGAGAATAGAAAAGTTTTAAGATTTTTAAGGATATCAGTGGGTAACATTTGTTTGTTACTGGAACATCCTTGGAGAGAGCTTTGTGCTAGTGTAGTGGGAGAAGAAATGGAAACTGATTGGGAAACTACTGTCCAAGCTCTTTCTATTGTCCATGGGATGCCTGTTTGCTTTTAAGACCAGCAACAGATGAAGCACAAATATAGATTGCATTTTAACAATACATTTATTTAAAAGCACAAATGCTTCTAGGCATAACAGCTGGTAAGAGGACCAGAAGCTGCTCCGCCATCTCACAGAACAGGAGCAAAATCAGTGCTCTGCCACTTGGGCCAGGGAATTTGTTTAATCCAGCATTCCTCTGCGGAGAGAAGGAGGATGAAGGAGAAAGAAGAAATACTTATTTATTTTTAAGAGGAAAGACAAACTTTGGCAAAAATATTGTACCCCAGGAGGCACAGCTTTTCCATGCAAGGGCAGATCCTGCAAAATCCTTTTCTGTAAACTCGAAAAATGCATTTTTGCCCTGCTCCCACCCAGCCAGGTCTGCAGGCATTTTTTCTTTCTCTCCCACTCGTTCTCTCTTTTTTACTGCACGAAAAAATTCCTTGTTTTCATTGGTAAGGGCTTTCACAACCCATTGTCATCCAACCTTTCATCTCTATTTTAAGTGGGTCCCCACTAGTTTTAACTGGGCAAAATATTCCTCTTTTCCATGTTAAATTTGTGCACAAATACTCTTGGACTTTTTCCAGTGCCTGGGAAGAGATTCCTGTGTTGATCTCAAGATTATCAGTCAACACTAATTCTTTTTCTTTCTCCAGGTTCTGGCTTTTCCTTGGAGCAAAGGCATTGCTAGTTCCTGTAGCCTGTGCAGTACTCGTCATAACTAAATCCTAATCCAAGGCTGAGGCTCCTGGTTGGTCCGATAGTACCAATTCAGTAATACCTAAAGCAGGAAAGGCTAAATATTTGTACATCACATTGATCCGGTTCCCAAGTTCATGCATGTACCAGTCTTCGCTACTGAGACTGGAGTCACAGAAGAGCAGGAACTGTCTTTTACTGTCCCCCACCTGCGGAGAGGTGGGTAAAAGTCAAGTGGCGACTCATTCAGGTGCCCGATGGTGTGTCTAGTGTGATTTTAGATATCTTAAAGCAGCGAAGACATCCATGTGGGCTGGGAGCTATGACCCAGGGCTGACAGGACCTGCTGGCCATGGAGGCCAGGTAAGATAGCCCAAAGCAGCTGAGGTGATCCCATGCACCTTTCATCAGGCTGCGAACCCCACCGGAGCGACTCTCCGTGAGCCGTGTTAGACGGCCGCGTCAGGCTGGAGCACGTCGGTGCACGGGTACTCCTCCGCACAGGCCGGAAAGTCTGCCAGCAAACAACAAAAGTACTCGAGGAACATTAAAGTTTCAGCCTAACTTTTATTCAGCTGTTAATTAAGCCGCTGGCTGCGTCTAGACTACGGGACCTGGGAGTGCTGCCAAACGCCCGTGCATGGCGTGTACTGCATCCTGGCTCCAGCCTGGGGCGTGATGCCCGTGTTCTCTGCCCGCAATACCCGGCCCCGCTGGGAGCCCCAGCACACGCTCCTCAGCGCCGAATTTGGGTGACCGTGACCACCGCTCCAGGAGCCTCACAATGCACAGCCAAAGGTTAGTGAAGGACATGGCCTCTGTCATCAAAATAGAAGATGGCTTTATTTCCCAAATAGTTTTGTAGGCCCCTCAAACGCTGGGTTGAAAACGTTGAAAAACAATCTTTGAGACATGCTAATGAAATGCTAATACAATAATGCAGCCAAGTCCCACTAGCTTTGAGAAATTAAGCAGGCAGCTGAACTCAGCCTCATGGTAAAGTTAAGTGATATTTAGTGACTCCGGACAGACACCAATTATCTGCATTAACAGAAAGTAAAGCCAAACATTGTTACCCTGTGTGCTGAACCAAATATATGGATCAAGCCACCAAATACAAGGGCTTCTCGTTAGGCAAAGTGAAGAAGTTGGGTCACTACTTAAAAGTCAACAATTTTCATTTGTTGACTCAAGCTGCAGATCTAACTTGCTACAAACTTGTATTTTCAGTCTTGGTTTGGGTTAATACACATTTAAGGATATCTCCTGGGTTGGCCTCAGCATCTGAGGTACAGTCTAAAGAACTTCATGGTGTGGTTTTACTCTGTACATGGACTAGTACAAGAGAACTGTGAGGAGGAGAAAGGAAACCTTGCCCGGGAGGCAATGGGAAATAGAAGAACTGGAAGCAGGATTCAATGGCAGGTTAAGGACAAGGACAGAGCAAGCGGCAAAAATCAAGAAACTTGTCTTGCTTGAGTAAATCAACTCCTGTTTACTTCATATCACAGCACTTTTGCAAGGTTGGTGTGTAGTTCTCGATTTAGAAGTGGACGGCAAAAAAAAGTGCAGGTTCTTGATGTTGGAGTCACTTTTGCCCCTGAAATATGTGTGCCAGCTAGAGGTGGCATTTACCCAGACGTCGAGGAGAGACGGGAAGAAGCAGTTTGAGAAGAGATTGATCTCATGGCAAAAGATAGATTGAAATGAACCGTTCCCTAATACTTGCACATTTTTCTCCCTCGACTGAGATGAAACTTCAGAGCAGTCGTCTCATGTGCAGCCGCCTAAAGGTCAGGAAAGAGAAAGCGGGTGCAGATGTTCCCTGCCAAGCAGAAGGAAGCTGCCCATAAGCCTCTGCAGCGTCTCCTCATGCTCAGGTCTACCCACCGAGCAGAAGCCGTGTACTACACCAAGCTCTCTGCTTCCTGGGGACATCCAAACAGGGACACTCCAGCTGACGCCTTTGTCTTAGCAGCAGGTCCAGACCCTGTGTTTGTTTTGAGGAACAGAGATGGCCACGTGGTGGGAAAGCCACTGAGACAGCGCAGGCGAGAGGATGTCCGCTCATCGCTTCGTGGTTATTGGGGCGAGAACATCAGCCTGGGGCTGTGCAGGGCAGCCTCCAGGGGAGACCAAATCAGCAACCTCATCTGAAGACACTCCAAGCACAACCCATCTGCCCCTCTTTTTCGGTAGGAAAGAAAGCGTCTGCCTCTAAGGATTGCCACCTAATTTCCAGCACTGAAGAGCAGCTATACTTAGAGATGGACCCATTTTAGAGATCAAAGGAGAAAGCAAATTCCCTCGCTGTTCGTACAGCTGTTCTACCTAAAACTTTGGATAATAAAGAATTACTGGCAAGACTGACTTTTTTTCCTGGAGTAAAAACTTGCTATCAATCTAAGAAAAACAATTTAGAACTGAGACACCTGCCATAATATTATTTTCATTTGATACTGTATTTCATTTGAGCTTGACTTTAAAAGGACATGTGTGCCTGTGTGCGTTAGAAAAATGGTAGATTTAACTGTGGAAAGTGGAGTCAGCGGTCATGAAAACTTTTACCATGTGGCAAGTATATAATCTCCCTGTAACACCAGACCATAATATATAATATATATCTGGGAACTGAGCACAAAGGAGAAAATCAGTCATTTACAAGTAGTCCCTTGTGTCGTACCTTTATTACAGAAAGGCTTTGCATACAGTCTGTCTTGCCAGCTTTTAGTGTGCCACTCTGCAAATGAAAGGGAGGAGGATTGCACAGGCAGAGGGCTTCCTGGACAGAGGTTATAATTTCTCTCCCTGTTAATGGTGAGTCCCATGAAAAAGAAAATAATTCACACAGTGTGCGGCACGTAACCTACTGCGTATATGGGTTAGCAGTGATATAGAGCCCTGATGATGCCGGCAAATGAGGAGTTATAGCAACTACCCTGGATGGCTGCAGGTCTTACAGGTATCACTCACATTTGGATCAATATGTAACAGCAATTCACATGCATTTGCCAGACCAGGATCTTTAAAATTTTACTGGCTATGATTGTACAGCTATTCTGGATAATTCTTCCTAGTGCTAGCAGTGGCAGTAAATATTTATATTTATATTATGGTGGTGTCCAAAGGAACCAGTAGGGGAGCATTATGCATAGAACTGTATAAAAAAGAAAAGATATAATCCCTTCCCTGTGGAGTTAACCATCTAGAGGACACAAATAAAGGGTAGAAGAATGGGAATAAAATGTACATGCAAATGAGTATAGCAATGAATTGGGGCAGCTTTGTGAGTTGTAAGATTATTTTTTTATTATTATTCCTTTAAGGAAGAGATAAAGATACACAATAGTTGCTATCAGGTCACTGGGAAATTATAGGGGACTGGAATTCATTTTTGTTTCAGAAAAGTGGGTTCATTAAAACTTTCTACTAATATTTCAGGGGGGTATTTCTGATTTTTTTTTAAGAGAGAAAGGGGAAAAAAACATAAATCATAGCAAGTTCTGCTTCTTTGGATGTGTAAACATTGGATCAGGGTTTCATTGTCTCTAATATGCCAAGGAATGAGCCATAATTTGCAAGTCATGTGCATATACGTTCAAGCCACATAAGAGATCCAACTGCTGGTCACTGTCACACCTGGGTTTAGTACGGGGCTCACACGGATCAGCTGCATCCCCTGGGATGGACATCCATCCCTCCCCTGATGGGGCTGGGTGGAGAGGAAACCTCCCGCAAGCGCACGTACGCACCTGATGAACAATTCCTGCTCCCTTAAAGAAAAAGAAATAAATAAAAAAAAAAAAATCAGGGTTAAGTTACGCCTCTCCCCTTCCCAAGCCCTGGTGGGAGAGGAGGAGGAGAAGGGTCACCCTGCCTTCGGGGAGGTTGTAGGGCCGATCGCCGTCGCCCCTGACCTGCCACCGCTGCGATGTTACTTGCGGTTGAGGGGGACGAGCGGGGACGGGGGCTGCCCCTGCCCCAAACCCCCCCCACTGCCCGCCGGAGCAGCCCCGGTGGCGGGCGAGCCCCAGCAGGAAAGAAGAGCGTTCAGATTTGGTATTTAGCTCCTGAGTCGAGCTCCCTGAATTGTTGATTGTTTACCAGTTAAAGTGGAGTTCTTGGGGTGGATATTAGCAAAGAAGGAATTAATTAGGCAACTTCTGTAATCCTGTCAACACTGCTCTGGCTTGCTAGCACAAGCTGAGGCATTTCCACATTTTATTCTTCTTTATTCTGAGCATTTCCCAGGTAACAGGGAAGGCGAAGAAGACGACAGCCTTTTAAAACTGCCTGCCTGTAACTTACCTTGACAGTGAGATGAAACTTCCTTTTCTCATGTTTTCCTAGCATAATCCCTTCTCTCTTTTTTTTCTTCATTTCACGGCAACCTGTAATCCTGGAGCTGATCTAAAGAGGCCTTGCTTTGTACATATCTGTGTCTTATAAAATGCATTCTTCATCGCTTTCCAGGAAAAAAGATGTCCTAAGACACTGGGAGCAAAGCAGGGCTTCAAGCGACACAGTAACAATTTCATTGTTTAACTTAAATAATGAAGGCTTTGGGGTTCTGGTTTTTATTTTTAAATGTTGGAAGTGAAATATGGTAGTGATATTTGAGTTATGAACAATGTCACTTATTCTTTTTCTGCTTAGGAGTCAATATAGCGATGTTCTGAGCTACAGTGCTCTTAGCTATGGGTAATATTGATTAGCTAGATTTTGGGCATAAATAGGTAAAAAGAAGGATGGCAAGGAACACTAATGCTTTTTTTGTGTGCTACTTTCTGGAAAATTTGATTCTTATTTATTGTAGTTTGTCCTTTTCCTACATCACAGGAGTAAAAGTTGATTAAAGAAACAAAGAGCATGCACAAGCAGAATATAAAGTTGGCAATGTAAATTTACATAACTTAAATTCTTAGTTTAGGAGACATAAATAAGGAAAAAAAAATCCCTCCAGGAATCCAAACAAAAGTTCTTTGGGTTTTGTCTTCTCAACATTATGAACAAAATCCTCATTGCCCAAAAGCAGAAGAAAACTTAAGAGACTATAGCTGCGGAAAGTGGAAGAAGGAGGTTTAAGTTTCTGAGACATATTAGAAATTCATTCTAAAATTAAAAGTACAGACCTTATTATCTGTTCTGACCATAAATGGCTTTGTCTGATTGTTTGTTTCTTTTGGGAGGCTGCAGAGAGCTGCTCCCTTGGACAAGGCTGTTTGGTAACTACCAGTGTCTCTTGCTAAATGAGCGGCAGGGACAATCTCCTGGTTGAGTCAGGTTAGAAATGGGTCACCTCACCGTTCCCACTCCAGGTGTTCTTTTTGTTTCTCTGCTTTTACTGCTGTTTCTGCTTATGGCATAAACCCCGTCTCCTTCCCCTGCAAGAGATTTCCATTATATCTGGGTTTAGTACTATACTTTTAAAGTTCCTTTTTTTCTCACAGTTCCTTGTTTAGTCTGTGCACACAACCAATAACACCTCCTCACACCTAGAAGTATTATGCTTAACCAAAGAGCTTTCTGTTTTCTAGATCAGAAATAAAATACTACAGGTGTGTCTGCAAGTGTCAAGTGAAAAAAAAAAAACAACGACACACCAAAACAACATGGAAATGGCAAAACCAATAGCAGCATTAGAAAGGTTTGTTTATTCATATGATAATGGGCAGCTTTAATGTGAACTTTTTACATAGTCGAGCCAGTGAGATCAATTTAATCCGGGTGGGTTATTCTTCTCTTAGTGTAAAAGACCATTGATTCCTTCTATTGGCTCAGTGAGGGAGCTCTTCAGCACAGTGGCACGCTGAGGAAGCTGGTTGAAAGCCACTGAAATCAGCAGGAGCCTTTTAACTGACTCTGAATCAGGCCCCAACACTGTACGTAACTGCTCTCCTTTCGCAAAACTTTCTGTTTCTTGAAGACAATTGGATTACCTAAATAAAACCCAGTTTTCCCATTTAAATATTCTGTGCGAATCGATTCTTTATGGAGAAAATAATTTGCTTGTGCTACATCTTCTGCGTGTTTAAATTCTGCAAGTGTTGCCATTTGTAATCGCTTCATCATCCTTTGTTCAGGTGACTAATTATAATAAAATATATTTTATGCATAAAACAGTATGAGACTCGGTTTTATACATTTCATTTAATTACTTTCTACTGTGACAAATCACATTGTTAGAAATGTACTAACAGATGGGGTGGATTTTAAAGTCGGTATAAATTATGACTCCTTAATTTTTGCAAGTGTTGAAGAATTTAATTGTCTCCATTCAAATTTTTGGCTTAACTCCTGTGGTTTGACTTGTTAGGATTGCAGACATGCAACACAAGGAGCAGGGAATTTCTGGACTGTACAGTGTCTTTGGGCGGGGGGGGGGGGGGGGAAGAAAAAAAATCCTAAGGAGGAAAGGAAGTTAAGACAAAAGGAAGGTCTGAACTGAAGTGCTCAAAATGGCCCATCCCAGAGCCAGGGTTAGGATGTTGAAGGGCTGTCGTTGAATAGCCTTGCTTGTTAGGGGCGGCAGAATCAGGACTCTCTTGTGTTGCCCACATACCAGGTGCAATGAAATAAAGGCTCTGAGTGTGACCCCAGTCCAGGAGTGGGGGAAACTTATCCGAGTATAAAATCAGAACTTGGGTAGCTCCAGCTAGCTGGAAAACTTAGTTAGCAGTGAGCAACTGTTTAAGGGTGCCATTTTTCCTCTTTTTTTCTTTTTTTCCTTTTCTTTTCTCTTCTTTTCTTTTCTTTTCTTTTCTTTTCTTTTCTTTTCTTTTCTTTTCTCTTCTTGTCTTTTCTTGTCTTTTCTTGTCTTTTCTTGTCTTTTCTCTTTTGTCTTTTCTCTTTTTTCTTTTCTTTTCTTCTCTTTTTTCTTTTCTTCTATTTTCTTTTCTTCTCTTTTCTTCTCTTTTCTTTTCTCTTCTCTTCTTGTCTTTATCCCTTCCCTCTCCTCTCCTCTCCTCTCCTCTCCCCTCCTTTCTTCTCCTCTCCTGTTTTGAGAAGCAGAAGGTCTTTCATCTTCAGTAATTTTAAATTTGGATGTTCCCATTGAGACTTCCCCACTAGCCTTCTTCCCAACTGTCCTTCAGCCTGCTCAGCGGCTGTGTTACTCCCAACACTTCACCCTCCCTCCCTCGCTCTTACAGAGCAGGTCTTCCTCCTGCAGCCCGGGCAGACGGGCCACCACCGGCAAAGCCATGTTTCTCACCCACTGCTCCAAGTCTGCCACAATTCCTCTCAAATCCTCCCACACACATCCTTTGATATACATTACTCCAAACCGTGCTCCTGGAAGAGCCGTCACCAACAAAACTCTGTTTATGACCTTTTCACAATTCCCTTTCTCCATGCTTTGTTTTACACCATAGCTGTTTTGCAATCTCTGCCTATTTACATCCCATGCTCTGTTTATGACTGGCAGTAAGTTATCTAAACATAGGCGTAGATTGTCCCACCTGGCCTTGAGCTATACTGTAAGCATGTGGGTCGTATCAGCAAGCTCTACACAGCCGTCTTGGGTACAGTTAGATGTCTAAAATGACACCAGGTGTTTGTATTTGGTCAACTGGGTACTACCCCATGTGAACGAACATTAGCTGCCTTTAATGACTGAAACACTGCACCACATGGCCACTTCTTAGGCACCTGCAGCTCTTTGCGGTGCTTGTGATGGTCTTCAGACTAACCAAGCTTAAGTGGCCTGAATAGCTTGCTTCATCAGGCAACATCAGGGCTCTTTGAGAAAGGTCTCCTTGATCAGGTGATGATCATAAAAATGTGTCAGCGGGAAGCAGAGAAATGGCTAGGTTTCCCAGGGGAACAGATTGAGCATGACTGACCCAACTGCCTCCATGTGTCCCATCAGCCCCTGAAGCGCTGCCCTGCAACAGCGTTTGCTTTCCTGATAGGTCTGCGCTTGGCACACTCATTCCCCCTTTGGATCCAAAATTCCCTTGTAGTACTGCCCAGATGTCTCCTCATGCCCTCACCTGAAGAAAGGCTTGTGCCCATGTTCTCCAGTGGGTGGAGGACTTCTGACTGTGTTCAAAATGAAGAAGAGATATTATTTACATTGGCACTTGCTGTTTTCAGTGCCACTAATATCTGCCCATGAGGCTTCATTCATACGTAGAGTACACACAATGTGGAACAGGCATACAGGTGTGTGGAATAAATTCCACTACATATGCTATTCTACTTCTGAAGATAAAAACCACATTAAATTAATGAGGAATGTCATCAAGCCCTAGCAAGTGATTAAGCCCATAGATCTATGGCTGTAAGGCTGCGGTGTTGACTAGCAGGCTGTTGTTTTTTCCATGCCTGCCAGTTTTGAACTGGTATTAGAGAATTTGGAAGCTCTGGATTTAGAGTTTGGTTTTGAAAGTTCAGCTGATTCAGAGATTAGGAAGCACTAGTACAACTTCTGTACCCATTACCTCATGATTTAAATGTTCTCTGTTTTACATTAGCTAATGATTTAGGTGCCATTAGATATCTTTGTATGACATCCAATATGAAATAATCAACTAGCTTAGTGTAACATTGGTCCCATCAATCAAACTCCCTATTCCTCCCACAGCATTGTTAATGAAATGTTGGTAAGAAAGCCCACAGACCCGAGTATAGCATTAGAATTAAGGGGGTGAAAGGTGACATTTCATTATTCAATTTTTTGTCTTGGAGTCCCATTTCATTTCAACAAAGAGTCCAGAAGGGACATTTGCTCAGAAAATGTTTTATAAGTCCTGTGATATCTGTCTTGACTATTATTTGTGTTTAAGCCGATTTGCTGACAATATAGCAACGTTCAACGGACAAGAAAGGCATCATCTCTTTTAAAAATATAACTGATGTAGGAACTTGACATTGTTCCTTTGAGGGAGGATCCTGGTAGGTCTTTGTGTCCTTATGTACTTTGTGGTGAGACGGGTGCCAGCTCGAAAAGTAGTAGTTTTAGTAATAAACTCAGTTGTTACAATTGAGCTAAATACGGATGTTGTTCCTCATGGTGTGTAGGTGAGGGTGAAAATGTGTGGATATGAAGATAAAATGTTGTCACATGCAGGACCACAGAGTTGCTCCTGGCCTTTCAGTGGAGTGTCCTCATTAAAAGATAACGTGCCAGTAAAGTAAAAACAAAACCGGCATCATTGCGCGCTCATGTAACAGGAGGCTGAACAAGGGGGGAGTGAGTAGCATGGCAGGGACCAAGACCATTTAGTCACCTTCCTCTCCAACAGCTGAGACCTCCAGAGATAGAATGGAGATTTTCTGCTGAAGTGGGAACTGATCAGGCAAAAAGGAGAGGTCTTTGGAGGGGGACAGAAAGAGGAGCCAGGGTGGAGGAAGGCCCCTGGCTGTCCAAGGAGCAGTCCGTCAAGAAGGGGCCAGTGTTTGTTTTGTGGAGGTATGTTTTGTGAAGTTAATAATAAAGACAAACCCCAGGAAAGGTGCAAAGTTGGAAAGCAACCCTGTCTGCACGTCTTCTGTTCAAAGCAGAGCAGGGACTCCAGCTGCTTGGAGAGCCACCTTTCTTTGAAGCAATTTTGAGGTGAAAATTTCAGCCCTTTGTGCAACCCGTTAAAGCTTTTCTAATTCCCCTTTAATTTGGGAGTACTCAGAAAGCTTTCAACGTTTTTGCAGGTAACTGGCAAGCTCTTTGCCATTCTTTAATGAGCTCTTTTCTTTTGCTGAGAGATCAGGATTGAATTATTGTTAATATACATGGAAGAGGGACATTAATTAATTCCAAGGAAAAGATGATATTTAACCTATTGTTATAATTATCACCTAAAGTACATAAACCCTCAGCTGGGACTGCGTTCTTTTAAGACTGTTTCAGGTTATCACAAAGTCCTTTTTAATCAGGCATAAGCTCCGTTCGATGCTGCGCAAAAAGCTGAAGTCTCCTCTCTACTGCATTGTCCCCATACTGTACTACGGTACAGGCAACTTCATCCAGCCAGCTGTAGTGGAAAGGCTTGAGATTGCTCGTTTTCTCCTCTCTGAAGATTTATGTGGTATTAAATAGGCAAAAAATGAGTCCTTCTGCTTGTGAAGAAGAGGGACACTATAATAGGTTCTGACTTTTTTGTGGAGGAGTCGAAATGTGGCACCAAATTCTGAAAAGGCTTTAATTAACAGCTTGGTTTTGCCAGACTTTTCTAGTGAAGAACTAACTTAGCTTATGGACTATAACTCCAAAAAAGAACTATTGATATGTTAATTGTATATGATTATGAATGGTTATTTATGGCATTGGATCTCTCTGCTAAACCAATTATGCTCTATTTGTGAGATTTGCATTATACTGCATCCATGCCATTTAATTAAACTTCTATTTCTCTTCTTTCTTTTTGTTTCTTTCTTTTTGTTTTTCTTCTCCAGCCTTAAATGTATAATAAACTACACTAGTCACTCAGTGGTTAAAGCTGAAATCAGCTATTCAGTCGATCACCCTCACGCACATACTACTCAGTTTGTGCTGCCCAGAAAATCTTAGCTGTGCCCCCTTAAACGTCAACTCACCAACTTACCAGCTCAAGCTCAATGAATTTTTATAATCGTACTTTACATATTTCTAGAACTAGATGGATCAGTCACTCTGACTCTATTGGTGAAAACCGTCTTCTCTATTTTAATGTATGTTTAAATATATTTACATAAACATAAAGGGGATGTTTAAAAACAGTGTAATGGCACAGTGTGCTACAATCTGAGTGTTTCTTTTGGTCTCCTTCTGCCAGTTAATAAACAGCGTATAAAGTCAACTGCATAACCAATGCTCTAATTCAGAACATATCAAAAGGTTTGCGTGGGTGAGGTAAATTGGGCTGATAGTGAGTCAGGAGCTGGCTGGATCCCTCATTTGTTCATTCAGAGAATTTTTAATGTAGAACTAATTTTCAAGTAGTTGAATTTTTGTAAAGAAAATGAAATCCTTAAGGGGGCAATTTAGCTGGCATCCTCTGAAACACAGTTCAACATGGATTGCCTTTTCACAGCTGTTTCATGTGGAAAAGGATCTTAGGTTTTCATTCCCTCGACACCTGCTTTCTCTTTCTCTTCTGTAAGTGCATTACAGTGCACCTATTGAAAGAGCTGACGGGGGTTAAATCATGATACGGGATATACTTTGTGTCTCGAAACTTGCTTTGCCTCCTACTCGCAGCGTCAGTGCCAAAAATGTTGGTTTGGGGCTTTCTGCGGCTGAAGTGTCCAAAAGTGGGAGCAAAGAGATACATATCCATCCTCCCTGCAGCCCCTCGTGTGCACCGGTTGCTGTATAGCTGGGGCAGGGTGCTGAGAAATCAAGAGTACAGGGGCTGATCTTCCAGTCTACATAGATATATATATATCCATGTGTGTGTGTGTGTGTGTATATATATATATATAGATGCATATATATATATATGTGTGTAACTCCACTGTCCCTGCTCAGGCAGTGGCAAACAGCATAAAGCCAGTTCTTCAATTTCAGAACATAATAATATCCTCTTCCTGGCCACAACGCTATTCATCACAGCCTTTTGCCAAACAACAGGCCTAAGTGGCCTGGAGGTCTTTCTGTGGACACTGTTCCAGATTCAGTTTCCCAAAGAACATTTTGAAACATGCCAGTCCTAAAATATTTTCAGTCTTACTCAGAAAAACTCTCACTAACAAAATTCGACTCTCGGACCTCTGTTCTCTAAGAACCCGAGTCCCTTCTGTCTCAGCTGAAGCCTCGACAGAAAGGAGTTTTAGCATCTTGCTTGCATCTTAAGTGAACGGTTTAAAAGGTTAAAAACACAAAGCAGGAACAGTTTGAAGCTATTTTCTGTGTGTGATCATGGGGATGGGAGAACATAGTTGGAATAATTGTATCAGAAGGGAATCTATTTAATTAGGTTCCTTCTACTGTTACACATTAGCAAATAAAGTAAGACCAGTGCAAGAGCATTTATTTAGCCTGGTTGTTGGGGCAAGTACAAAAGCATTTATCATCATGACATTACTAAGGGAGCCATTGCTAGAATCTAGTTTGAGATAGCTGAGGAAAAAAAATGTCGCTCTTATTTCAATTGGGACAATTTGCAAATACCCACATCTTCCATTGTTTGAAGGGTTTATTTTATGACACAGAACCTATAGTTACTGCACCCCAAAAGTTCTTTTTTTATGATTAGCTGAAGCACAGACAAATCATGAAAAGACAATTGTACACTTTCTTGTGTTGCTTTATGGGCTTTAAGTGCCTACAAAAAAGGATTCCTTATGCTTTAATTTCTCTTTATTTTTTTGACTGTAAAGACCCATGGGGTAAATGCCAGTCCCACAATCCTGCAGTTATATGGTTACTGTCAGCCTGCTCAAATGATGCTTCCTGTTCATTAGGCGTCCTTTCATCTGACAACAATGTACTGGCTTTGCTGCAATTCTTAGTCAACGCCCATCTCTTCAATAGCCTGTGAATAGTATTAAATAGTGTTTATGCTAGCTATTGTTGCCTTTTGTGTGGTTTGTCTAATTCACAGAGAAAAGTCTGCTTTTGTGGTCTAAGGCTGGCTACGTCATGGCACGCCATGTGCCTTCTGATGGGATCCATTCCTGCTGAGTGATAACATTACAGGCCTGAACTCCTTTGCAATACAATCCAGCATTCTTAACACAGTCAATACACTCACAGGCAATCTAGTTTACTCTTTATATTAAGAGGTTTAGGGAGACAAAGCTCATCTAAATACCTGCTCGTGAAACAAATAAGATGAATTCAACCGATTTGAGCATTACTCCCCAGCTCCCACACAACTACACAATGAGCACCAGAAATCAAAAATTAAAAAAAATGCTGAAGCTGTGCAAGGAATGCCCAAATATCCCAGGTAGAGTCATTCTGCATACGCACACAGACACACTGCACATTTTAGCAAATAAGGTGGCATTATTGTTCCTACTTATTGTTCAAGATGAGGCTTAATACTAGAGTCAAAGCGGTTCCTTTTCTTTGCTTAAACGACTCACAAAAGAGAAAGGATATTGTACAGATGATTACATTATCCCCTAGCTCAGGAGCCTTTGCAGGGCAGGTATGTTGCTGTGCCTTGAAAGGGCTTTTGATGTAAGCAGATCATTAAAGGCTCAATGTGTAACCGATCCTTAGCTGTCTCTGGCTTTTGGGGTATATGGGTTATTCTTGTCTAACCGTATGCTCCCTGTTCTAGGTATCTAAAATCTTATTGTTCTCCTTCCCTCCCTCCCTCGATCCCTCCCTCCAACCTCGTCGCTGCACAGCTGAAGTTGGTTTCCAGCTTTGCCTTAGGAAGCGTACAAATACATACAAATGCAACTGGAAAGTGAGGCTTACGCTGCTAAACAGTGCCATTTGTTTGTCCCAGGAGTTGTTATCCTCTGTGCGTCACGCTTTGAACAAGATCAAGAGTAGCTTCTAAAAAAGATGGCAATGAAAAGAATGCACACAAATAGTAATTATTACTCTGTAGCTGCTCAAGCTATAATACCCTCCGTGGCCAGAAGCAAGCAGGGAAGCAGGGGACAGGGTGGGGCTGGGAGTAGGTGGAGGCTGAACTTTGTGCATCATCGGAGAGCGTTGCAGATCGCCCTCCTGATCAGCATAACAAGGGAGGTCCATCATACCTGCTCTTCTCTGAGGTATTATGGGCCAGATCTACAAAGGCATGCATTTAAGACTGTAAAGCTCCCGGCAAACAAGAGGCGCTGGGGTGAACACCCAGAGACAGCTCGGAGATAGAATTCTCCACCTGAAGTGGCCACTCTTCAGAGTCAGTTGGAAGAGACTGCTTACCTCATCCTCCCGCTCACCTCTGACATTGGTCCGTTGAAGCACATCCTACAAGTGCTTATTTCTTGCCGCTACTAGTAGAGAGTGGGACAGCCGGCCCAGAAGTGGACACTGTAGACATCCATCTAAAGTTTGGAAAGATGAATCCCACCCACACGTACTTCAGTGCTTGTGTGGATCTGGAGCTCCAGGTTCTGCTGTCCTCCTGGGCCTCGTAACTGAAAGCTGGTTTTTCCAGATAGATAGCATAGAAAAGGCATGAAGTTCTTATTAATTCTCTCTTTTTTTTTTTTAAGCTTCTGAGTGCCTCCAAGCTACACAGAAGGCAGTCATTCTTTCCATCTTAGAGTGAAAAATGAATGAAAAAATCTGTCTGTCATAACAACATGAAAGCATTTCCTGAATTACAGCCCTGACTTCTGAATGAGGGTGTTCGCCTGAAATGAGTCAGTGCAAGTGGAAAAGCGCCTTGCCAAAAACCAAAGAGGAACCTGGCAGTCTAGAGCAGCTGCTAGATAAGAGCTTTTTACCCTGTATTCAGAGCACCTTCCCATGAAAACAAGTTGAGCAAATGCTCACCCAGAGTCAGTCAATGAAACAGAGCCTATGCCCTGCACAAACGCGTTACCTTATTTTGCTCCTGACCGTGAATGAGGTGGGCTTTCACTAACGCTTTCAGCAGAAGGCATTGGAAATGAACTAGGGTTGTCAGGAAAGCTCATTGATTTTGCAGAACCCATCCAAGTTGTACATTATAGTTTGGAGAAAGAGCACTCCCTTTTCAAAAGATAATTTTTCAATGTACTGCCCATGTTTGTGCTTTTGTGCAAGCAATAATGGTTTCATAAATGTTTTATGTGATCAGCATTTAGCAATACCTGGGAAGCTGGCAATTCTGACCAGATCTTACAGATACCAACTTTTTTTTTGCCATTAATACTTTTTTCCTTTCTGTTTATGTTCCCAGATTGATTTCCAATAGTTAAAATTTAAACAATAAAGGCAACCTTAGTTTTCAAGTCTGCAAATAGAACAGACAATGTATGCAACCTCCTCATTGATTGACTCTTCTGTTTTTATAGATTCTCCCTCTTGAAAGAATCATTAAACACCAGAGAAAATGATTTGTTGCCATTGATTACATGACATACTGCTCTGACATACACAGTTTTTATATCTAAGTTATTAATTATGTTGTTAATGTAATTTGCAGACTGCGAGATAAATCATTCAGCTTCTGACTGGATATTACTGGATATGTTGCATATATAAATACATCTTTGGGTGGGAAGGGGACTGTTACCAAGAATAATAGATTAGAAGGCTACTGGTTTGCCTTATAAATCATTATGAGCTAAGGAAAACTTCTTCTGCCCATTTATTTTATTATCTTGGAAATGCTGAGTTTCTCAACATCTCTGTCGTTTATGTGCTACAGTAATACACATAATCATTTCAATACAGAGGAAAGTCTTGCAATTGTTCTGTTCACACTCTATCCTCATTCTCTCAAGAATTTCAGAGTTTAAGGTTAATAAGCTACAGGACATAGAAAGCCAAGCTTAATTTGGGTCTTCCCAAAGGCTTCATTAAATGTTTTTTCCCTTTTCTGGTGGTGGATACTTTGTGCTGGCTTAATTCTCTGTAACTTTCTTTTCCCAGCAATGATTGCCAAGAAATTAATTATGACAGCCGGTGTCATGAATGTGTGCTGCAGTCGTCTGCTGCCACTAGTGACAGACTCACGCGCTTCAAAGCAGAGGTCTCTACATTTGTACCAACAAATCGTTTTTAAAAGTTCCTCCTGTTTTGTACTTCATTTCAACAGGTTTAGCTCTTTCCTTAGTTTCAGAAGGGTTTAGCAGCAACTATTCAGCAGTTACCCTGGGAGCACACTGCAGATTATGCATGCTTGCCTGACATTTGACAGATGCCCTTAAAAGGCTCAGTTTCCTTTTCATAGAGGCCAGGGGGTTGAGGAGGGTGGAGGGCTAGAAACATTTTTGAAGTGAGTGACATATGTTTAAATGTCAAGGTGGTCTTACTGAATCGCTAAGCACAACCCTTGTACATCGAAACAGAGACTAGGTGGGAAATGTCCTTTTTAGTTAGAGCTAAGAATTCACATCTTCTAATATTATTGAACCCAGAGATGACATAGTCCTTCATTTGGAGGGGGAGCTGAATGCTGAAGATTACATTTTGTTGCTAGTATATGCTAAGACTCCTTTGAAAGTCTCTCCACATGCAAACAGTGAATAAAACATGGTTTTTAACAGGTACTGCTGAAAGTGTGAAACTCGAGGAGGTAAAGTTTCTCCCCTCCCTGCTCAGCTCTGTCCACGTGGAGGTTGACATTGAGTGTTGGCACAGTAATGATGAGCAGAGCCACGACTGCAGCTGGGATATGGGCTGACTGTAAGGAGGACGAGTGTTCATCTTACCTCTTAGAAGAATGGAAAATTCTGCAGCCTGAGGTGAGCCCAAACCCCTTCGTCATTTGCTTTAGCAGCTTTCTTGGTTTAGGAAACATTCAGCATCTCAATCACAGGGCTTGATACAAAGGGCTTTAACATCATGGTCTAAATTTTTTAGAGCGTCAGGGCGACAGTCATTCCTAAATCAAAACAGTGAGGTGGCCTCGAAGGAGGGAGGTGCTCCTGGTTTCGGAGCTGGGCGTACATCCTGGAGGAGTCCTGCCTGCAGAAGGAGCCACACTCACCTCTTCCCTTCCCTTTCCTTTGCCCTGGGGCCCACCAAGAGGAAAGTTGTGTGCTCAAACTGCATGCAAGTCTACGTTCAAATGTGTCTTCAAATCCCTGGTGCGGGTAACTGGGGAACCGAGGTCAGGAGCATGCTCCTATGTGTTTCAGCAGGTAAAATGTGAAGACCCCAGAAGTTAGTAGGTTGTTTTGGAAAATGGCTGGCTTAAATGTAACCATTATTGGGTCTCCAGGTCCCTTTTAAAACCAACAGAAGAATTCCTGTCCTCAAGGTGGATGCAGGTTCAAAGCCCTCCAGCAGACATTATGTCTGTTTTTAATGAATCCATTATTTTGAGGTATTGTATATGAATTTCATCCTCATATGGAACCAGCAGTACCAGTTGGATAAGAAATGGTGCAGGCAGCCCTGGTTCAAGGTTCAGTGCCCAGCAGTCCTTATCAATCTCAGACTTGATTTGTCCTGAGAAGATATTGCCAATTATGTCATGGTAGCTGGAGGTAGATAGATATCTCCTTGGGAGGAAAAAAAACGGCCATCATCATTTTGACTTGTCATCTAAATTGAATTTGAACTCAGCTCCCTAGAGAAACACGTCCACTGCATTAAACAACTGGGGGAATTAACACTCTTATCGATCCTGCTCATCATTACAGATGTGTGTGCTCGCTTCTGCATTCGACTTCTCCATCTTAAGGAGCCAAACCATGGCCCTGAAGGGGCAGAGTGTGCTGGTCTTTCCAGCTGTGCAAAACGGTGCCAGCCCTGCTGCTGGTCTCACACTGCCTCTGGGTTCATACTGATGTGAATAAGTGGAAGCAGAGGTTGGGTGACGGATGAGATCAGGAGGCAATTTCCCCTCATTAGCTTCAGTGTCTCCTTTTAAATGCAAGTACAAAGAGGAAAATGAAAACAACAGTGTCCGTTCATGTTGATGAGCAAGTTGAAAATTTAAGTTTGTTATAAAATATGTATCAGCAAATTTATGGTTTGCTATACATTTGTATGACACAAAGTTTCTAAGAAGAGTGTCTATAATATGGAAATAGTTCCTGTCTATCAGATGATAACTGCATGCTTTGTAGGGGCCACAGCTACAGTACAGTGAAAGCTACACTCAAATATTCATCGGTTGCAACTGGACTGCCCCACTCAGACACTCTGGAATAAAGGCCCTCAATTGATATATGTTGCATCTACTCCCAGAAGATTTTTTTTTTTTTTTCTGAAAACTTTAGTTAAAGATCATTTGAAGATAGAGGGTGAAACACAAAACTTCAGGGAGATCCCATTTTTAATCTTGATGCTTTGAAATATTAGAAGGTTTTTTAAAATTTCTTAATGATTATCTGGCCAATCACATATATAGATATGTAAAAGATTTAGCTGCTAAAGACTACTTTTTTCTGTTTTGTTTTGTTCCCCTTATACAGAATAGCAGAATTTTTTAAAGGATTAAAGTAGACATTGATTAAAATGTATGAAAAAAATTGTCCCAGAAAACTGAGAGCAACCTTTTTACTATATCAGTTTATACACACAAATTGACTTTCTGACTGATAAGGAGGGCAGGAGGTAGACGAGCAGGGAGGAGGGAACAGCATCCTAGGAGTGATGACAAAAGGTGCTGGAAGGATCCCAGATTATCAGCACAATGTAGGAAGGTGGTGGAGGACAGCATGCAAATGTCCTTTCCCGTGTGCAGCTTGTGTGAGAGCCCTGATGGATCTGGGGAATAAGGCTAAGCAAACATAATACTGACAAGCTGTAAAAGGGGGAGGTAGGTCATCAAAAAAGCCCAGGAGACTGAGGAAGAGAGACTGTATCATAGAATCATAGAATCACAGAATGCTTTGGGTTGGAAGGGACCTTAAAGATCATCTAGTTCCACCCCCCCCCTGCCATGGGCAGGGACACCTTCCACTAGACCAGGTTGCTCAAAGTCCCATGCAGCCTGGCCTTGAACACTGCCAGGGATGGGACATCCATGGCCTCTCTGGGTAACCTGTTCCAGTGTCTCACCACCCTCACAGTGAAGAATTTTTTCCTAATATTTAATCTAAATCTACCCTCTTTCAGTTTAAAGCCATTACCCCTTGCCCTATCACTACATGCCCTTGTAAAAAGCCCCTCTCCAGCTTTCTTGTAGACCCCTTTTAGGTACTGGAAGGCTGCTGTAAGGTGTCCCTGAAGCCTTCCCTTCTCTTGAGACTGAGAAGGCTGAACAACCCCAACTCTCTCAGCCTTTTCTCATAGGAGAGGTGCTCCAGCCCTCTGACTGTTTTTGCATCCACTGGACTGCCACGACTTCTCAAATATGATGGATAGTGGCTTAGCTACTTTGTCTACCAGTTGCCTCAGCACCCATGGATGCATCTCATCAGGTCCCATGGACTTGTGCACCTTCAAGTTCCTTAGATGGTCTGAAACCTCGTCTTCTCCTACAGTGGGCAGTTCTTCATTCTTCCAGTCCCTGCCTTTGCCTTCTGCAACTTGGGTGGTGTGCCTGGAGCACTTGCTGGTGAAGACTGAGGCAAAGAAGTCATTGAGTACCTCAGCCTTCTCCATATCCTAGGTAACCAGGTCTCCCGTTTCCTTCTGGAGAGGGCCCACATTTTCCCTAGTCTTCCTTGTATCACTGACGTACCTACAGAAGGTTTTCTTGCTGCCCTTGACATCCCTGGCCAGATTTAATTCTATCAGGGCTTTAGCTTTTCTAACTTCATCCCTGGCTGCTCAGACAATTTCTCTGTATTCCTCCCAGACTACCTGTCCTTCCTTCCACCCTCTGTAGGCTTCCTTTTTGCATTTGAGTTTGTCCAGGAGCTCCTTGTTAATCCATCTCCTGAAGTCCAGGGTAGTCAGCTTGCTGTGTGCCCTCCTCACTGCCCTAAGGACCCTGAACTCCACCATTTCATGGTCACTGCAGCCAAGGCTGCCCTTGAACTTCACATTCCCCATCAGCCCCCCCTTGTTGGTCAGAACAAGGTCCAGCATAGCACCTCTCCACATTGGCTCCTCTATCACTTGGAAAAGGAAGTTATCAGCAACACATTCCAGGAATCTCCTGGATTGCACATGCCCTGCTGTGTTGTCCCTCCAACGGGTATTGGGGTGGTTGAAGTCCTCCATGAGGACCAGGGCTCACGAATGTGAGGCTGCTCCTACCTGTCTATAGAGGGCCTCATCCACTTGGGCTTCCTGGTTGGGTGGCCTGTAGCAGACCCCCACTACAATGTCATCTGTCCCTGCCCTCCCTTTAATCCTGAGCCATAAGCCCTCAATTAGCATCTCATCCATCCCCAGGTGGAGCTCCATGCACTCCAGCTGGTCATTGACACAGAGGGCGATGCCCCCTCCTCGCCTCCCCTGCCTGTCCTTCCTAAAGAGCCTGTACCCTTCCACTCCAACACTCCAGTCCTAGGAGCCATCCCACCACGTCCCCGTGATGCCAATAAGATCACAGCCCTGCAGACGTGTGCACGCCTCTAACTCCTCTTGTTTATTCCCCATGCTACTTGCATTTGCACAGAGGCGTTTAGGTTGGGCCCCCGATGAAGCTGACTTAATGGCTGGGGGGGGCGGGGGGTGTTT
>NW_010973062.1:227238-253603 GCF_000737465.1 Haliaeetus leucocephalus | reverse complement strand
GCTGGAGTGGCTGGAATTCTTTTGTGCTGCCTTTCAGGTGCTCTCCTGCTGACCTGTGAACCCTCTCCAGGCTCTGGGCACCTATTGCTGGCACTGGCATCAAACTGGTAGGAGAGGGATGGACTGAGGTTCCCCTCCTCTGGCAACTTCAGTTTAAAGCCCTCTTCACCAGCTTGGCAAGCCGATGACCAAAGATGCTCTTCCCCTTCTCTGACAGATGGACCCCATCAGCCCCCAGTAGGCCATTTAAGTCCAGTATCATTTAAGACCAGTATCATTTAAGTCTATCTTAAAACTGGTTAATTGTTTATGCCTGTTCTTTCTCCTCATTAGATGATTTCAGGTCTTCACTCTGAGGCTGCAAAACTCACTGTGAACGGTCAGGGAAAATCTATTCACAGGCTATTTTCTAATCCACCTTGAATTATAGCTAAGAAATTAAATCAACCTCCAAACCTCCTATAACGTTCTCTTCTTCCCTCACCATGCACTTCTCTCTGAGGAGGAGGCAAGGCAAACATAGTGTTGTCTTTTAATAAAATGCACATAGATAAAAGACACAAAATTAATGTATCACAAGATTATAAAATCACAAATTCTATTCAGTCTTCTGTTCCAGTAGCCTCCCTGTCAGTTATTAATTTGACCTTTGCAAATACTCTTTGGCGTACATCCCATGGTTATAAATCAGCAATGCCTTCAAAACTGCATTCAAACCTCCAAAATACTAAAACAGCCTTACAGTGTAAAGTCAAGCATTCAGCTGCTGGTAATGCTATTTAAAGTGTATTGGTCTCCGTAAGCTTCGAGAATACAGTTTTGCCTAAGGTTGCACGGCAAGCGTGGAGTGCAGCTGGAGCAGGACCCAGTTTACATGACCCGTAAGTTCCCGGGCTCTAGAGACACCCTCCGTCTTCTTGCCATTCATTGCCACATTCTTTTTCATTCCTGATTTATAACCTCAAGCTTGTCTATGGTAATGTTTGTCAGTTTTAGGTCTTTAAGTCAAAAAAGGGGATGGGAGATATTTTTAAGAACTGTATAGCTCACTGTTTCTAGACTTTCCTATCCACAAAACAGACCATTAATATTTCAGCTAAAAGAGTAACTGGCAGAAGTAAGATTTGCCCTTCTTTATCACCCAGACATGCCAAAAGAGGAAAAAACTCCAGCTGCTAGTAGTTTATGCCATCTACTATCTGCTAGGCCACAGAGGAGCCCTGCAAACATGATCTGTGGCTGCTATTTGTGACTCCGTGGGTGGGTTCAGTCCAGGGGATACGGGCAAAACTGATGTACGTTTGGCATGGCTGTGCCGAAAAGCAGTGATACGGCGCAGGTGACTCTTGAGTGTGTCAAAACAGAGACAAAACTGTAGTTTCTATTCCTTGTAATCTGACGTCAACTAGTACAGGAACACCACCACCAACTTACCGCAGTTTAACCGTTTGCTGCCTCTCAAGCGAGGCACCATAAATGACACGGGACGTGCTGTCAGCCTGCAGCAGGGACAAGGGAGGGCATTCCTGGGAAAACCTCAGCGAAAGTAAACCGCTCAACGAGCAGCTTAATGGGTGCAAAAGGCAGCTTCACTTTTCACCTTGCAAAACACTCCCAGCATATCCATCGTCCTCTTCTTGCGTATCCCCTAAATGCAAGGACGCGGGCTATTTAGGCACCTAAAGCTTTAGATAGGCACCAGTGTGCCTCTCCACATCTGCCCGGAGGCCTTCTGCCTCGATGCTGTTACCAGTTTTCTGAACTGCATCCCTCTTTACCAGTACATTAGCCCATTCATCTTCCTTTCAAAAACGCTGCAGAGCAGTTAACAGCTCCATGAGGCACTGTTGACATCGCTAATATTTACGGATTAGAAAACGTTAGTTCCATGCAAATTATACTTAATTACTGTTATAGGATAATAATTATTTCTCATTAATAGAGTCCTAAATCTTTGAAAGCCTTAAATAGTGTATATCTCATTATGTTACACAGTACAAAACCAGTGAAACCCTTTCATTAATTCATTAATGATTAGTTGGAAAAGCAATGTGACAGATTATTATACATGCTACCAAGTACTATTAGTACACTGATATACACAGCTTAATTTAGAACTTTAATATTAGAGTTTTAGTTCTCCAACCATGGAAATTGAGTAGAAAATGACTATGAAGATAAATTTTCATTTGATATTTTTTCTTCAACTGCATTTTCTACCATGTACTCCTTTTTTACAATTCAAACAATAAGGAGGGGAAAAAAAAGTCTTTAACATGGAGGACTACTTTTTTTTTTAAGGTAGGTATCATTTAATTAACGGACATCTAGTCAGGCAAAATGTCAAAATCAGCAGTACTGTACCTTTTGAAAGTGGTGAACCCTCTCTCAACCCAGTTGAGAGACCAGGCAGAACTGCTTAAGCAACTAAATCAAGCCTTTACTTCTGGAATTCTACACTCTCCCAGTGCATGAATGCCAGGAAAATCAGGTTAAAAGGTTTGTGAAAGGAAGTTAATGAAAATCATTTTATTAGAGAGAGAAAGAGAGAATGAGAGAGCATGAGTCTTGTTCTCTACACACTTCTGTCGCAAGTGGAGACAAGGGGGTACATATATAGCATATAACGTGTGCTAATACAGCAGTCTGGGATGGCGCAGGCAAATAGCACCCTAAAAGCTCCTTTATCACCACCGTGACTCTATCCTGCAGATCTACACCTCAGGCACAGACAGCTGCTTGTTTGGGTAGGAAAGCTGGGACCACATGCTGGGTAGTGAGCACTCCCTGAGCCAGGCTCTGCTCTGTTACCCCCATGTGTACGACCAGACCGTTCAGGTCATTGAGTCTAATTGAACTGCCGTGATCACTACATATGAACAGTAGATGACTAAAGAAGAAGATGCACTCTTGCAGCAAACCAAGCCAAGATTAAATGCACATGTATTGTTGCTTTATTTTTGTGAACTCCACGTAAAAGATGGAGTCCCGCCATACAAGAAAATGTCTTTAAGTGAAGGCTCTGGAAATGTCTGTTGGCAAAGAAGATGTTTTGCAGGAGATGCTACAGTAACTTCTGCTTGGTGGACAGGACTTTTTTTCTACTCTTAAAATGGAAGGAGAAATGCACAGATCAACTCCTCTGCTTGAATAGAATATTATGGGAAAATGCACTGGAACAACCCTTGGAGAGTACCTGTCAGCCAGCAGGCATTTTCTTCCTTTCCTATCCCTGCATGGTGTTGGGTGGTCTTTGGTGGTTGTAGGAGTCTACTCAGTTGTACCTACACTAAATAGGGAGCTCCAACTTTCCAGAAAAACTTTGTCAAAATATAGGCTTTCCTATAGACACAAGAAAGTCCAACTTTTTGAAATGTGCTTTAATCACACTGTAATATCAAGTCATGGAGTTATGTGCCAATTAAAAAAAAAAAAAAAGCCTTTTGAAAAATATTGTAACAATTTATTCAAACCTTTTATAATGTTCCATTCAAATTTTTAATGTCCAATTTTAATACAGGAAAGCACTGGAAAAATTGAATCAGAACTTGGTGGCTTAAACAAGTTGAAGTCAAAGTTTCAACACTTTCACAACTTTGAAATTCCTGTTGATGTTGTGCACCTGCAAAAATTTTGAAATTTCCTTGAGTCTACTGTCCAGTAGAAAGGTCTCCCATCAAAAATGTTTTGTATTCATGCAGTTATTCAGAGCAAGCAGTTTCACATGCTCTAATGAGCTGTACGTGAAGACACGCACTTAACCAATAATGTTTTTTCTCCACCCCATACTCGACAGAATGCAAAATAAATTCCATTATTTGCATCATTTGCGTCTTTTGGGGACAATAATATATGGTAAACATTATTAGTGCTTTACATTGACATCTGTCTGTGGAAGAAGGACTCAGAAGTTAGTCTTACCACAGGGTATAAATTATCACTGACCTTCTGAAAAGAGAGTCCCAGACTGTGGCTGGGAACACCAGGAGTGGAGATGTCCCTGCAGGCCAGCCAGTCTCTGAGAATCTTTTTTAATGCTCATTGTAAATCCTGAAGATGTACAGAAAACTTCTTCAGTTTCTGTGATGCTTTCTAAACCACAGGAATATATTTAACACATTAATAAAGGGAAAAAAAGCCAAACAAACCCTAGGAACAATCCAGTTCCTGTCATCTCTCTTGATTTTTCACTTAGTAGACTTCTTTATGGATTAAAAAACTTTTTTTCTTCTTCTTCTTGTAAAGAGTGTTCATTGAAGCTTGGCCAATAGATGGTATCACCCTTTCCAAAGTCTATGCTATGGGAGGCCTATGGAAGCATATCTGCTCAAGGCATTCATGCAAATTATTACTTACTGCCCTATATGCTCATAAATTAATAGCTTCTCTGTGGATGAAAAACAGAAATTAGACAACCATTAAGGTTGAACAATGTATAAAGAATATTAAATATTAATATATGAAATGAAAAAATATTGCAAGAGATATGAATAGATATGCCAGGAGCATAACAAGCCAAACCTAGGAATGTAAATAATAAAAACATGTTTTCAGCTAGATATTCTGGATGGTTTAGTATTCA
Source organism: Haliaeetus leucocephalus (assembly GCF_000737465.1). Lineage (NCBI taxonomy): Eukaryota > Metazoa > Chordata > Aves > Accipitriformes > Accipitridae > Haliaeetus > Haliaeetus leucocephalus. The sequence goes on along the minus strand of NW_010973062.1, from coordinate 249,021 downwards.
AATTAAAGTTTGTTTTCCCATTCAATAAAAACAAAACAAAAAGTATTTACCGTTGTTGCCTGATTTGCATGAGAGTTCATTTTCCTCCTGTGAACAGAAACAGATCTTTAAGCGGAGGCGAATCAGGATGGAAAGGCCACTTTCTCATCGGTGTGTTTTTCAAGGAGCATTTCAGTGAGGCGTGGATGGCAGCCCTGCAAGTTCAAGAGCAAGAATATCCCTTACAATTTTAACTGTTATTTGAATGAATAATTGCGAAGCTAGCTTGTGCATTTTAATGACTTGTGTCGGCAGCAACTATAAAATTGAAATGGAAATTGGATGAAGAGTTTACTTAATAGTAGGATAAGGTTGCCTGTTGCTGAAGTATTGCAGCTGACTGCATGTGTCACTTGTCTCTGGGAATGATGACTCTCGTCAGAGCCCCATCGGAGATACAGGGCCTCTCATTTCACATGGTGCAGCAGCTGTAAAAATTCATGTTAAAAAGACCTGATTTCTTTGTGGATCCAAGTTCATTTTTAAAATCCATTACACTCTGGCCAGCTTCAGCTTATTTCTGCTAATTCTGAATTAAATACTACTGGTCTGTGTCCCTGTCGTGGTTTAACCCCAGCCAGCAACTAAGCACCACGCAGCCGCTCACTCACTTCCCCCCCATCCAGTGGGAGGGGGGAGAAAATCAGGAAAAGAAGTAAAACTCCTGGGTTGAGATAAGAACGATTTAATAGAACAGAAAAGAAGAAACTGATAATGATAATGATAACACTAATAAAATGACAACAGTAGTAATAAAAGGATTGAAATGTACAAATGATGCGCAGGGCAATTGCTCACCACCCGCCGACCGACACCCAGCCAGTCCCCGAGCGGCGATTCCCTGCCCCCCCCTTCCCAGTTCCTAAACTAGATGGGACGTCCCATGGTATGGAATACACCGTTGGCCAGTTTGGGTCAGGTGCCCTGGCTGGGCATGAGAAGCTGAAAAATCCTTGACTCTAGTCTAAACACTACTGAGCAACAACTGAAAACATCAGTGTGTTATCAACATTCTTCACATACTGCACTCAAAACATAGCACTGTACCAGCTACTGGGAAGACAGTTAACTACATCCCAGCTAAAACCAGGACAGTCCCCGTAAGAACTATTGCAAAGGCGCTCTGTATGGATTTTGACCTTGACCATAGGTTGCTTCAGCCAGACCGGTCCTTGATTCAGCCTCCTGTTAGGTCCCTAGGGGTGACAAATGCACCCACTATAAATATACATTTAGTGAAACATTGGATGGAGCACGCCCATGCTTCCATAGACTCAATTTTATACAATTTCATTTAGCCATTATGATGTTCATTTCCAAGAGCTCAGGCTGGACTGTATCACAGGGTACTTTCCAATGGCTCTAGATCCATTCCTTCCTAAACCCTCAGTACAAATCCTACCAAGATACAACAGCACCTCACTTTTAAATGGTGTACATACAGTTGTATGGGTTTCACTTTGGTTAGGGTGCTGAATCTGGGCTGTTCCCATGCTGTGGGCTGTTTTGTGGGATTCATAGGAATGAGAAAACAGTAAGAAGGAATCTGGTATATTTGGAGTAGGCAGAAATTGTTTCTCAGGATAGTCCCAAAACAGTCTAATGTACATAGATACCTGAGGATTTCAGATCCAGATACTTGGTTTAATTTTAATCAACACACACACACACGCGCGCGCGCACACACACACACACACACTCAGAGCACACCCTGGCTCAGAAAATGATTAATTGCTAAAGCTTTTGATTAATATCTATCATGGAAAAATCCCAACATGCATCTTAGGAAGGAAAGCTCTTAGTTCAGCCTGCAGTCTGAAAAAAATCTGAATCCTGACTACATTTCAACGCTGGTAGGAAAAATGTTTCAAAATGACTGCTGTATTTTTATAAAACACAATAAGCACACAAGGCAAGATAACACTCCTTCTAACGGCACATGAGAGTAAAGTCTAGCTGTCATAGTGCTTGGGGCTGTGTCCAACGTCGAGAAAATCCAAAATAACATTGCACAACTGTACTATCAGACATAAGGTCAATCAGGTTCAGCTCCAAAGGAGGTGGCATCTGTTACCTACCTCATGTTTTAGTAAATAGTCTGTTTTTTATGTGACAAGTGCAAACACAGATACAAATTAATGGGAAAAGAAAAGCCCCAATTGTCCATTTGTGTCACATTGCAAACTGCTGGGTGAAAAACAGCCCAGCATCATTTAATCATCCTGTTTTCCCTATCCTTTTTCACTCATTACATTCATTACTGGTCACAAAAGACTGCTCACAAAACAGCTAGTGATTTTAATTTAATGCATCCTTTCTAAAACCTGCAGGGAAATTAAAGGAGGGAGCAACCTGGAGAGGGCTGGGGAGCAGGAGGGGGAAATGGGGCTTGGCACATCTGAAGCTTTAAATGCTAATAGTCAAACATTTCCCAAATAGATCTGAGCTGACCCTAAACACATTGGGAGGGCTTAACTCATTAGTTTGCAAATTGAGTCAAATTGACACAAGGAGTTTCCTTGCGGTGCCTTTAAATCTCTGATGGAGGCTGGTGAGTGACCTCTCAATCTGACAGGCCAACAGTTGCCAAACCATCTCAATATCACAAAATCCAATAAACCAAACTACCCAGGCAGATCACCAGGGGCTGGTGCAGGGTTTTTTTCCCCACATTATGCAAAAGGTTGTTGTTGCCACCTCCACCTAAATTTACGGGCATCATTGGTTTACAAAGGGATAACTAAGAAAGAGAGCAGGAACCAACAAATCTGATCAGGACAGGGTGTAATATTTGGGAAGCATGGCAATATTTGGTTGGGGCCATGGAAAGCCCATGGAGCACAGCTCACCTGGGGGGGCATTGGTCTAGCAATCGGCACCCTTCCAAATTGTTCCACGCTAGCCAATATGGGGGGTTTGCTGGTAGATTTGCTCTTTCAAGTCCTGTTTCCTCATCTGCTGCAATCGACAGAAAGGCTCCCACCAACACCAGCAGGGTGAGAAGAGAGAAATATGCACCGGGACGGAGGCTGAAAGGGGCTGTGATGGCATGAGCGTGCGCAGAGGTGGCAGACAGAGGTGCCTGCCTCCCCCCAGGGCTCCCTCGACCCCTCTGCCCAGATCTCCAGCAGCTGCCGTGGGACCCTTGGCACCCAGCTCACCCCAGGCTCCTGCACGCTCGTTTGCCTGAGCCCAGACATCCTGGGTGGTAGCACGCAGCATTCTGCTTTGCCAGCCCCTTCCGTGAGCTATTTGCCTCCTCTTGTAGAAGAAAGGTGCTGCAATCGCTAGCCACCTGCTTCTGGCTAGAAATAATGCAGGAAGAAAAGCCCCGCTGCCACAGATGAGCTCCAGAAGACCTTGATGGCTCCACTATCTACCACTGGGAAAAGCTCTTGGTGGCTGATTTTGACAGCAGGTTGTCAAGGATGCATCACAACAAAAGTGCAAGACTTCAAATTAGTTTTCAGAAATCATATCACAGTGACCTGGGGGGGGGGAAGGCAAAAAAGAAAAAGAAAACAGATTAGAGAAGTCTGAAAGGGCTGTTTAAACATGAGTTTAATAAGGCAGATTTGTCCAAAGCATACAGAGTAGAAGTCCTCCAACACACTACTGTATGCATCTTCCTTAGGATGCAGTCCAAAGTCTATTGGTCTTGACTCGACTTCCAAGTCACTTGGCTTGGAAATCTGTCTCGGTGCTTATTTTCCTTTTTTTCATACATAAAGTGTGGTTCTGGTATTTTACTCAAGGCTCTCCAGAAGGTTTCATCTGTATTCTCACACCTTCTGCTCCCTTCTGCCAGAAATGTGTCTGCTGTGATGCCCTAGTCAAGTAACTTATGAGTTACCAGTTAAATGCTCACTTGTAACCATAATCAAGGAAGGAAGGCAATGGCCTTGGGAGACCAATTAAGCCATGTGGCTCTTTTGACAGATGATGTCCTAAAGTACAGCCTGTTGAACACAAAAGGGAAAAATATGTCCTTCAGAAATATTTCTCTGCATCCTAGCGTTAAGGATATGGATACAGGAACCAATTACTGCCGGCTAGCTAAAGTGTGGATGTGCCTCAAAGCTGGCTCGCTTTAATTGCTCCTCTCCCCACAGTAAATTCTCCCTCTCTAGGCTGGCTCTTTACCCTTCATTTACTTGCTGAGGAGGAAACTCCCCGCATGTATCCCACGCTAAGAATTGGCGCACTGGCCGTTACTGCAGAGCAGCTGACTTAGGCTAAGTTTACACCTTCTTCTCCCTCGCAGTAACTTGTTTGTGCAACTATCCCATAAACCTAGAAAATTAATTTAGCAGCAAAAACAGGGGCAGTGAGCTAGGTCTAATGAAGGACTTCAGCACTTCCACGCCTAACTGCCTGCCTGGCGTGGAGACCAGAGCCCAGCTTAGGAGTCCAAAATCTCAGCTCAGTGTCACCGTCGCATCCAACCGCAGGTACCATGGTTTGTCCTGTTGGTAGCTCAGTATGGCCTCGTGGGTGACCGCAAATCATTCCTTTGGTGCTGTAGCATGAACTGTGTCCCCTTTAGCATGACTATTTACCCAGCGGAATTATTCTGCAATGCAACCTGGTTTTGTTATCCTGGCTGGACTTCCTGTTTCCTCCTAAAAACTAATTTTGATAAATAACTGGACACAATTTTCCTTTGGGGGGAGGGGGGAAAGGTGGGAAGGCCATAGGAAATGAAATGTTGAACACTTCAGTCTGCTCTGCCTCATCACTTATTTGCTCTCCTTTGCCTTTTACTAATGAGTGTTATACTTTCCTTTATTCTCCTTTTATTTCTATTGTGTTGAAGAACTTCTTTTGGTCGCCTCTTATGTCCCTTGCTAATTGTAATGCATCTTGTGTCTTAGTTTTTGGATTTTATCTCTGTCATGTAGCCCTCAGTTTGGTGGGAGAATTTTAACAAGGGGGTTTCCAAGAGGCTTTGCAGCTTTTCCTGCCAATGGAGCAAACCACTGTGTTGTAAACACATCTAGGGCTGCCTGATGATTGTGGGTTATTCTGTTCCTTCTACTAATTACATGTGCAGAAACATTGTGATAACCTTGTATTCTCTTCCTCCAACTTTTTGTTCCATTCTCATATCCTTGGCGTCCATCTTTTCGCCACTCCTCAGCATCTCAGGCATTGCACAGTCCTTTCCGTCTGCCTCCTCTTCTGCAATTAATGCGGCATCTGTTTTCTCAACCTCCCTTCCCTGCTGAAACACCTGAGGCCTCCTCTCATACTTGTTGCTCTTTTCTGCTCTGTTTCTACTGCTCCAATGCCCATCTTGTAAAACAGCACCTGGTATAAACACACCATTTCAGGTGTGGTCTTACAATTTTCCAGCTGCTGCCAGGCAAGAACTTTATTTCCAAGTTCAAAACTGCTCAGCTCTCGTCTTGGATCGTGTTCAATGGTGCAGCAGCTCCGTCGGGATCCTCATCCTGGTCATCCAAGAAAAATCCTCTTGTCTGTGCAGCCACGCTCAGTCACCATTTGCTGCAACGAGGTACCCTTTGCACACAGTTATTTCTATTTGCCTCTTTAGACTCTAGGCATGTTAGGATAAGAAATATTCACCTGGTCTTTCTGCAATAGCATCCCTCACATTATGGCTGCTGTCGTAAGATATAATAATAACTGGTAATCTGCTGAGTGCCTGAACTAGAAGAGTTGCCTTACTTGCATGGCTGAGAGAAACTCTCTTGGTGTTTGAAAACCTACTTCTCCACGGGGATAAAATGAGACCTGTGGGAAGAAGCTTTTGCACAAGCTTTTAGAATTTTAGACCTCTGAGATAAATCAAGGGCCCAGCCCCGAACTCTTTTTTTTAGATAACCCCCCACTAATTCGACAAAAGAGTAACCTGTACCAAGGACACCGAATGAAACCCCGTCTACTTTTTAATGGCTTCTTCAGCCCCCAGAAGCATCGCCCAGCCCCCAGGTACGGCAACATCCCCGCGTCGTGGCCCGGTGCCATCCCAGGTGAGACCCCGTGATTTCTCCCCATCATACCCTCCTCCTTTCCTTCTCCAGCTCTGGGGAAGGACCTCCACAGAACCCTCTGCAGCAAAAAGCCAATGCAGCTGGGGTGAATTGATGCCTGGAGCCTTTATTTAAAGGAGGACAAACCCAGACACCCCCGCTGCGGAGGACGTTTTTGGCTCCCCAGCCTGGGTCGCAGGGTCTGGGAGCTGCGGGCTTGGTTTCTGCCTCGCTGGAGAGAGGTCAGCTTCGTCAAGAGTTTGAATGGTGGAGTTCGGACTTAAAATACCCTCCTGAATGGTGACAGGGCTACCTGATTTTTAATTGGTTTTACATGCAGGAGAGTGGAAATTGCAAATATAACGTGCAAGAACACCTTCTGTATTTCATTATTTGTGGCAGGTATTTAAAAATCAACAAAACTTTAAAAAAAATCTGTACACATTTAACATCTGTTATCGCTTTTCTAATCCTTTAAATCCCTTAATTTACTCCAAAGTTGTTTAAACTGTTATCAACCTCTTTTGAGGGCTCTACATCTTAATCACAACTATATGACAAATATTTGATGATACAGTATGCATTTGGCAAATACTTAGGACTCAAATGATAATACCAAAATAGAGGTTTCATATGATTACAGAGACTAAGGGATTAGAAATTAGATTTAAATGGGTCCAAGGGGCAAATTCAAAGACTTCAAACATCTTTTTAAAAACAAGACGCCATGGTTTGAAAAAAAAAATTCTAAAATGAATTTGCCGATGATCTCTCCTCCAGAAAAATTGTATCACTTCATCAAGCTTATTTATTTATTTAAAATCCCTTTGAAGCTCTTTTATTTCAAGGGGAAAAAAAATTTAGTTCAACTGCATACATTACACAAGGGGAAAAATAACACCCATGTAAAACCTCAGTGGGAACTTTCTCTTTTTCTGTTTCATGAGGAGTAGACATTTCCCCAGAGCTGCTTTTGAGTTTCGTGCTAAATTGAGCCTCCAGGTAAATCCTTCTGAGAGGGAATGAAGCGCTAAGAAATGACACGTAATGACAAGGTGGGGGTTTGATCTCCACATTGAGGCAGTGAGCGTGGGGAGCATCCAGCGGAGCATCCACGCGGTAACTGGCTCTCGGCAGCGGCTGGTCCTGGTGGAGGTCCGCCGCTCGGTGCGGTCGCCCACGCGCGGATGAGCGGTGCCATCCAAAGTGTCCAACGTGTCCCCGCAGGGCTGGCAGGGAGAGCCGTGACCTGGTGCAGCCTTGGCTGGCCAGCTGGTGCCAGGTTGGAGTTAGGCTTGAAGTCCCCTCAGCGGGGCTCACCAGGCTAAGGCGCTGTGCTGATGCGACCGTACCACTGCCATCTCCAGAGCTGCTCTGCCTGGAGCTGGCTTGAGCACCCCTGCACGATGCCGAAGGATGCACTATGGGCTCACCGAATTGGGGAATCACTGTTCCACACTAGCACACCTTCTCCTCATCTCCCTTTTTTCCAAGATGAGATAAGGTTCGGTCTGAACTTGTGGGATGTTCATTATCTCCAAGAGCTGCTGAGCACATTTAGGATCAGGTTCTGCAACAGTTTTAAGCTTCCATTCTTTTTTTTTTTTTAATCCCGAGTTAGATTTCAGCTAGTTTCATGCCTGGAGCTAGCTCGCTTAAGGTTCAGATGAACGCTGGTGCCAGAAGAAGGGAGGGGAAAGGAATGCACGGTCCGGGGTGGGGAGGGAGGGTGGATCACCTTGTCCTGAGCCACCCTGCAGCAGCACCCTCCAAGGACGAGGGGTGCGAAACATCCTCCAGAAAATCTTTAGCATTATGAATACTGGAGACTAAAGGCATGATTTTTTTCTTCTTACTGTTTGTTTTAATTTGTTCATGACACTGATCCTCAAAGCAAGCCGGGATGCAGGCTCCGCTGTTCCTGTCCTACAGAGGATCCCAAACGGGGAGAAAGTGCCAGGAAAACCTGCTGAGACATAGGGGCAGAGAGCACCATTGCTTTATTCCTTGGGGAGGAGGGTTAGCGGCTGAACAGGAGCAAAACCCCACGTCTTCAGGGACCTGTGGACAGCTTGCAATGGGCGGCAGGAGGCCGAGACAGGAGGACTAACGTTGGAGATGCTAATTATGCAGGTGGTGTGAGCACTGATGCCTACTCTTCCTCCTTGCTGCATGTTTCACTGTGTTGCCATTAGCTCCAAAACAGTATCAGTGAGCGACCCTCACGGATCCCAGGCCCACCAGAAATCCTGTAGAAGGGGTGAGGGGGTCCAAGGAGAGGGATTAGCACGCCAGGCGGTAGAGTACATTTCCAGGTGGATTTCTGCTTGGACTGGGACTAGAGGCGAGTATGGCCTGTGCCCTTGACCCAGTTCTTCCTACCATGCCTTTTTCCACCCCAAAAGCCCGGTAATGTAATCCTCACTTGAAGGGATTTACGTACTGGGTGGCTACTACTCACTAGGACTTTTAATGGTTTTTTTTTTTCTATCCTTTTCTGCTTTGATCTCCCTGCACAAAACCTTGAAATGGAGAGTCATCACATAATGCCAAAAACACAAGAAATACCACTGCCTGTAGATGAAATAGCACTTAGTACAACAGTGATCTGAAAGAGTATATTTAAATTACATTTTATCAGCATTGAAACTTCTGTCTTACAAAAGAGGAAAACCAGTCTTCACTGGGTGTGTGCTCTGAATGGGAAAGTCAGGAGTTTACGGATTCGAGAGGCTCTTTTGCTAATGCTTTGACGGATGCTTAGAATACTACAAAAAAGAAAAATCTTGCGGGCAAAAGACAGGCTTTGGCTTTCATTCTTGCTCACGCATCTTCCATCATCTCCAAACAAACTCAGCTCAGGTGTCTTGGGCTACTATAAACTTCAGAAGCAAAGTTTAAGAAACAAGATGAATTCAAAAGAGTTTGTGTTGTCAGCTACAAGAGTAAAAAAAACGTTATCGGCTGTTTAAGCACTGCTGACTAATGTATATTCAAAAGCAAATCAACACAGTCGCACCCACTCTTCAAGCATCAAGGAAACCAGATGAGACCAGTGTCTCAGAGATATGGTGTCAAAAGATTTTTTTTTAATTTTTTTTTAAGACGGTGGATGGAAGGGGAGAATCGCATTAAAATGTAATGTTTGTCAATGGCAGTGATAAAAAAAAGAAAACTTCCCCGGCCATTGCTGGCTGCCGCATGCAGCAATCTGAATACATTGGTAATGTGAGGGACTGATTAGTCCTGTAAGGCTGCCTACAGGTTAGCAGGCCTCATTTCAAATCTCTGACAGCAATATGTGTCGTTTCATGCTTCATCCTCATTCCCCATGTTCAACACAAACCGGGGTCACTCTATATATGGAAATCACTGTCTTCAGGGCAAAAAAATTAAAAAAGGTGAGATTGCCGCTTTAACCTCACTGGCCTCAGAAAATATGTTTTAGTCTGATACATTATACTAGTAGGAATTATTTATCAAGAAGATACAAGCTCGATATTTCAGAAATAATGAGATGTTCTGGTTTTGCAGCTGAAATTTTATGGTCCAGAGAGCATCAGCTATGAATCCAGAGAATGAAGTAAACTCGCAATGAATGATACACAGCATGCAGCTGAAGTAAAATGGCTGTGCAAAGGGTAATATGAAAGTTATAACACAGTGCAAAGCTTACTATGTCTAAAGTGCCTTTGTTGCCAGAGACTGATGTTTCGAAGACAGTGCAGGCACGAGATGCTAGCAGCATTTATTGAGGGAAGTTTTGCCCGGGAACGAATTGCCCGATGAGAAACTTTAGTCGTTAGCCCTCAAATCCTGCAGCTTAGGACACCTACTGAAGAACTCATGGCAAGATAATTTGATAGCAGAAGTGCAACGTTCAAGTACTTGGTGTGGAGAGATTAGTTAGGCTGCAGCAAAGGCTAGAGGTTCTCTCCCAGTATGGGGTGGATTTTCACTCGTACCTTCATTTTGCTAGAACAAAAGCAAGTGTATAAATCCATAAGTGTCACTTCACACCACTGTTTCCTAGCAAATGTCCGTGATTTGAACGAGATGGTGAGGGAGCTATGTCTGTGCTCAATATACTTTTGTCTGACTTTTTGTTTAGTTTGCCTTCTTGTCTGATCAAACAAGATGAGTGAAGAACTTCCATTTGGTCTTTTATTAGTCTTGGGTTAGGGTTCAGCAGAAGTACTTAAATGTCAGACACAGAATCAGTTACCACATACATACTGCCGTCCAAAATAATTAATTCGTTCGCCATGGCGTGTGGGGCTTATAAACTCCAAGTGACCTAATGTTGACAGGAACACAGCCATGAGGAGCCATAGTCAGCCCTTGCAGCTACTCACATCCCTCCAAGGCCAGCATGCGGGTGCTTTGTAGCCACAACAGGTACCAGGGCTCGGACCAGGGACTCTCCCCCTGGCAGTGCCATGGAGTCCTCTCCTTGCATCACCTAGCCCTCTCCCACACCTCTTTCTCTTTCTACTGGCACAGGCTGGGGGGCAGCTTATGATCTCCTTTCTAGTGTTTTACCACCTGTAAAATTTCAAAAAAAAGAACCATAAAGTTTTGTAGGATGAGACCTACCACTGTTCAAGTCAGTTTTTACCTGAACTAATCTGAAAAATGAGAAGGGGTATCACACTGTAGTGGTTTAACCCCAGCCAGCAGCTAAGCACCACGCAGCCGCTCGCTCACTCCCCCCATCCAGTGGGATGGGGGAGAAAATCAGGGAAAGAAGTAAAACTCCTGGGTTGAGATAAGAACAGTTTAATAAAACAGAAAAGAAGAAACTAATAATGGTAATGATAACACTAATAAAATGGCAATAGTAATAATAAAAGGCTTGGAATATACAAGTGATGCACAATGCAATTGCTCACCACCCGCTGACTGATGCCCAGTTAATCCCCAAGCGGCGATCCCCCCATCCCCACTCCCCCCAGTTTATATACTGGGCATGATGTCCCATGGCATGGAATACCCCTTTGGCCAGTTTGGGTCAGCTGCCCTGGCTGTGTCCCCTCCCAACTTCTCGCTGGCTGGGCATGAGAAGCTGAAAAATTCTTGACTTAGTCTAAACACTACTGAGCAACAACTGAAAACATCAGTGTTATCAACATTCTTCTCATACCAAACTCAAAACATAGCACTATACCGGCTACTAGGAAGACAATTAACTCTATCCCAGCTGAAACCAGGACACATATCAAAAACCAGGATCATTGCAATCTGCAGCCTGGTGACCTTAGAAAGAAACACAGTGAGCGGCTCCTCTCTTTCTTTTCCCATTGCAGGCTGTTCAAGATTATTTCCAAGCAGCTCTTGGGTGTAGGAAAATGCTGTTCCTTCCTCTGGAGATAGGAGAATAAGTCAGTCGCTGAGCACCTGGGACCCTCTCAGCCCCCAGCAGTTTTCGGCTACTGAGTCCGCACCGCGCGTGCTGGTGAACACCCCGGAGCAGCACTACCTGCGGGCACGTCCCCCTCCCAACAGCCTCATGGACCTCAGGGTGAGGTTCACCACAGGTATCTGAGGAGAGGGTGGTGATGGAGAGGATGGTGAGCATCGATGCTGCCTAAAACCCAGGCTTCATCCAGATTGCTGTCATCAGCCACCACAAAGAGAAAGTTTAGTGAGAGGGAACTAAGAAAGGAACAATAAAGCAAATACTTTTTGTTTTGTGCTGCAAAATGTGTTCAGTCTGTCAATTTTAACTGGTCTAATCCCCCGGAAGGCTCCCTTTGGCTGGCAAAGGACAGGCCTGTGATACAGCACTGACAAGGAGCTGGCACTCAGTTATGTAGAAGCAATGGTGTCACTTTGGGCACCGTGGAAGTGTCCTCGCTGGCCTCCAGCTCTGTCTCCAGGAGAGCATGGGTCTCTAGTCCTGTGCTACCTCCTCCAGCCCATGCAAAAATGTGGGATACCCAGCGTATTTCACAGCCACCCAATCCTTCACCACAGAAAACATGTGCTCTATGGCTAACCCTCTTATATTTTCAGGCCTTTTTATTCAACACAAATATTTAGCATCTCTTAAGTCTGTGCAAAGATCATAGGGCTGCACAGAACAGACCCAGGCCAAGAGAAATGTGATGTGGTATTTTAAGCCTTCTAGTTACGGTCCACATCCCGCACAGATCTGCGCTAATGCTACAGCTGCCCATACCCAGATCGTTCCCACGTGCGTTCCCAGCCTCTGGCATCCATTTCTGTACTCCTGTCTTTGGACCCACTCAACATCTACAGTGCCTCCAAGCCGGGTTCCTCTTCACAGAATGCAGGAAATCAGAGCAGTCAGGTCTGGATGCGCAGGCACAGCTTTTCTAAGGGAGTACAGGGTGTTGGGGCTGAGACCTTTCAAAAATGGAGCCATTTTTTAAGTTTAGTTGCACTACATGTGTCACCAGAGGAACACAGCTCCTTGGAGCCTTGTTCTGGAAGATCTTCTCATCAACACCGATCTCAGACTGAGAGATACTAGTGAATAATGAGAAGGAGCAGAGCTTAGTCTAATGTCAAATTATTCTAAAGTATAATTTAAAGCTGTTTCATGTGATTTAATCCAGGGTAAAACAGATCAAGAAGTGCATCTCCACCTTGTTTCCACTGTCAGTACACTCCTAGCAAGCAGCAATGTAAATCCTAGGTGACTGCTGAAACTCTCTAAGGTGGGTTCAGGACATATTTTTGAAAACCAGTTAAGAAGAACCTGCATCTCTTCTCACTCAATGGCTACAACAAGCTCTGTTTTATCCTGTATAAATTAATGTGTTGAATAGCAGGCCAATGTCATTCAACGTGGGGTAGTTTATCACAGAGGACAAGCCACTGTAGGCCTCTGAATGATGGCAATGCACAGCATCACCCACTAGCTGCTCCAGCTGTGCAAAGAATTTTGTTACTGCTCTGGCTTTCACACCAATGACTTCTTTGAAGAATGGATGTTCTTCACAAAGAAGGGTTTCAGGACTCTGGGTGACTTGGGCCTAAAAGACCTGGTAAAAAGTAGCCTAACATGATGATAATAAAGCATCTATTGTCCTGGACCTTTCTCATCTCTAAACGTGTGTCCTCAGTGCAGAGGTGGAACCATCTTCCGAGTAAACTGATGTAAATCGGGCACTCAGTCCCTGCATCACCTGTGATTGTACATACAGCTGGGATGCTGGGAGTGCAAGGAAGAACTGAGATTAAGTACTTAAAATGGATATCTCTGTTTCTGATTCATCTGACCTTATTTTAGGCACCCAACAGTTCACTCAAGTCAGGAATCCAAATGCCATGGCTTTTTTCCACAGTCAAAGGGGAGGAGGAGAGACTTCCAGAGAGGAGATTCAACCTGTTTATCATCCTAGCCCGGCCATCTCCACTTGGTGGGTCCCCTCCTCTCTGCGCAGCCTGGCAGTGACTGACTATCCATCGCTGACCGCGGCGTGGCCTGTCTGCTTTACCCAAGTGCTCTGCTCGTTGTTCAAACCCATCCAGCACTGAGCAATGCCAAGATGATACCACCTGTAAGTATGAATGGAGCAACCACGTGGCTCTAAAAAGAAATCGCTTAGCATTACAGTCACGTGCTTGTCCAGCTACAGTCGATGGCGATGTCCTTATTGCTGATAAGTACGTTGGGAGTTGGCCCTGATAGCTGACACATAAAGCACAAAGTTGGTTTTGACACTGAAAGAAGAAGAAAAAAAAAAACAAACACGTACAAAATCGTGGCAAGAGGAAGGAAAAAAGAAGAGCTCATTTGTAGGTGACTGAATGCAGTTTCAGAGCTGTTGGTTGTTCTTTGGATCAGACTTGTGTATTAGTTAATAAGACAGATTTGCCTTCTTTACATTTTATTCTTATTTTGAGCCCGGATTCTGTGCAACATTTCTGCAGAAAAAAATGCATTTGTGAAATGCTGATTTTCTGCAATTAGTTTCTGATTTTTCAAATTTGTCCTTCACTCCAAGGCTTTTGAGCCTCCATCAAGCAGCATTTTTGAGAGACTATGGGAAAAAGAAATCCTTACAAAACAAAAACAGTATTTTCAGAATTCCACTCTACTGCTTTCAGACTATTTCCATCAACCCTCTTATTCATTTTGATTTATTTCCATCCATAAGCAGACTAACGCTTTTCTATGCTTTTATTGTTCTTCAAGAATAGGCCTTCTATTGGAGAAAAATAATGTCTCTACGACCACCACTTTGCTCAATGCAGATCTTCATTAATCTGCAGCCACAGTACAGGCTTTTAGCAGCAAGCACTTTTGATGGGAATTGAATTTGATACTGCATTATGGTTGTAGGGCTTCTCACAATAGACTGTGTTCTTTTCTGTGTCTGTGCACAATCAGAGAGACCCAATTAAATAATTTGGTGCAATAATGGAGAACAAAAGAGTATGAGGGCTTAAAGTGAGGGCTTCAGCATTTGTATTCTCCCTTTTCTGTATCATGTTAATTAATTTGCCTGAAAACCAAAAGAAAGAACATAATGTGAAAAGCATAGCTCATCTACAACATGGAGGCACTTTAAATGCAGATACCATACCAAATCAACATGTAACAAAGGAACATTCTTTGCATTTCCATAAGAAAAAAAAAAAAAAATAAAGTTGCCAGCTAATGTTGAGTGGCCCTGGTTGTGACCACTGGAAATAACGGTAGCTATTTAGGGGGAAAAAAACCAAGCATTAAGGGCAGGATAATACTTTGTGGCCCTGTGATAACATCTACAAATAAATACACAGTTTTGAAGCCTAACTGGTGGGTAGAAAATGACTGGACTCAACAGAGACAGAGATCTCAATTTTCCTGGGCCTTTAACATTTTTTTTTTTTTATCTTCTGGGCTCAATTCTAGTCTATTCTTCCCGTAAAATAGCTCAAAAGCAGATGCTTCCAGAGAAGTCCAGCCCCTGCTCCTCTGTTTGATTTAGAAACTCCAACAGTATTTCAGTGGGCACTAGGGCAGTCTCTGCTCCACTGTCATTCCAGTCTGCAACTGAGTTTATCCAGCAGAAAAGATCCATTTACCCCCTGCCGAAATAAATACTGTGGCCCAGCAGTCATGCAGTCCTTATTCGCTCCTTGGAGCCTGGAACTTGAGGTCAGTGAGCTGAGATTATTTGCAGCTTGGATGACAGGAGCTACGCTGCACTCTGCAGTGCTGTCTCCTCCGTAGTCCCCCTCTAAAGGCGAACCACTGAGATCTGTAGAACTGGCACTTACACATTTTTCCTGTAATAAATCGTTCAAGCTATTAAGTGTTTGAAGTCCTAAAAGATGCAAACCCAAGGATTATTCTGTTGTGTCTTGTCCATTAGCAAATGGAAAAAGAATATTTGCAGAGCTGTGATCCAATTGCATCCATTATTATTACCTGTTAAATACTACTTTAGGGGTATTAGGGGGAACAATTTACCTAAAGGTTATGAATCTTATTTCACAGTATATTAATAAAAAGCACCACATCTGGGTAAAAATATGATCACAAATTGGGACTTCAATCCAGTTTAGAAATTTACACAATTACTTCTTTTTAAAATAGGAAGATATATGTCTTAGCTAGCTACAATTAGCTTCTTTCTAGGCGGAAAAGCTAGAAAGCTTCCTAGCATCAGCCCTGTTGTATCCCCCCACCTCCAGAGAAAGCCATTTAGTTTTGGGTTTGAGCTGTACAGCAGCTTTGTAACTGCAGCTGTCAGGCTACCTGCATATCACACATCCTATTAAAAGTACTGAAAATGATCACCACATCACCTCTCATCAAGGTGTATTACATACCTTTGCTGCTACGGTGCTGTACTTCCCAGCAGAGACATCTTTTTATATCAACATTCCTCCTGAATATTACTTGTGTTGACAAGTTACTAGAATGAAATCTGGGTGGGAGGATCTGGAGGTATCACAAATGGCTAAGATATTTGTGGTTTTTAATCATTGCAATTACCTGTGCATTTCCAAACAACTTTTTTTTTAGAAGTGAGGGGTTTTATCTTCCTCCCTTCTCCTTAAACTTATTAAATATATCACAACAGGGTGCTGCTTTGTTAATCGCCATTCGTTCTCAAGATCAACTTTCCTGGGAAACACCACCACCAGCCAGCCTGGATCAACTACAGCACGGGAGGCTGCAGCCCTACTTATCAGCCTATTTGGTAATATGTGTGAGCTATCATGACAAGTGCTGTTCATTTCGGTAGGTCTTCAGCCCATAATTAAAATATATGAGGCTTACAGTTGTTATGTTTCTACTTCCAGCGCGGGGACATGAAAACAGAATGTCCTCCTTGGTTCTTAGCAAGTTACTTCTGATCCAACATTAAAAAAAAAAAAAGCGGCATTTCTTCATATTCTCAGTTAATTCAGTCTAAAAGTGTCACACTTATTCAGCAGCAGTTAAAATAGGCTGTGATGAGAGCATGACAATTTCCAGCTAAACTAGAGGATAATTAGAAATGCCCCGTAGCAGGCAAGTCAGTGCTTCAATTTATTTGCTGTTTATTACCAAGTCCCTGCCCCTTGGGTGTAATGACTGTAAAGCAGCACCTGCAGCTTCCCAGTGTTTGATTTAGTGCTGTAAATGGTGCTCAGAGAGTAGATTAAGCTGGAATGTGATCAAACCTTATTTGCAATCCGATTATACAAACTGCTCCTTGCACTGACCAGATTGAAGTAATTTCCCTATAGAAACGTTACACTCACTTTGGTGTAAAAATGATTAACATTTGCTGACTGTAGGTCAGCCTTTCACTTCCAGTGTAATTCTTTATCAGGCAGGATGCCCATCTTTTTCTTGTGTTTGCCACGTCTGTGTACCGTGCGGTATTTAACCAATGGATATAATCAAACCCTTTTTTTTTCAGGTCTTGTTGATGAATGATTGTAATAAATAAGCACTCCAGCATAAGCAGATTAAACCATTTTTTTTCCCGTTTGATTGTTCAGCAGTATTGACATGCTTAATGATCTAACAGAGAACGGCTACAGAATGAAGGAATTTCCATATTTTACTGAAAACGGCTATTGAGGTATTTATAAACAAACAGCCAGTACACACGTGGTGCTTTAACTTCAGCATTGGGTAGGATTGCTGGGCACCCACATCAATCCAAGAACTAACCCACATTTCTTTCAAAAAGTGCCTAAATACTTGCTGCCACTACTAATCCTTTCACTCTTAAATAATCAGCAACATAAGGCTTCTTGGTTCCCAGTAGCCTTTTTTTTTTTTTTTTGCGCCGTATCAAGAATTCTGGATGTGAAAACTGTTTCTCAGACAATTAGCCTCTGGTTATGAAATGCAACCAAATATATTCTGCACACTAAAAGCAAACACTTGGCTCTCCACATATTTCTGTGACAATCAAAGAAATATTTTAGCCTGAAATGCATTATCAAGCCTGACTCAAATACCAGCAATAACATGTTTTGTTGTATAACATTTTAAAGCTGATTTTCTACAGACGTTTTAGCTGTAACCCTTTAGACGCCACGGTCCTGAAGGTTTCACAGATCACCACATTCACACCCAGTCTCTGGAGCTGAGAGTTGGGAGAATACGGCTCCTGCCCCAGTCAACAGCCTTCAGAAGGCGATTCCTGAAGTGGTTTGCAATCGGTACCAGGTACAGTCGTGCAGGCACCGTCCAGGAATCCCCAAATATGCCATGCAATCTTCTGTCGTGCTCGCCTGGTGACGGCCAGCAATTGGGTCCCACTGGGCTCCTGTGCAAAGGCTGCGCGGAGGCAGCACCGCGTTCGTCCCAGCACAACTCGGAGGGGCCGCGCGCGGGTTTCTCTGACATATATATCTTCTGGCTGTTTTTTATGATACCTGAAAGATTGGAATTAAGTCATGCCAAAAATATTCATTTAACTTCAGCATTTTTAAGCTTCCTGTACAGCAAGTGTTGAGGAAATTAACACCTGCAAGACAGCGGGCTGAGTTATGGGTTTATTTATATGCCTTTAATTTTACTCCCTGATTGGAAAGAGAGAAAATTGCGTCCTGATGGGTCTCTCCGTCAAAGCCAATTTTATCCCAAGCCCACTGGAAAGAAGTCAGATCCTTCCACCCATTGCAGAGGGTGTCAGATCAGCCCATTACCCTGCAAACAGGAGGCTTTTTTTCCACCTTGTTTTCTGAAGATTGCAGCAATCACCTATAACAGAATACAAGAGCTGAGTTTCATGAGAACAACTGGTTGCCACAAAACGATTTGTAATACAACTTTTCTTTCGTTTTACAGCAGCAATTCGCTTTCCTTCGGACGGAGCCACAGATGTACAATGACGGGAGCTGCACCAAGCACTTGGTTCATGAAGATAGCTCCTCATTGTAAAGCTGAGGGGAAGCATTTTGATGGCTCTGATATAAAATTAGGGTTTCACAAATGAAGCTCCTTTCCTCCTGCCCTGTGCAACGTCAAAAAGAAATAACGAATAGTTGCTCTTGCACTCTTACAGCGGGAAAACCAGAGACCGAATGACACCCCGATTCCCCAAGTCTTAGTGAACAGGCAGGCAATGTAAAGCTTGTCCATATGGAAAGCAGGACTGAAGTGACAGGGCTCTTACACAGAGCAGCACAAGGGACCAGTATCGGGGTAAGCAGAAGATGGTTCGGTATTTAAGTGCTTGTAGCAACAATGCAGAGCTGCGTGACGTACAAGTTCTTGTAGCTCAAATAGATTGTAAATATGTATTTTAAGAGACTCCTGCAGACCATTTCTAGGTTGAATGACTCCCCAAGCATAGGAGACACATTTTCTGCTTTTGCTGTTTCTTTATCTTAATTCTTTCTCCGACCTTTTATTTCAGTTAATAAAACAATATTGCTCTTTTTTTTCTTTTTTTACCATGATGCACGTGCCATTTGGAGTTAATATCGATGGGAAGCTTAGATCAGATTTGAAAATGACCATACCGGGAGCTGTTTGATATCAATAGGAATTTGTATGTCTGTGTGGGGATGGGAGGTAAGAGTCCAAGCATCTGGACCTGGCTGCTCAGGGAAAATGGGACTTCTGTTTTGGTGAAAACAGGTCCAAAAAAGGATCTCAGAATTTTTCCCTGATTCTGGCAAACTGTGTTTTTTTAAGCAAGAAAAGGGGAAGGTAGGCCATCTTTGGGAATGCTAGGTTTTTCTAAGTTTGACATTTATTATGGAAAAAATCTTGCGCTTAAGTTAAATTTTCCTGTTGTGTGTTTTTCCGTGTTGTGCCAGCTGTCTCCCAACATCCTGCTCTTTCAGTCATTTTCTTCGTGTTCCGTCTTTATTTATTTAGGCCAGTAAAAGAGATTTTTGCAGCACTAACAACAATCCCCAGGGTCTGGTTATGGCTGAGGAAAAGCTTGTCTTTAATTTGTACCTACCCTCCCGAGGGGGTTCAAGAAATCCTTCCGAGGTTGTGTTGTGGAGAGGGAGCTGCCTTTCCCAGGGGACTGCCTCTTCCATTACCCTCTCACTCGCGCCGGCAGCCAGCCAGGGTGGAAAGGGAAGCACCAGCCTAACAGCCCCTGCAATGATTTCAAATAAGGCGATGGTCTGTTGTTTCTTTGGCAGCGAGTGGAATATGCCGAATTATGTGTTTAACAGGATGGTTCTTTGTGCACCGGTTGCCATTACGTCTGTGGTCATTATCTTGCCGCTGCCTCTTTTTTTTCCAAGTTAGTTGGAGGTTGCCCTGTGTTTACAGTGGAGCATACAGTGAGTGCTGAGGTATTTAAATACTTTAAATAAATGAAGACAAATGTCCTGGTGAAGGTTTTCAGGTGTGGCTGGAGGCTGAGAAGACACAGGATCGGTCTGGGGGTGCGCTAGTCTTCTACCCTCCGAAAATTGGTCCTACCTGAAGCTATTCACATCAGGCACCTTGCAACTAATTCGGCAGACCAAAGTAAATCTCGCTTTGAGAAACTAAAAGTTCATACTGGACAAAACCATATTGGCTCACATGTACGGACCTGTCTACAAAACTTGTGCTGTTTCAGACTGGCCGTGCTTCCCTGGGGTGGTCCTCACTGGCTCCCAAACCATGCTGTACATTTTGGGATGCACAAAACACAGAGTGGTTGTCAGGACATGAAAGCAGGAGGTAGGCACAGCCAAATTCATTTTTTATTCTCATTTAAGCCAAGATTTGGACCCAGATGGCCAGAGTTTTAGAAATATAATTGAAATGAATATCACATACATTGGAAATACACTCTGTGTGTCTTACATGCATTGAGGTCAACGTTCTTTGACTGAGAAGGTCACTGGCTGTATTTTAACACTTGTCCTTCCCTCTCATGGCCAACGTCTTGGATACTTACAGCAACAAATGGCCATGGCTGATGAGTAGTCACCTGATTCCATGACGAAAATTAAAGCACTTTAGTCCTTTAGTAATGGCAATGTCACAGCCACTGAGAACTCATGCTGCAATCCCCCTGTGTCACTCAACTCATATAAACGAGCAGTCTTGTATCAGCCCCCTTCATGACTTGGTTGAGTCCAAGGGCTGGTGAGAGGTAGTTATCGGTTGCTAATAAAGTATTTGGAGTTGCAACCTGATATAGCTTAGTTGCAGAGGGATCTGGAGAGGTTCAGTCTCACTGCAAAATCCAACAGGAGCATCAAGAGAATGAAAAGTCACCTTATAATTCACCACTAACCCAGAGAATGTGGCCCTCTGCATCGCCCATAGCTTTACATACCAAAGCCTCTCCTACCCTCCTACGGAAAAAAAGTGGGAATGCAGCAGTGGTCCTGGGAACTTGTTTGCTTTTGCTTTCCTTTAAATGCAGGACTGAGCTTTCCAGCTCTGTGAACCCCAGGACCTAGAGGAAGAGGAAACACCTGCCCTGTGGTGCAGATAGACCTTCAAGGAAGGCTGACGTACTTCTTCCTCACCTTCCTCCCTTCTTCCTAGGGTGGGCCCAGGCTGCTAAATGCATCCAGCAGTGCAAAATACAGAAAAGATTAATCTTGAAGGAAATAAATTATTGTAGAAATGACATTAGCTCAGCACCATCAGAAAGTAATTGTTGGCCTCATTAGGCAACATCATTAATACTCAGAGATGACTGGGATATCCTGCAAAACAAAAAGTGGGTGGTTCGGTGCAGAAGTCTGATGAAAAATGCAATAGAAAATGCAAGGACGGGAGCTGGGGGGATTGCTCACAAGAATTTCTGCTGCCAGCTTGGAGATTCCCATTTAGAAGAAAGTGAGGAGGGGAGACACTTGGGTATGTCAGCTGGTCAGAGCTTCACAGCTGAGCTGCCAGTTGTGAAGCAGCCAAGAAAAAAAGCAGGAAAAAAAGCCAAAAAACCCAAGAAAAAAGCTCAAAGGCACCAGCCAAGGTATTGCCAGTAAATGCGGGGAAATGCTAAAGCCAGAACAGTAAAAGAGCGAGGAAAGAGGTGCCAAACCGAGACAAATAAGCCCATGATGCTGCAGCTGCTGCCATCACTGCCATGCAGGCAGTGGGGTTGCTAGTCGCCTGGGCTGTGGGCAGAGGGGCTGGGGAGAGGGGGGCATCAGCGGGCAGGAACAAGTACAGAGGAGGGCTCCTCAGATGACTGGGAAAATGGAGATCCTCTTTTAAAAGAAGATATTACAAGTCCTTGCCTTGCTTGGCCCAGCAAAAGAAAGCAGTGGTGCGATGTAGCTGCTCTCTGTACATCAGGAGAGTAATCATAGAATCATAGAATGGTTTAGGTTGGAAGGGACCTTAAAGGTCATCCCATGG
>NW_010973062.1:225018-225967 GCF_000737465.1 Haliaeetus leucocephalus | reverse complement strand
TTGGCTCCTCTATCACTTGGAAAAGGAAGTTATCAGCAACACATTCCAGGAATCTCCTGGATTGCACATGCCCTGCTGTGTTGTCCCTCCAACGGGTATTGGGGTGGTTGAAGTCCTCCATGAGGACCAGGGCTCACGAATGTGAGGCTGCTCCTACCTGTCTATAGAGGGCCTCATCCACTTGGGCTTCCTGGTTGGGTGGCCTGTAGCAGACCCCCACTACAATGTCATCTGTCCCTGCCCTCCCTTTAATCCTGAGCCATAAGCCCTCAATTAGCATCTCATCCATCCCCAGGTGGAGCTCCATGCACTCCAGCTGGTCATTGACACAGAGGGCGATGCCCCCTCCTCGCCTCCCCTGCCTGTCCTTCCTAAAGAGCCTGTACCCTTCCACTCCAACACTCCAGTCCTAGGAGCCATCCCACCACGTCCCCGTGATGCCAATAAGATCACAGCCCTGCAGACGTGTGCACGCCTCTAACTCCTCTTGTTTATTCCCCATGCTACTTGCATTTGCACAGAGGCGTTTAGGTTGGGCCCCCGATGAAGCTGACTTAATGGCTGGAGTGGCTGGAATTCTTTTGTGCTGCCTTTCAGGTGCTCTCCTGCTGACCTGTGAACCCTCTCCAGGCTCTGGGCACCTATTGCTGGCACTGGCATCAAACTGGTAGGAGAGGGATGGACTGAGGTTCCCCTCCTCTGGCAACTTCAGTTTAAAGCCCTCTTCACTAGCTTGGTAAGCCTATGACCAAAGATGCTCTTCCCCTTCTCTGACAGATGGACCCCATGAGCTCCCAGTAGACCAGATTTCTCAAAGCAAGTCCCATGGTCTAAGTAGCCAAACCCCTGGCTGTGGCACCAGTCCCGTAACCATTTGTTGATTCACCAGATTCAACTGGCCCTTTCAAACCCCTTCCCTTTGACTGTGAGGATTGATGAAAAAACTACC
>NW_010973062.1:157490-224469 GCF_000737465.1 Haliaeetus leucocephalus | reverse complement strand
GCAATGTGGAGGCTTAAGTAAGCAGTGTACAGCAACGTGGATTTCCACGCTGCAAGCTGAAGAGAAGCAACCAACATTAGTTACGCTTCAGAGTACTAGAAAGCCTCCATAACTGAGGCAGACATGAACTGCAGGCTTACAGATGCTTCCACTACCTAACTATTCTCTCGCGCTGCCAAAGTCCTGTCCCAGCACGCGCAGCACATAACTGGGGAAGCACAGACTGGGAACAGCCTGTTCTTCCAATGTTCCCAAGTGGTAGTCAGCAATCTGGAGGCGCTTCCCAGGATGACACAGTGTTAACGAGCCCAGAGTGAAAGACAGGTGGTACTGTCCTAAATAATAAAAATAAGAAAAGGTGGAGCACAAGACTCATTTGTAGTAGCTACAGTGTTAAATTAATACTTGCCCAGCCCATTTGAGCTTTTAAATGCGAGTTAAATCATTTTTCTCTGACACGTCAAAAAAAATGCATCTTTTGCCCTCATCTAGGCAAGTTTATAGAGACTAATGCAACCCCTGTTCTGATGAGTTTACAGGCTAAGAAACTGCTTTTAAAACCAGCTAATTACTATGAATATCATCAGCAAATTTCTTAATAGCATTAATGCATGTTTTCTGATCTCTAACCTATTGCACTCAGAGATGTCACTGCAACCCTGTAAAGACTCCATTGCAAGTTCAGCTTTAAATGGCTTTTAATGTGATTTCAACATGATTTCAATAACTGTCATTGTATGTTTTCCCCATCAGAACACTGAAATGGCTTCACGGTGGAAAAGACATAGAGTATCATACCCATCCTAAGAAAGGGGCAATGCCTGAGCACTAAGGTGAGTAGTAACAAGCCAGTGCCAGCCTTTGTACTACCCAGTAGGAGACTATCTTGCAGCAGATTTCAGAATGTGAAGCATTTCATGGGTTTCACCAAAAATTGTTACAGTTGTCCACGCTATTGCTCTACTTTCTCAATTTGAGCCTGCTTCCTATTGGGGTTCTCATTCCTAATGGCCACCCCAGTCTTATGTGTGGCAAGTAGCTAGTCTTGTTCGACAACATCCAGTAAGCAGCACAAGGACAGTGAACATTTTCAGTGTGACATAATGCTTGTGGGTGTTTCATAAGAATGGATTTTCAGGACACACTTGACTGAAGAGAGGGGTAGAAGGGCAGTACAAACACTATCTGGTAAGAGACACAGTGATGTGTGTGGCAGAAAACAATAAAAGGACTAGTAAGGCTAGTACTGCTGGGATGAAGAGCATGAAGAGGAATATGGCAAGGGAAAAAAAAGCCTGAGATACAGGAAGGTCAGGATGAAAAGTTTCCACTCAGTTTTGTTAGAAGTTGGGGTCAAAGGAAAAGCCTTGCTGAAGGGCATGAAATGATCTGTCCAAGGAGAGGGCTTCTTTACTTTTTTAACAGCAGCAGTATTCGGATAGAACTGGAGGGCGTAATGTAGGTGTCAAAGAATAATGCAGAACTCGAGGGATTTTAAGACTGTGGATAAATACCTACCTTGGCTATCAGAAGGAATCTTAAGTGCAGTGTTGGAAAAAGAGAAACAATCAAACATGGAGACAGCACAGGTATGGCAGGAGGCAGAGAGGGAAAATGAAGAGTGTCTCCATGGCTCTGTGTCCGAATAAAGAAACGGAAACAGAGTATTTTCAACAAAAAGGGAGCAAGTGGTGTAGTGGGAAAAAAGATTGCAAGTGGGGGTTGGTTATGTTAACTGTGAACTGCTGTGCAATATAGTGTAGTGTTTCAGTGGAGTGGGGAAGCATAGGGGACTGAAAAGAGAGAAGGTCCTTGCATCCTTAGTGGTGGCTGGATCCACGGAAATGGAAGGCATCTCTCAGCATCGTCATCTTCGGGATGCAGCAAGGAATCTTGTAGACATCACTGACTGTACCGACTAGAGGTGGGATTCAGCTGCCTAAATTTAGGCAATTGGAGTAACCTCCACCCAGCTGCCTCTCCCAGTATCCAGTAACACTAGTCGTATCTGCCAGCACTATGAACATATCTCAGATACCTTATGGCAAGCTCAGAGGACACTAGATGTTTATGTCTCTGCAGTGACATCTCAGTCAAGATCTTTGACCGCAGTGGAGACCTGAAACACCCAGCCTACATTAGACATCAACACTGTAGACTTTTAAATTTGAATGCCCGTGATCTGGAGCTGAATTTCACGTTAGACAGTTGTAGTTAGCTGAGATGAAGGGAGCCAACAGGGCTACCTTCTACATGTAGAACTGTAAAGATGATTGCCTTCAAATCTTCTTTAAAAATGTGAAATTGGATGAAAAAGGATAAACATATTCAATTTTTTTTTGGAGAAAAACAGAGACCAGTTTGGGATTGGATTGATGTTTGGCCAACCTGTTCCCTTTCATCTCTAACTCATAATATTGTTATCTGAAACCAACTATAATGTATGCCTTTTCAAATCCTGATTTATGAATTTCACAGTTTGAAGCAAGTATGACAACTCTGGCATGTACACATAAATGAGATACTGTAAGATTTGCAGTCTGTGGGGCTTTTTGTTAGAGAATTGTTGATTTCAGTGCAATTCCTATTTGATAGGTATCTAGAGTATAGATGTTAAGTGGCAACTTGATTGTTTTCTCTCTCCCGGTGAACTAGTTCAGGTGATGCCCCAGTTGCCTTGAGCTTTCACTGCCTATGATGAAGCCAGCTGACTGAATCTAGATAGGGACGTATCTTCTTGCCCTCTCATGTCACAGACATGCTCTGTGCCCTTACAAGTGACAGAAAAAGGGGGCACCCAAAGTACCTTCCACTGACCGAACACAGTGTCTAGATACTTGCAATGCCATGCCTTACTGCAGAACATTGCTGGCTTCTTACTCAGATCCCTGGGCACTGACAACACCACGTATCATCCATCAGCATTTACTTGTTTCTCCTCTAAATTGCCTGTCTTCTTACAAGCAAGAGTGCAAAAAAGCAAGAAGGAAATAAAACATGGAAAACAGGAACAAGGAATGTGATAAAAAATACAGGAACATAGGACAGGTAGGGACCTGTCATTCAGTTCAGTCATCTGCTATTCCAAGCACACAGGCCACATAATCTATTTCATAAGCTCACAGAGCTCCATCTCAAGTGCTGTTAGCATTTTGCCCACCCTCTTCCAAATAAAAGGTTGATCCAAACCCTCTGCCTTCTGACAGCAGAGAACCCCCTTTCTCAGGCAAAGTTTACCCATGGCCAGTTTATATCTATTTGTTCTTTTGCCAACATTCTCTTTAAGTGAAGCAACTCTGCTCTGTAAATATGTCAGAGGGGTAAACATCAACAGTGGAGATCAATCACGTCTTATTATAAGCAGCTAATTAAGCCAGTCTCTTCTAGATCCTTATATGAGAACAGACTCACTTTTCCTACTAATGATTCTCTGTGTGGGATTGAATTTTCATGATTGCTATGCCTAAAACTGTACATTCAAAATGAGGTGTTACCAGAGTCCTGTCCGGCGGTACAGATACTTTTTTTTCCCCACTGCTGGAAATACCTTGGCTTACTCGACCATGTTAGTGGGTGTGTTGGAATCAGAACCCACAGCCAACCTAAAGATGTAGAAAACCCGTAGCTTAAATCATCTGCAAGTCTTTCTTATACAGGGTTCTCCTACAAAAGCGGAATTTGCAAGTGTGGCTCCTGTAGAAGCTCTTTTTTGCCTTATTTTGACTGTCTTCCCCCTGGATGTGCCTCCATTACCAGGTCCCACGAAGCACCCATAATTTAGCTGAAGGGAGTTTGCATGCAATCTAGTGAAGAGACAACTACGAAGGCAGATGAGACATGTTATGAAACATGTCACACCTGCTGTATCATCAGCAAATGTTTCTGAAACTGAAGAGTCATCTGCTTTACACCATGTGAAAGTCAGGATAACTTACAAGAAAAGCTGGTGTCTTATTAAAGACCTATAAATGTTACAGATAAATATTCTGTCCTTATTGTGATTTCCTTACTCCACACTTGACTCATCTTATTAATTACGAAAAAAACGGAGGAAGCCCTTCATATAGGTGGAACTTAGAATAGTGCAGTCCTGTCACTTCACACCTCCTCAGTGAGTGACCCTTAAAACTCTAATGAAAATCCTGAATATATATAGAGGCAGGCCATGGACTTAAGGTACAGTCAAAGCAAAGTCATAGAAATCCATTACGCAAAGAGGCAAATGATGTTTTTTTCTGCTTCTCAGTAGCAGCATCTTGAACTAAAAGGGAAAGATAACCCAGCTAAAAATACAGAAAGCTCAGCAAAACAGAGGGTAGTGAAACTGCCCTTTGTAATAAAACACATCTTACAGACATTGGTCACGCAAAACTAAAGACTGGATGAAATATGCTTATAGGTTTTTTTCTATATCAAGAGACACACATTTCTTCATTTACAAATATATGGATTGGCAACACAACAAACCACTTACCTTACACTCTTGTTGGTGGAGTGGTGGAGGTTGCTGTCCTGGATAATACTGCATTCCCCTGAGCTCTGTAAGTGAAATTAAGAGTGTTAAAGGACTTCACATAAATACATTTGGAAAAATAGCTAGATTTTGTCAAGATGTGGAAACATGCAAGAAAGATTTTACTGTTTTTAAGGATCACTATCCTCAGTAAAATAGAAACTTAGGGAAATTCTGACTAAAAGACGTAGTTTGGGCTAGCAAAACCTGTAATGCTGCCATTCACAAAGCTAAAGTAGGTGTCTCACTATAATTTTCTTGCCACCTGTCCTCCACAATACCAGAATTGTTTTCCCTTCATCTCAGATGATATCTTATCAAAGAGAAGTGGAATGAATGGGCCAACCTAGTTTTTTATTTAGATGGTGTGCATCAAATGAAATGGAATTTCCTCGCTGGATAATGAGCGTAAGGGAATGTGTTAGAGCATAGTTACAAATAGCTGCAGGTCACCTTTAATTTGGGCATATATGGACTTTTCACGCTCCTTTTTATAACTGTAAAATTGTCCTTACATAACTTATTTGTACTGAAAACACATGAGAGAAATACAATGGCATATAGCTGGCCTGGCTCTTAGTGAAACATATATAAAAACCAAAGTAAAATTTCCATCACTGATCATATAACAGGCTGCACACCTTGATCAGAAAAAACCACTAGCAAAAATGCATCGCAGCAGCGCAAACGTCCTATCTGCATCCTCACGCGCAGGAGTCATTGGGCTTCACACACCATTTGTATTAAAGCAGCATGTAGGCTCCGGGGCCAGGTTCCTGGATTTCCTGGTGTTCTCTCCTGTTGCTGTAGCATTCATCACCTATGTGTCCCCAAAGGCTTTGTAAAAGGGAATCAGCTGAGCCTCCCTACACACTCGTCAGCTGTAAAAGTTAATGACCCCCTTCCGATGGCATTTCCACAGCCAGGCACGTGCTGGTAGATACAAAGGTGAGGGACAAAGCCAGCAGTTATGACTCTGAGCAGCCTCTGACCCGCCCTGGCCCATAAGGAACAACCTACTAGTGGCAATATTGTACTTTGTTTCCTCTGTTGGCTTCAGCTTTCTCTTTTTTAATTCCTTGTGGCTCAGAAAAAAATTGCTGTGAGTCCTGAACTGGGCGACTATTGCTTTGACCTCCAGGTCAATTTCCCAGGTATGGAAAATATGGACGTGTAAAGAGAAGATAAATTAGAATATAGTTTTGAGTGACAAACAGTTCCCACGGATCTTTACAAAAATGTGGTCAGTCACAGACCAGGAGGAGGGAGTAACTTTTATAATCTGCTGTTCACAAAAAGAGAATGCTGCCTGGGAGACACGCACTAGCCAGCCCTGGTAAACATTCTCCACTCTTCCCAGCTGGGGAGGTGTTAATTTTCAATGGATAAAGAAAAGTTTCATCTCCCTGTATTTGACTATTTGCTATAATAAGAAGCGAATTATTTGGCTTCTCAGTGTATTTTTTTTTTTTAATGCTTAGCATATATATGTTTTCTGGTGAATTTGCATGAGACAGTACAGAAGTGGATTCTACCTGACACAAGTTGTCAAACTGCAATCCATGAACATTAAAAATACATTCTCCCAAGGGTATGCACTTTATGCTCCTAATTGTCAAAATGTTTGACCTGTGACACTTTATTAGTAAATATCTGAGCACCTCTATATACCCTATGAAATTCCAGCTCCTTTGTAGTCTGCCTCCACAGCTAACCTCTAAAAAGGTGGAAGATTATGCTTCCTATAGGTTTCATTTAAACCAAAGGGATAATGGTTTAGGACAGAGGACTGAGGAAGAGGGACAGAGGAATTTAGCTGGACTCTGGCTGAATATGGAGTAGTTTGACTTCCATGAAATGAATAGCCACCATTCAGGCACAGATTTCATGGTACAATTGACTACATTAAGGTTAGATGACATCTCACCAGTTTTTCTGAGCATTACAAACCCTTGACTGTGGCATCCTAAAGTATTCGAATTTCTCCCTTTCCAAACACTGATAACACCATCACTCGGCACAGTAACAGGCAAACCAAAATTGCCACACTGGATCTGCCCCAAGCAGGATCACCCTGTCCAGCAGCACATCTCTGACAACAGCAGGCACTCGAAACCCCAGAGACACGTGTACAAATCCCCAGTGAGCAAATACAGAATAAAGTCCCTTGCATTAAGTCTCATTCCTTCCTTTCATCGTTAGAGATTGGCTTAAGACCCAAAGCATAACATTTCAGTTAATTAAGAATTTTAAAAAGTGGAAGTGCAAGCTCTGGATAACCTTTGTATTTCTTGGAGAACACCCAGCACACAGACACACGGGGTGGGCTGATCCCCGGGCCGCTCGTATGAGGGAAGGTCTTTCCATTTACTGTCCACGGGCTCAGGATCAGCTTCGACACTCATGTTTTGGCTATATAGAGCAGGACTCAGGCCGGCGTGCAGGCAAGGGGACAGCCTGCCAGCCATGCTCTGGTCTGTGTGTGCGCTTGTGAGAGTGCCTCTATTTGGAGGTGTGTTGTAAGTGTTAATTAATGCAGCTGACCAATGATTTAAGGAGGCGTAAGTGATGGAAAAGGGAAATTTATTAGTATGTACATATTCAAATCCCTTCTCTCGGTTGGATTTATAATCAGAAGTGCCTGGACAACTACTGTGGTTTCATTCATCTATGCAAGGTATTTACAGTATATTTACAGTAGCCATTTATAGTTCATGAGCTTTTTTTCTTTGCAAACTTTAATTTAATAACTCCTAATATCCTCAGTCGCTTTCACACACAGTGTGCTTACTGAACTAAAGCCTTCTATTTCCTTCTGAATAGAAACCACTCCTGCCCAGACCTTGTGCAGCTAGGGATTTGAGTGCAGTAGACAATTTCAAAGACTGCTCTTTCTATTTAACAATCAGTGCATTAGGCTAAAATATTCACACAGATGCACTAGCAATTGAAAGGGTGTGTGGTGTAGTGACAAGGTCCTTCTGTTACCTGGAACTGCAGAATGATGAATGAGCATTAGTGGAATATTCTTTTGGCCTTTAGGTTTACCTTGATCTTCTCACAGAATGCAAATTGACATTAT
The DNA here is from genome assembly GCF_000737465.1 of Haliaeetus leucocephalus. NCBI lineage: Eukaryota > Metazoa > Chordata > Aves > Accipitriformes > Accipitridae > Haliaeetus > Haliaeetus leucocephalus. The sequence goes on along the minus strand of NW_010973062.1, from coordinate 216,874 downwards.
ACCCACATTTCTATAGTATTTATTACTGTGGTCATGATGTGAGGGCTTTTTTCAATACGAATAGTGTAAAAGGGGAAACATATTACTGCAAAGAAGCATTATTGTGCTGGGAATGTATAAACAGCTGAGAAGAATAGAGCGACATGCTCATAATGGAAACTGAAAGCTCTTCATTTTGTCCTGATTGTCTACCCTTCCTTTTTAAACAACCTTCCTTTTTCCTAGCTATCAATACAAAGTTCTTTTTGGTAAAATGAAGTGCATTCATGCCGCCTGAAAGAAGCTTTTAAAGTTGATCTGTGCCCACACAAAAGGGAGGCAGTGTTTGAGCACATCAAGTTGAGGAAGCAAACTTGGTCAATGTTCATTACTCATGGCTTGACACTCTGAGCCTCCATATCATTTTGTAAAGAATCAGATAAACTTTCCTCGTGATAAACAACTGAAATAATTTTTCTTAGCTGTCAAGTCCTTTTCTCCCATTTCTAGCCTGTTCTCACACTCTTCCCAGCTCGTAAAAGCAACTGAGCACAGCTCTTTGGACTGATAAATGGGCTCCTTTCAATTGGTGGCAGGCTTCAGGAAAAAGAGATAATCCTGGATAATGTGGACACAGTTTTCATTTCATGTCACCCAATTAAACTGCAATTATCCGGAGTGCAACAGCAGAAAAACTGGAAAGAATGGTTGGAGAATGAGGAGCCCTGGCTCCCTGGGACTCTTTATACTACACACATTAGCCTAGATTTGTTCTATTCTGATAATAAAGTGCCAGTCTAAGCACTTAGCAGCACACAGTGAGAGACAGACCAGCTGCAACCTGTAGCTCAGAATGAAATACTATTGCAAGCGCGCTGGGAAATATCGGTTCGATCCAGAGTAACTTTCTGGGAGATTATTTGCATCAGGAATCCAAAGCCCTGCGCCGTGGTTAATTACATCCAGAGCAATATGGTCAGGAGGTGTTCTGAACAATGCGGCGAGGTTCAGATTACAGGTAAAACAAGGACAAAAAAAAGCCTTTTCCTAACATGACTCACAGTAGCACTGCAAGCCAAAATAAAGCAGATATCAACCATTTTATTATGAAGGCAAACTGCACTAACGTATCTTATCTCTTCAACATTTTGGCTGAGATCTAGGGCAGGATGAATTTAATATGTTAATATGTCTTATTAAGTTACCGCTCTTGCAGTAAAATAAACTGGATAATCTAACAGATCTGTTTTATCTCTAATTACCATGGTCCTGGTAAACTGCAATTAAATAAACAGATGGAATTTTTAAGCTTGTGGCCTGGTGCATGGGAACATTTTAGTAATTGAAATGCATGTATTTGTTATTATTGCTTTATTTCATTTACCCAGTGCTGTGAGAGCATGGCAGCTGTGCTGTAGGCATGGGCTGTAAGTACAAGGGTGACATCTAAAGTGTTTCCTACAACTAAAAAGCTTTGTTCCTGGAACTCTTTGCCCTCAATTTTTTTTAATTTAATTTACTCCTACATGAACGACCAGGCAGGGCTATCCCAGGCTGTGAGATAAGTTAGGCAATTTGGCCTACATTCCCTTTCCTGAGAGGTAAGATGGGCTTTAGGGCGTTACATTACAATACGTTATGAACACACGGAGAATCACTTTTGCTTGGCGTCCCTTCGCACGCTGGGAAGCGGCAGCAAAACGGAGAACCGCCATCCTCCATGGCAACGCCCGAGGCTGCGTGCAAGTTCCCGTGGCGGGTGGTGTGTCTTAGTGAAGTCCCACAGAGGGGCCACCAGCCTCCGTGCAGTTCATCAGATGCATCTGCCCGATATAACGGTGCAAAGGGGGCAACAGGGGCACAGGAATTCCCAGTCAGCCTCAGAGCACTCCACCACCACCATGACGGTGGGAGATTCCTAGGTATCATGCAAGCTTTCCTCAGGCACCAGACTTCATGGTTTTGTGTGAGTTGATATCAAGTGATAAACTATTTTTGCAATATTTTTTGTTAGCAAGTCACATAACAGAAAAGCGTGTGACACTTTCACGGCAAAGACAAAGCAAAATGTAAAACTGGGCAGCGATGAAGCACACGATTCCCGAATGAAGCACAGCTGCTCCGTAAGCAGGTAGTTTTCAGACTGGAAACATTCTGTTTTACCTGAATTTTTCAGTTTGGCCTTATATCCAGGTATTTTTCAAATGGAAAAATGCATTTCCCCATCCCACCTGGGAAAACCCCAGGTGCAGAAAGATTTGGATTCTTCAGAGATGTTAATAAAATTGGGATTTCCCTGTTTCCAAAATAATACCATGCCTCCCACGCTCTTTATTCCATCCCTTCGCATTCCTACCTGAAGCAGGTTCTGGGCTGCTTTGAAGATTGCTTTTCTGTTTAAAACTTGAAAGTTACCTTGTTCCTCGTGGAGCCTATTTAAATAGCAAAAAGCTGTGCCTTGATGCGAGCAGGAGCTGCAGAGTGGGAAGAGGGGCTGCAGCAGGGGTATGGGCACCCACACCCACAGCTGATGTTAATGCAGCGGTTCGGTTCCTCTGCGAAAGGGGGGGATTTACACCAACAGACACACACATTTTAAAGTGTGGCAACTTTCTTTTAACTGTTTTCTGATCTCAAGGAGCCCTTAAGCAGCTGTCCTGCAAAGAAGGCCAGTCAAAAGAGCCCTAACTGGTAGTTTACTGGCAGCAACAGAGGTAGCGTGATTTTATGGAATAAATGCATTTTCCTTTTGGAAGCTCCCCCACAGGGACAAGGTCAGTTCACCAGTCATTTGCTCCTCTGAGAAGCTGAATTAGAAGCTGATACCCTTTTCCAAAGCCAATCCTAACATTTCAAAGCTGAGCGGAACTGAAGAAGTGAGGGGAACCTACAGGACGCGCCAAAGACTGATATGCATACGTGGGTAAAGGAAGGTGATTGTATTTGATTTAGGGAACACAGGCTGGGCAACAAAGCAAAATAAATCACTCTCTGATGGTTTCAGGAAGAAGAAGGTCAAGTGCTCGAGCAACGTTAATCACTTGTCATGCCTGAGATCTGTCCTGACGAGAATGTCAAGACGTTGATCTTACTAAGTGACATTTATCTATGTAAAAACAGAAATTAGGTCCTGTGTATAACACAGTACAGTACGTTAGTCTGTTAGCAGAGTGCACAGAGTGTACGGAGTGTATTATCATGCATTAACAGCATATAGTGCAATGGAGTGGAGAATGACGTTGCATAGTCTCGTTACACTGATTACGCCAGGCAGCGTGCACACGTTAAGAGCAGGTCCCTTCCCAAGCAGACCTGCAGTCCAAATAGGCGAGGGAGACAAACTTGCGCACGACACCTTGACTTGCCGGGCACAGAACCCGGGCTTTCCAGCTCTTAGCTCAGTTACCTCCCAGGAACTAGACAGCGCTGGGTAGGAGATCTGCATATCAGTCACATAACTGTTTTATCATCTATTTTCTTATCTTAGAAATACAGTAAGAATGTAAGAATATCCAAGCCAGGTGCTGACTTCATTTACAGCTAGGGAGAAGCGGGAGTCACACCTTCATAAGTGTCTCTATTTCCTCATTTCTTTCTTCAAAGAGAAATGCTATCACGTACTAATCTTTAGGAGAGGTTACTAGATGATATTTGTAAATCCCTTTAAAAATATAGGTATACTATATAAATATATATGTAAAGGATGCTTTAAAACATCCTTGTGAACGATTTTTCATTCCAGTGTGGAAAAGGCACAGTCATGCATTGTAAGAGACTGGATTTTAAAGGACTGTAATCTCTGTGCAATCCTTCTCTCCGTTTCTACCTACTTGCAGCTTGTTAGGAAGAAACAGAAACTTTGGGATGGCTGCAATTTACCTCCTGGTCTGCTGTGCCCCATAAAGTTGTTCTGGCAGAAGAAATACGGACTCCTGAGGATATAGCTTCGCTAAAATATCAACGTGTACTTTCCATAAGAACTTCGTCAGCTGATGGCGTTTTACTTGCCTACCAGCAGTCATTGTTCCCCTCAGAAAGGCGCAGTGTCAGATGATTTCACCCCCCCTACTTTCTCTTTGGTTGCACAGTGGCCAGAAACAGGAATTAGAGACCCCCAAACCACGCGGAGGCCAGGGCTCTGAATGGAGCAGCTCTGTCTGAATCTCATGCTAATGAGATCAGGAAGGGAGGCAATGTTGAACTCCAACCCTGGGCTGCCAAGCAGCTCGCCCCTGTCTCTGCGGAGGGCAGAGCCAGCTGGGGACACGGAGGGTCCCGGGGTACGGAGGGGAGAAGGATGCTCCTCAGCTGGCAGGAAAGGGAGCGAGAGTTTCGCTTATCTTAATAGCTCCTTTTGTTCAGGAATCACAGTAGCAGCCCTTATTTGCAAACTTGAATCAGTATAATGCACTCGGAGCTCTTGCACAGGTGCTGGGCGCTAGTGGTTTTTCTCCGTGCCTGCACAATGACTGCTTTTTTTTCTTTCTTTTTTTTTTTTTTTTTCCAGGGCTGCAGGAAGGAACTGGAAAGACTCATTCAGACAAAAGTGCTGGCTGCACAGTTGGGCAAAGTGCTGACTGGCTTTTGTTGCTGTGTACGTGGTGCCATCCGTGAGCTGGGCGATGATGACCTAGAAGGTGATCTGACAACAAATGTTTCTTTTGGAGAATGTGTCAACTGCTGTAGAAGCTCACACATTCGTAATGAGACTAACTGGTTCCAGCAGATAATTGCCTGGCAGTCTCTACTGATAGCTGGGCAGATAAACAGTCTATTTTCTTCCCTTCCTTCAAAAACTTAACAAGGGAGGCAAAAACAGGGCCTTGAGCATCTGCAGGGATGAAGTAAAACAAGACTAATTCATAGTAAGACAGAGAACTTACTTAGAAAAGTAGATGCACTCTTGTTGAGCCATTTTTCTGAGAAGTTACACTCAGTGAGGAGCTGTCTTACTGAATTTAAATGGGTTTATACCACCTCGATGCAACTTTGCTGACTTGCTTTCTTTGAGAACCTGGCATTGGACTGTTTCAGTCTTCGGTAAAGGTTGCCTGCGGAATATGATGTTTTCCTTCTTTCTTTTTTTTTTTTTTTCTTTTTTTCCTCCAGTCATGTTTACAGCTTGCCCAAATCCACAAGCAGAGGTGATTGATGTTGCCGTATGGTGGCTATTGGATGTAATGCTGTCCAGTTTGTGGATAACATCCTTTTCTTCTTAAACCTCTGCTGCCCTCCAAATTCACTAGATGCTGAGGGACTGTAAAACTTAGTAGGCCGAACATCTGAGAATGAAGAAAGACTTATGAAATGCTTGTAAAGTACTTAACCTCTTCAAATGGGCTAGGATGCTTGTGGATTAACAGCTTGAGGGACCTTAGAGCATGTGGCTTTGTAATATACTGCTGCTTCTACACAGGCTTTTTTCTATCTTTCTGTGTTAACCTCTGCTGCAACTTAGGAGATGGAACAGTCCACCACATGTGATTCAGGACGAAATTAATTAGCCCACCATTAGAATATTTGAAATTAAGTCTACCCTCATATACAAATATATTCCCTCTTGTTAAGATTTCTAAAAAGGCAGAAAGATGCTCGGGGCAAAAGAAATCCTCACTGTTAAAGCTCATCTCTTTCAAATAAACAAGGAAGAATGATCCGGTATGTCCTCAAGTCTTTTGCTGTCTGCTTTGTTGTGATTAGTAACCTTCTTCTGGTGTAAGATGTTTCTTTGTGCATCAGGCTGTCATCGTAATAACAATTCTCAAACATCTCTATTGTGGTAAATTCATATACCCTTGATCAGTATTGAGCACCTGTTGTGCTACAAATATATACATAAATGTATTTGCTGGTGTTACCCACTATGGATTATACATCTTTTACTTAATTATTTTAAGTTATAGTGTTACTATTTGCTTGTAATACAGGTTATTGAAAGACCCATTTTTTTTCTCTGTGGAACCATTAATGAAACCCTCATTTCCATTAAATTTTGTTCCATCAGATTTTACTCCTTGAAAAAATGTCAGCAAGCTAACCATGTTCTTATTAGAGAAACCAGAAAGCCAAATACATTTCCTCATTCTTAGTGTAAATGTGGGAGGTAATATAGTGATTCATAACTTTTCCAAATCAAGCTATAATATTTAGTTACAAGAAAAGTAACCAAAAAATAACTCTGTTAAAGGAAAGTATTTGGGGAGGGTGGGAGATGTTTTTCCCATTTTCTTTGCAAGAAAGATGGGAATGTAAGGTACTCAGCCAAGTGACCCATGGTGGCTTTAGTCTGTAGCTTATCATTTTTAACTCTCTCAGGATCTAGAAGACCAAATTCAACTCTCTTTCCTGCATAAAGATTTGAGACAGCACCTTTCACAAAGATACCTTAGTACTTGAATTTATGAAATATGGAGTAGGTTTCTTACTCTCTCCAATGGATCCCTTCTTCAAAATCATCTAAATATATGAGAACTGGAGCAAGACATGGACCCCCAATGGCCTTTCTTCATCTGAGCTGGGAGGCACTCTGGGTGGGATCTCCCTTCCAACTCCCTCCACAGTGACTCAGCTGGAAAAAAAGCTTAACTAGTCATCAAGCGTGCAAGTAAGGAGGAGTCTATGATGGGTGAATCAGTGGGCATCTGGCAATCAAAAAACCAATAACTTTTACAGCCTTAATTAGGATCCTGTTATGATGCTGGAATGTAGAGGACTATCTACCAGTGGATTTTACATTCCTCTGACCCCGCAAACCCCGAGACCACAGTGGTGCATCGTCCTGCCTTTAGTGGCGAACTGAATGGTGTCAGGCAAAGCATCCATCCCGCCCGCTACCCTACGGCGCCGTAGGCAGCAGCAGCTGCAGGATGCTCTGCACATAGCTGTGGTATAGATGGGAAGGAATGGTAACTAGGGTTGCTGCTGCTGTTTTTATTTTGGCTTGTTCTCAGGTGCCTTGCTATTCTTTAGCTTTTGAATTAGGATGATGTTAAGAGGATGAAGCACTATGCTAAACACTCCACTACAAGGTTTATGAGAAAAGGCTGTCAGTCTTGAGAGAGTTACCCAGAATCACAGAGAACTGGCAACAAATTTCGTGGGTAGTCAACAGGTTCATGGGCTGAAGAAGTGAGTTGTTCCTAATCCTCCATGACTCTGGGCGACTGGTTTTCTGTAGGCAGACCACGCTGTATCCGTGGGAAGGCAACTGGGCATCTACTTTGTGTGTGCACCCACGAAGGCTGTCTAATGCACACCCAGCGCCATGCACAACCCTGCTCTCCCGGGAGTCTCTAGCACCCATGGTTAAATCCATATGCTTGAGCTGTCAGGCAGATGCATCACCCCCGTATGACCCTGGCTTTTTGTGAAGCAGGAGAAGGAAGCTTGTTTGGATGAGCGTATCGGAAGCAGAGGAGCTCAAGTGCTGGTTGTCATTAACATACCGCGCTGAAAACATGCACTGCCTCAGCCTTAAGCCCTCCAAGATACCAGGTCTGTCACAGTGGTCGGTAACTCCCTTTCTCTGAGGTCATTCCCTGGGTCTCACGCTGACTTCCTGCATGACTTCAGTCGCTAAGTGTCTGCATCATTTCCTAAAACAGTTCTGAGGGGCTTTTGAAAATACAAAACTCGATAGCTCATGCAGGGCCAAATTCAAAGCCCCTAAAGATGAGTGAAAGTCTTCCTACCACCACTGGTCGCTGAGACAGGAGTGGTCCCTCTCCCAGTTCAGAGGTCTCGCCTCCTGCTCCCCAGGGTGGTTCTAATTAGCTCGTGCCCCATCACCTAGCCTGGAGCTGAATCCTGTTTCAGCCCAGCCTTGTCAGAGCACTGCCTAGTTTTGTTTGCCCCAGACTTCCAGCTGTCTCACGTGCGAGCGCTCGCCGTCAGCTCCGCTCCCCTGTTGTTGACTGCCGGCGTGCGGGGCTGCGCGCTGCAGATGGAGTTCCTCGGGAGATTAATGATGTGCTGAACAATGCCTTGTAGTTGATACCCTCTTGAACTCTGACACCTGACACTGGACACCTTCGGCTGTAAGAGTCAAGGGTTGAGCAAGTAAGCAAATGCTGGATAGATACTACCGATTTCCCTCGAAATACCTGTGAATAATAATACTTCTTTGACGTTTGTCACAGGTAGCTTTGCTTTTCCTGGTTTTCGTGTAAATACTGGAGAAAATGGTATTTTTTTATGGTTATATAATTCTTAGAAAAAGTATTTTGAACTCTGCCAGTCTGTGCCTCTGGCCCATCTCTCTTAGAGGTGGGAGGAGAAGCAGGTAATTCAAGTATCTGTGTACCAGTTTGTCGCAAGGTAGCTGGCAATACAGGCAAAAGCACCGGTTCCCATTTATCTTTTAGCAAGGGTTCCCGGCATCAGCATGTCAACTGTCCTGCTTGAGGACATGCGTTAAAGTAGTTATCAATGCCCCGAGACGGAGGGGCTCAAGACGTTAGCCCCGCTCAAGTGGCATCGTTGTGTTTTCGCTCTCTCCCCTCCGTGGCTGGCCCTCCCCGTTCGTCAGCCCGCTGCCCTTTCGTGACACAAACCCTGCGGTCAGGAAGGCGCTGGGTATTGTTAGCACTGCTCCCTACAGTAGATTGGCAGCCAGGAGTGCCGGGGAATGACAGGTCCCATAATGCACCCTCATCGCGAAGATGGAGAGCGTCACCTCTGTAACATTCCCAGCTTTCATTAGCCTGAATGCAATTGTGCTAGGTTTAATTTTTGGAGTGTTTGCAGTTTTTCCAGCAAATAGCTGTTTGAACACAGTGTCCCCATTATATCACCACAGTCAAAGAGAGGAAAGATAAAGGCATTGTGCAAAGTTTCTGTGGCTTTGCAGACAAGGATTTATGTACTGGAGAACTCTCATCTGGCAGTCAATTTGCCTTTGTCTTTCAAAGTAGTGGAAGTATCAAGGGAGTATGCCGGAGAGTTTTATTTGCTATTTACCAGATTACTGAAGTATCGGGCATCTTTAGATCTGTTGTGAAGACAAATGCTTTCAAAACGATTTTGCAAACTTCAGCTGAGGCTGAGGGGAGAGGCGAGTGAAACCCTTGAAATGTTGCCCTTTGAACTGTTAGAGTGCTGCATAACTGAGGAAAGGACTTGAGACTGTACAGTTTCATGAGTTTAAAATCCAGTCCATCATAAGGGTCTGTCCGGCAGAGAGAAAAAGGAAAAATGCATCCGCCACTATCTGCTTTAGAGGCGTAACCATGTCAGTGAAAACTGTTCTCTCTGGAAAATGATAGTCCTTGGTTAGAGTATATAAGGATAAACTGAGTTTAAAAAAATCAACATTTTCTAAACAGGCGAGGGTGAGATTCATTTATAGCTCCACTTAGTTTACAGCTCAGCTTACAACAAGCAAGAAGTATTGCAGTTAATGGGATTGGTCCTGGCTAACATTTTCCCCCTCAATCTTGCCCTAATATTTGATTCTGACTGACACAGCTAAAATTGTAGTGAAGGCAGAGCCTGTAAGACCAGGCTTTATTGTCTGAAAGCAGAACTGAATGGTATTCATCTAACACTCCTGAAAGTGGGTGAGAGCTGAGGGGAAAGCTGCTTACAAAATGTGTAATTTAGCGTTAAAATCAACTACTGTACTGGAGAGCCTGCATTATAAATACCTTGGCCACTATAGATGATCCTGGGATTTGTGGAACAATTAGCTTTGCTAACATGATAATTAACGGAAATAAGTCATAAAACAAAGTGGTTCACATGATGTTGCAGAAAGAAATCAGAACAGAACCTGTCAAGGAAAAAAAGGGCTTTATACTAGAATAAAATATGACCCACTGATTTAGGGTTATCAGTAGGGACCAGTAAATACACTGGAATGTCTAACTAGCTTGAAACCCTACCAGTACGTGAAGCCAACATTTGCAAAGTTCCAAAAAAAATACCTACCTGAATGCCTGGCATCCATAAAGTTCTTGTAATTTCTGATTCCAGGTAAAATATTATGTCAAAGGCCATTTCTGTAGCTAGCCTTGATAAATCCAAGAGCTGTGAGGTGTCTCCTCAAACAATGTTTATCGCCCATGGAAGATGTGAGACTAACATCTGCCGTGTTTTCGTTATCTCATTTCAGGGGAACTTTCCTAGCCTATTCTTTCACAGATGTAGGTGGTGTCTCTGTTTGTTTCTGAAGAGCTGGTTTCTGGCCAGACTACTTAGCTAGCCTCAGGCCCCAATCCGCAGTGCAGAATGCAACCCCTTTTAAGATACAGTTTTAAAGATTTTCCTTTGGCCAAGTGGGCCCTCCTTAATGTAACATGAGCCTTTCTCTTCCCAGCACCAGGAAGAAACAGCCCAATGTCCTGCTCTAGAAAAGAGCAATGGTCCTGCTGGGAAGAGCACCTTTTTGATCCACCACAGGCTCCATTTCAGCCAGACGTGAAGCAGCCACCATGAAGACATGCCAAAGGCCAATATTGCACCAGCGCCACCATTATTTCGGTCATACACACAGCGCTGACAATTGTTTCTATCGGCCTGAGACATCCTTTCTCCTGGGAAAGCGATGTACAGGAGGACATCGACCCCATCTGCTGCCATATCATTTCCCTGTGTGGCTGGGGAAGCTCTGCTGTGACACCTAGAGTGTTTTCAGCTGGATCAGTATAGCAGTCACTGAACCAACCTACAGGCATCTGCAAAACATGAGCAGAAGATCTAAGAGGGACAAGGAAACAAACCAAGCCTTCTGTTTAAGGTACTGGTCTGAGGCTCAGGAGGTGTGGGAGATCCATTCCTGCGTGGGTGACAGATCTTCATTGTTGATCTCACCTCAGCATTACACCATCTCTCTGTAGGTCTTCCCTGTCCTCTGCTCGTGTTGCCCCTTTGTTTTCTCTGTTCAGGATATATGTGCCATGGGGCACTGATTACGTCTCTCTCTGTGGTTGTACAGGGCTTGGTGCTGTGGGAGATCACTCTGGATACTCCCAGTAAGAGCAAATAATAAAAACAACTGTGATAGGTTATTTGGCATGTGATTTTGAGGAGAGAGACATGTAACAGATATTCTAAAAATAACTCATCTCCCTCTTTATAAACTCTGCAATATCACTGGTAACAACTCCTTTCTTCCAGAGCACACCCTCAGTTCTCCTCAGCACTGCACTCTCAGAACATTCTTGTAGTAATGGCAATAACTTTTCACTGCTATGAAAGAAGACGCAATTATTGTTCCGTTTTTATGTATTTTGGACCAAAAATTTTAACTACCCATCATCAGGGCTGAGCTGCCTCTGTGGTGTAAGGTAATTAATGCTATAGAATTCTCCTCTCACCCTGGCCTTGGCTGCCCACGTTTCCACCTGGAAAATGTAGTGCTTTGGCAAAACCTGTGTTTCTCATTCCAAAACTTCATAATAAAAATTATTAAATTAATCTTCTACAAATAACTGGATTGAAAACTACTTGACTTTGGCTACAACAGAAGGAAAGGTATTTCAGGGAACTTATATGTATAGCCATACATACACGCATGCATGCATGAATATATAAAAAGCACTTTCTGTGATGTGTTCAGAAATGCAAGGAATATTACACAGATGGAGAGGCTGATTTATTCTTTCTGGAGCAACTTTAAGGCAGTCTGGATTTCCTCTCCTCTCCTCTTCTGTTTAGAAACAATGCCAAACAAGAGGTTCAAGAAGATCTGTAATAAACTTCAGCTATTGATCTGTTGATCCGTCTCCCCTCTGGACTTGACCCAGGTTGAACATACCTTACACAGTTCAATCATTTTAAGGCCTTACACCCCAGTATATCCAAATGGATGTCCTCTATATCAGGCCCAGAAGTAAAAAGAGTACAAGGCTTATGCTTAACTTCCAGCATGTATGTAAGTGCTTTGCTGAATAAAGCTTTGCCCAGGCATGTGCATTTCTGAACCAAGGGCTCAATCCCATCTATTTAGTGGACCTTGAGATAAAAGCAATACAAACAACAGAGGCATCCCTTGCCCCTTCCCCCAAGACCTCAAAAAAGTCCTGATTATCTAGGTAAGAAGATTTATTTCACCAGAGTCAAAAGCAAAGCTTGCAAGAGCCGCTGTAATGCGTGCCCATGGCACCAAGCACGCAGCAGGGTCAGTGCACCCTGGTCTTAGACCCTCATAAGATCAAACCTCACATTATGTGGAGCTGGCCAAATATGGAACCAGCGTATTTGTGACTTGCTCTCGATTTACTATGATCCATGGTGTAGAGTTGTGAATCCTCACAGTTTCTACAGTCTTTTCCCCAAAACCTTCTTTGGTTTTTTTTTTTTTGCTTGGTTGTTTTTTTCCTGGATGTTAGCATTTGTTATTTGTTTTATGTCTCAGCTCTAGCTCTTTGGGACATACCTACACTATCCTCTTAACTATTTGGTGTACCATAGCCCAAGTCTGGGCTATGTTCCCCAACAGGGAGGTCTGGTGCTGCTGCAGCGTGAACGGCAGGTACCAGCACTGTGCTATGAATTACTCATTACCGTTAGCGACTCTCCCACTCAGTAACAACGAAGGGTCTGACTTCTGAGACCTGATGCGCGAGCCCTTGGTGGGTCTGCGGGGGGCTGATGGAGCCAGGAGTGCAGCTGGAAGTGGAGTCCTTTGGGGGTTAATGGTGCAGGGGTTAGGCCACAGAAATACAAGCCCAGCTGCAGAGCGCATCTGGGGGAGTCAGAAAGTGATGCTGCCTTCCCCGCTCCTCCGTGGATCTGGAGAGGGAGCGTAAACCAGCTCCACAGAGCACTTTTCTGATCCCACATAGCCAAAACCATGCTTGGCAAGGCGGGGAACGACCCAGACCTCTTTCCATCTGGAAAATCACCATCCTGCTCCCCGTGCACGGGAGGCAGTGAGGGGAAGTATCAATCTGCTCCTCACGATTAGCTCACACTGATAAACATGCAGTATGGAGGCCTGGCCGACAAACTTCTCGGGGTCTTTTGTAGTAGTCAGCAAGCAGGAAAAGACAAATGTCCTGCCGCTGAGATCCTGAGGAGCTTTGCCTTGGGAGAGAAGGAGGGTGAACATGCTACCTCTCGGGCTTGCCTTCCTCAAAAGGAAAAATATGTGGTGCTAGTTGGGGGAGCAGCCAGATCTGGAAGGCCATATGCTGGTTTTGGCTCACTGAAGAAAGCCAGCATCTGGTTCGGCTCTGTTTCAAAGTTAAAATTTCTTAAATGGAGCCAAATATTTAAATAATATTAATAATTTTATTTCCTGAATATTAACTATGGTGTATCATGAAATGACTGCTGTACCTGCAATAAAGGGCTTTTAGGACTTGTGAGCCGCTCAGTCTCTCTGTCAGCGTTTACACAGTCGTGCAAGCCAACTATTCACTGCATGGCACATGATTTCAACTACGCATTGACTGCTTAATTAAAAGTACTGCTTTTAAAAGAGCAATAGGTTTGGGTTTGGTTTTTTTAGTAACTGCCATAGTAATCTCTGTACTAAACTGCTGAGTGCTAAGAAGTAATAAAAATTTATGAAAAGCATACAAACTCAATAAAATATTAGTTAAAAATTCATGACACGGTATGTCATTTTGTGTCTGGACACACACAAACGCTGTTCAGATCTATTTGGGGGGGGGAGGGGGAAACCCTAACATACTTTGTGGAGCCAATACTCGATGCCAATTTCCACTAATTATCTGGCATTCTTTTCTTTCAAGTGGGTGGGAGCTTTGTGAAACCTTTTCAGGCTTCTCTCGCGTTGGTGAACACCCTGAGTTTCAAGCTACCTGAATTTCTCCAAAGGGTGTGGCATGTGTGTAATGTTTGGAAGGCGAATAGAAGACCCAGTGGGATCCTGGTGTTTATCTCACAGAGGGCATCTCAGGCAATCATCTCCTCCAGAACATCTTCAAGATCCCCTTTCACTCCGTGGTGCCAGAACGGTGTGGTTAGCCTAACTGATCCTGGTAACGAGAGCAGGTCTCAAAGCAGTTTACCCCAGAACAAGGAAGTTTTGTGATTTTGCCATTTACAAACGAGAAACTGAGATGCACACAGGTCAGGGCATAGATGTTTAAATACAGATTTATTAAATAAAAATGCAACGGTTAGGTTGATTACTTTCAGATCTCTCCAAATCACCTGTGGTGACAGTCTGATGGCAGGCCTTTCCCCCCCCCCCCAGAGATCTTCCTAAGCACAGGGCAGCAACAGGAGACAGAGGAGGGAAGTTCCTATCAGGTTTGCTTCCAGAGAGGATTGTCCTGGATTGCCCCCAGCTTCAGAAGTAAGGTCCCACAGCAGAAGCCCATGGGGAGGCAGGCGTCTCTCTCTGGTTGGGAAGAAGTCCCCTTGCAGAGCGGCAGCTCTGCCATACCTTCCTCCCCAAAATTTGCTACCGACTAGCTCTGGCAACACTATTCTCAATTTTCTGGCTTCTCTGACTCCCCTTCATAGGCTGCTTCTTCTCCTATGTATTACACAGTCAACCCCTAATTATCCGTGGGTGGTTTATCCAGGTGGCTGATAAACCATGGATGCTGGCATGCAGAGCCAGCCTGGATCTAGCCAAGCTTATTAACTCTTATGTAGTAGTGTTGCTCTGCTGCTGCTTGGGCCAGCTGGGATTCAGGAGAGGAGCAGTCACCTCAGTACCAGGAAGACCCAAACCTAAGGTCCCTGGAGATGCACGGAGCCAGCTGGGCTCACCCTGCCTTGCCTTGGGGGCAGTGGGGATGCAAGCAGATCGATACAGAGACCCTCCTGCATGGAGACAGCATCCCACCTGAGCCGAGATGCTGAGGCTGGCTGGTCCAAGAGAGTTCCTGAGGAGTTACTGAGAGGTCTTGGCGCTGGGACCCCAGTGCTTTTTGCTATGCCTGTGCTGATTTTGTTCACCGTGCCTCCCTTTAGGCACCTACATTTGCAAATCCTGCATGACTCGCCCAAGGCTGCAGAGCAAATCAGTGGCACAGCCTGAATTCAGACTTCCCGCCCCATGGTCCAGGCAAAATGGGTGAGAATCTCCCACGCTAACTGGGAGCTTCGTGGGGCTCCCCATAGCGTGCACTGGCGTGGGATTCAGCTGGAAGCGTTGCTGTTACTGTTGCTATACTGTAAATGTGATTTGAAAATTTTAGAAAACCCCCTTATTTTTAACTCTCATTTACTCTCTGTTTTCCCATTTCCTGTATTTTATTTCTCTTTGAAGGACAGGGAAGTTGCATCGATCCTAAAGCGAAGTACAAATTTAAAATATCAGACTCAGACACGCAGGCCAGAGCAGATGCTGACTACTCATAGAGCAATTGCATCTGGATACATTTAGTATTACGTCCTCACATTTTTACGCTCAGTTTTTACGCTTGTCAGCAGATTACTTATTTCCCAAATGTGGTATTTCTGGATTGGACCTGACAGTTGTGGCACAGTGCATGAAATCTACTTTGGGAGCATGGGATGCTCAAGCCATGTGACCCACAAGTTAGGCTTATGGGGTGATATAAGAAAAAAATATGCACAAAATGCAGGTCTTTCACATTACATAGCCAGGGAAAGCATAGGTCTGTTTTTATCAATGAGTGTCTGGGCTGCCTTCTGCCTGGATGGCTTAGAAATTTTCTATTTCATCTTGGTGCCCAACGGTGACCTCAGTGTTTTCAAGAAGAACAGAACAAATAGCTGATAGAAAAAGGAGTTAAAGTAGCCTTACTGAACAAATAAATTGGCAAGTGTATCTAATAATTGCATGGGTTCAGCATTTTTCTGCGATAAATGAGTAAACTTTAAATGTATCTCTGAGATGTACTATCACAGGCATTGCCATGGGCAAGTTTTATCCAATGATGAAACAGCAAGGCCTTGTGAGATAAAGATGATAGAAGGGGTACTATCAGGTGGCAGCTGGGTAATTACAACTCTCTATTTGGGCTCTGTAGTGATGCTGCATGTGATAAGTGGAGAATAATGAAGAAAAAGGAGTAGTGATAATACAGGAGCTAAATGGTAGAAAATAGCCTATCATAGCCCACAGCCCTCTGAGTGCCTATGGGGACTTTGAACTATCTTCTTCAGTTTTCAGCCACAGAAAAAATACTCTCTCTTTCTTCTTCCTTTGCTAAATTTATGTCTGGTGGGACAAAAGGGAAAACTGAAAGGAAATCAAGGGTATGTGAAGAGAATATGACCTTTGCAAATAACGCTGAAGGTCACCGTGTAATTATTCTAAAATAAAAGTATCCTGTAATCTTGTCTGTACCCACAAAAGATGTAAGACCATTTTTTAATGTGATTCCGAACAATTTTGTTGGGGATCATGGTTTATGAAAGGTCAGCTAAAGTATTTCTAATTATATCTTGTCTAGCTCTTTGCTCAGAAGAACACAAATGCCATTTATTATGATAAAGTCAAACTGTTTAAAGCGAAAGACTGTCAAAAGACAAACTCATCACACGTAAACAAAAATACTATTTCCTGAGTGAAGATTGGCTTTTGTAGCTTTTAAAAAAAGCACAGAAGGGGAAAATACCCTGGAGCTGGTCACTGAAACTTTAACCCCAGTTTAACCCCAGTCCTTTTTATTTTTCCCTACCAATAGTAATACCTACTATAGCTCCTGGTGAGCTTGGCACAGTTTGCCAGCTACCTGGTTGACTCTCTTGGTAACTTTTTTTGAGTCCCCTGGGTAAGATAATAGTTCCATGGCACTTCTTTCACTTGGGAGTCTGATATCTAAATGCCAGTTACACTGGATGCGATACAGCACGGGTGCACGCATGTACGCCTTCATACGTGAGGGAACTGCGCGTAAAATATCCACTGCTTAAAGATGAGCGACAAATTGTTTTGCCTTTTTTTAATACTTAGCTAAATAGCTAGAGTAAGAAGTGTACTGTGCATCATTCACGCATGTTTACGTCGTTTTTTCATCTTAGGACACCGACTCTGCATTACCACGGACCTGATGTAACGGGGCACCTCGCGTCACAGAAGGTGAGGTTGCGTCAGCACATTGCTGGGATGTGGAGTGAGTCTCTTAGGAACAGGAAAATTCAAAATGAGGCATTTCTTGCTATAGCAAATGGTGATGTTTATTGACCTAGACATTAGTGAAGCCAGTAGTGAAACCAAGGAAATTTTATATAGTGCCTGGATTTGGAAGGCTTGTAGCTTGTTGGTAAAACTGAGAAAATCCTACTCAGTTTTAGGGGGAAAAAATGAACTGAACTCTTGTTCTCATCATGACAGAACCTGACTGGAAGTATGACAAAAGCATTTATGCATTATGGAAATGAATGGCATGTAATGAAATATTTACAACTGAACAGAATGGTTGTTTATAGGCTGAAATGCCACAACTGAATAAACAAAGAAATTCACACACACATAAAAAAAAGCTTTTTAAAGAATATACCTGATTGCGATGATTTGTATGATATGATTAAATTATAATGTCCATTCCAAATTTTTAAAAACTCAAATCAGTACTATGTTTGGTGAGGCACTGAGATGACTCACACCCTTCCCCTGATTTAAGATAAAGGTCTGGGTAAAAAAAGGATATATATCACAAATCAGAAGTTCACAGTAGAAAGAATTATTAGGCCATCTCAGTCAGCAAATGTAGTTTCTCATTATTGACTGACTCCTACTCCCCTGGAGTTATGGAGTTTTGTCATTGACCCATGAGGCCTTATTTATGTACGGGCCACTTAGTGCTTTGGCCATGTAAGTGAAATACAACTTTGACCATACTGCTCTGCAGCGGTACCCAAATGCGGAGATTCCCTAGGACAGGATTCATCTCGCCTACCTTTACATGCCTAAAAATTAGACATCTAAGTCTCAGTTAGCCACCCTGCTTCTTTTTTTTCAGTCAATGCGGAGAAACTGGCACCTTCAGAAAGAAAATTATGTGACCTGTGTCAGGCAACCACCTAAAGAAGGGATCAATCACCCTCTGGAAATACCTATTTCTCCTGACTGAATGCAAAGGGAGCCTGGGGTGACTGGCTTAGACATTTAACTTTTAGGTGACTGAAGACAGGTAAAATGAATTGCATCCTGACTTTAAAGGAGATTTGTGTCCACTGAGATCAAGACAGGTCTCTATATTTGGACATTTCTTCCATTTTAAATCATGCTAAGTGCTTCCCAAACCACAGTGATGAATAACCTTATTGTAGTTCAACTCAGTCAGCCTGGCTTGCGTTTCACTCATCTTTGGCTATACAAAGCTTACACAGAGTTTTTCAGGTGGCCATGATGACTTGGGCAGTCCCCTGCTCCTTCTCCTAAACCCCATCCTCGATTGGTCATTTGTGTGGTCACATAGTGAAGCAGACCAGGACGCTGACCTGGCTGAAAAATGAGTAGGGGAAATAAAGTTGTTCTCTGTTCTGGCTCAAATGACAATACAAACAACTATGTCAGGAAAACGGAAGAAATACCAGAAGAGCAGCATCAGGGCTAGAGACTGCTTCCAGGCAGCCTCCATTGTACACTTTTCCTTTCTGTCAACCATTTTTCTGGACTCATCACTAAAATCCTTATCAAGGCTTCACTATCTTGCCTGGATCCCTGTAGTTTTCTCCTCATCACCCACACTGCTCTGCCTCTCTTGTCTACCCAGCAAAAGCAGTCCCTTAGGGTGGTCTCCCTCACCCTACTCCCTCTTTAAGCGAGCTACTTACTTTGGGGGAGCAGCAGAAAACAACTAGGTAAGAATCAAGGGCTGTTTGCCAGTCCTATGGCTCAGACAGATGTTTGTTGGCAGAGTCAGTCCCGAGACTAAGACGCACAACTTTTTCCTCACTTGAGATGATGGCATAATGACTGTCCCTGCACTCGCTCTGGCCATTTTGGTCTGCTCTTCTATTGCCCTTTGGTGGCTACATCAAGTTCACAGCTCAGGATCAAGTACGTCAGCAAAACTGAGGGAGCAAGCAGTGGCTGGGAGGGAAGGGGGAATGGGGAATCTTTAAATGGACATGCTGACTGTCTGGCTCTGAAAATTCAGGGGTTTAAAGGAAGAACTGCCCTACGGATCGAAGCTTGTATTGGTTAGGGAAATTATTTCAATTTGGGTAACCAGTTTTGAGGCTTAACATCAGATTGGACCCTGACATTGCCTGCTGCAATGGTGTCCGGAGCAAAACTTGGCACTTTCTTGACCTAGCAAGAAATTAGCATTTTAGCTCAAATAAAGACTGCCTGTTCAAAGTGGATTTCCTGGTTGTCCCCACTTGTCGGGCTTTGGTTCACATCACACCTTGGCATGCATCAGCTGTGTTCCTGTTGGGTGAACCTAACCCAGAAGATGTGTTCCAGGAGCGCACGTACAGTGCTCCCACTGCTTGTAGGCATTCAGTCCCTGGACCTGTGCTGCAGCTAGTCCAGATTCACCCTCTCTGAAATGCACAGAGTGTGGATATGGGATCCTCAGCACCAACTGTTTTACCCTATCAGTCTGCTCCTACTGGTCCAAATGACTTTGCCAATGGAGATGTCTCCTATATATTACCCAATGTGTTCAAAATAATTTCTCTCTATTTCATATTTGCCCTCCTCCCAAGACCTTGAAACAAAGTCAGAAACCAACTGCCACTGTTGCAAAATGAAACTGAAATCAGAACCAGCCTTTGAGGCAGATGACCAAGACCCACTAACAAGTTTTAGCTTTGTGGTCCTGATACGATCCCTGTCAAAAACCAGGAGTTTTCCCCTGGCTGTTTGCAGTCTTAGATTGCACTCTTACCCATTGATTTCTAGCACCTTAGTCCATAAAATGTACTTCCATTAAACATCACTTTACAGCTGCATATAGCAGTTTATAGTTAGGAAATCCTACACCTATACACTTGCTCTGTACTGCTTCCTGATTTCTTCTTTTCTTATCAGTCTCCTTTTGCCTCCTGAAATTCCAAGGCCTATACCAGAGAAACAAAGTCAGAAATTTTCATAATTTTTAAGCGTATTCATAAAGGCAGGGAATAATCTGTTCTCTGTGTCCCTGGTAGACAGGACAAGAATTGATGATCTTAAATTTCTGCAAAGGGGATTTAGGATAGTCATTAGGAAAAACTTTCTAAGTTAAGCCTTGGAATAGATTGCTTAGGGAGGCTGTAGAGTCTCTATCACTGGTGGTTTTTTCAAGAACAGGTGACACAAGTGTCTGTCAGGAATGTCATAGGTATAGTTTATCTTGCCTTAAGGGGGTGGAGGGAATAGATGACCTCTCAAAGTCCCTTCCAGCCTCTTTTTCCTGTGATCTTCCAAGGTATTCTGAATGCCTTATTTATCTCTATCAGTGCATCTCAGTATTACTAATACAATGTTTATCCAGGAGTGAGATTTGAAAATTCATAATCCTCTAAGACCACAGATGACTCAGAAGTATGCGTCCCGCTTATCCATTGATGCCTGACACTAGTGCAGACACTGGTGATCAACTATTGTCTCTGGCTGGAATGGTGTCTATCATATTTTGCCCTATTCCCAATTCTCCTGATAAAGTGTCATCCGTATTTGTGTATCTGAGATACCATTGAACCTGGGTTTCAAATGTTAGTCAAGATGAAAAACCTACTGATGACACCATTAAGACCAACTAGCTTATTTATACCACCAGTTTACGAAACCTTCCTCTGGGTCAACAGAAATACTTTATCAGCCTGTGGTTCTCTAAAACTGACAGACTTCAAGTATCAAACCATATTTTCCTATCAAATGCCTAAGTGTACTGGGTGACCTGATGATTTTACACCCAAGAAAATCACACTAACATTGCACTGCAGACAGAACCATGTTCATTAACAACACAAAGCCCTGAAATATGGGAAAAAAACAGAATGTGATTGGTTTTCTACACTGACGTTGCGTTGTGATACAGTGGTCTCCTCTCACCCATTTCTATGTGTTGATGCAACAGGCTATTTCTTTCCTATTTCTTCCTCCTTCCCATTTTCTTCCTGGCTACCATTCCTTGCCTGACTGTTTGGTCCTACCTTCAGTAACACGTGAGTTCTTGCCCATGAACTTGACAGCAGTCTGGTTTGGGAGATGAGGAAAGCTGCCCAAAGCCACGTGTTGAGAATGCAGCCCTCCACTGGAAATACGGAGGTATGTGGCACTGAAGAGCTTCTGTCCCACACAGCACTAACTGAGCAGTTAAGCAAAAGCCACCATCCTCTTTTTGTGTCCAGCTCTGACACCTGACTGAATTCAAGGGTTTCTCCCAAGTCAAAACTTCTGGTTATGCTCTGCTATGTGATAGGATAGGACTCAATGAGGAGAGCTGCTCTCCACATCTCTGAGAGATATCTCCTATCTTGTTCGAAAGCTGATATACCCTCCAACTCTGCTGAAGCTATTTTAGTTAAGCTACAACAACTCAATTGGCTAAATCCTTACTAGTGATATGTAGTTAGAGATCACCCAGAGCTGATACTGGGACTGTGGATCTTGTCCTTGAGAAACTTTAAGATCTTTTTTATTTTCTCAGAAATGTCAGTGGAAAACATAGTAATAGCAAAGGATGGGCAGGGACTGATTTGTCAGTGATGACATCAATTCAAATGTGCATCAAAACACAGTGGCCTGACAGAGATGAATGACAAAAAACCAGCTCTCCCACAAAAATTCTCATTCTTGCTGTACAACAGGCGATTATTTCGCTTAATCAAATTTTCAATTAAGCTGCCTACAATGTCAGGAAGCCACAAAGTCATTTAATAGACAGCAGTTAGAATGGGCTGGAGAGGAAATATTTAAGCTGAACAGATCCTGATGGGATTTCCCAAGCTCAAGACATTCTTACATAAAAGACATTATGGGAAGGAAGTGAGTTGGCTTGAGAAGGACCAAATTTGTAATTTTTTTTCTAGATTTGAAAACTTAAGCTGAAATCAGCACGTTATTGGTTGCTTTTGCAGTGCATATATTTTACATGTTTACAAATAGGTAGAGCTTCAGTAATTGCTATCTAGAAATGGATTCCCTTTATTATATTAGGATACAAATCTGAGGAACCTAGGGTTCCTCTTAGAAATGTTGCTCTGTGTTGGACAGAAAAGAATAGAGGTGTCCATGCCATCCATTATATGGTAACAACTACTTGAATTATATATATTTTTGAAGAGTAGACATGAAAGCAAATAGACTACCTCTCAAAACACTTACTTCCAAATTCCTGCCCTGCAGTGGATATCCTGCATGAACAATCATTCAGAGAGCAATTCAGGTTTCTAAACATAAAGCCGTTTTAGGTGCCCCGTTTGGTATTCTGCCCAGCCTCCAGCTCTGCCCCAGCAGACTGTGTGCCTCCGGTAGGTCCTGCCTGCATCTGCCAGCCCCATGCAGATGTTTTGGATACCTTCAGATGTTTACAATGGCAGTAGATGCTTATATTTAGGCTCATGAATTGCACCCTCAATTTGTATGTGCTCCAGTTTCCTGTCTATAAAATGATAAAATAAGCCTTGCTTTCTCCCAGCTTCAGCCTGTGCCAGCGTTTGTGGAGTTGACACAAACGTTCGGAGTTCTGAGAATGCCAGAGACGTTTCCAGTGCAAAAACCTCACGGATTGGGTTGAAGTCTGTGCACAGAACTTGTCAAGAGATCCTTACAGGAATCAACCGCCTGCCTGTCCGCTTTTTGTGGACAGCTAGTTCCCTCCCCTGAACCACCTTTCACAGCTTGATCATGGGCGACACGGTCTGGCCCTGCACCCTGGCAATCCGCGCTGACATCTCCTCTAGAGAACTCGCAAACCCTCCAGAAGGAGGACTTTTCCCTATTACATGTATGCACAGGGGTGCCTGCAGCAGGCCATGGCCTCGGCCAGAGCCTCTCATTGCTCTGTAACAGGACTAAATCGTCCCGGCTTCCACTCATTAATTACACATTGAAGATATTTGTGTAGAATAGCACTATTCGCCAATAATATAAAGCTATTCTCTGCTTGACATCCAAACAAATAGAAAATTCTGCCAAGAGTCTATTTTCTTGTTCTGTAAAGAATTTCAATAAGGTATCTTTCATTTTAAAAAGTCAATCTTCTCCTTATTTAAAGGTATTAAGCAGTCCTTCATTCGGGTGGCTGCTTTTCAGATGCTTCAGGCTCTCTGATCATCAGAGATCAAGAATATTACCGACTGTCCTTTGGAACTGGAAAATGCCCTGGAACCGGAAAATATTCCACAGATAATTTAACTGCACCAAATTATTTTGGAAAGTGTTTATTTAAGAGGACTCTGCACTTCAGTGATACACTTATTGATTTGATATAAAGAGAAAGTATTCATTTTCTGGTTGTATTATTTTATCATGTTAGCTTTCTATTGAATTTTACTTTTTGTTGCACGGGGAATTTGTTCTCAAAACAAATGTATTAGGTACTCAATTTCAAATGGTTTTATTGAATTTCTGATTGTGTTTTTCCCTCCAGCTGACTCCCATTTAATATATCTCTCCTTTTGATTTAAATATTTCCCTGTGTAGGAATTGACGGCTAGAAAGGGCTATAGCATTAGCATACCTGCCACTCCATCCATTTCTAAACAGTTCTGCTGAGTAATTAGTTCAATCATTGTAGGACCCCAGCAAGAAAGTTCATATGCTTCCAGACCTGATTTCTCACCATTATGGGAATTTAATCTTTCTTGGGCTAGCTGGGATGGAGGGGGCCAAAACCAAACCTAACTATCATGAAATGGAATAGCTGCTCCCAAGCCCCATACTGGGTTGCTCAGTGATCACAGATTAGTGGCCTCCTGTCAACGGGAGCTCAGAAAGAGTTTCAGACCCTCTGCCTCACACTCACCAGGGAAATGAGTAAAATACAGCCAATAAAACAGCCAACCCTGGCACAGGGTTGGTGGCAGGGGAGGCTGCTGAGAGGAGTCCCAGTACCAGCCGGTGCTGCTGGGATCTTGGGAACAAACCTGAAAATCACAGGCTCCTGCATGACTTTGAGCTAAGAAGCAGAAAAGCTATGAATAACTGTGGAAAAAGTAAGACAGATTAGACATACCAACGCAAAGATCCATATTGTACAAAGTTACTGCTTTGTCACAGTGCCAGAGCCATTTTCCTCCTGAATTTGAGATGTCAAGCACTGAAATACCAAGGAATTTCTAAATGGTTTTGTTTCTTTTAATACTTTGTCTTTGGAGAGATCCCCAAGCTAAAAGTATGAGAAATTTGAGGTACTACAGCAAATGGCATTAGCGGCTCATCTCCTGACAGTAGGCACTGAGTAATTTGGGCCTCATCGAAGTTACTGAAGTCAAGAATATGACTCAGATATACCTACACGTGTTTCAATCACTCTCTAATTACAAAGTAGATAATCTCTAACTGTTAGTATTCTCAGGGGAAAAGATAATGTACCTGCCAATCAGTTTGTAGATTAACCTTCCAGTTTTGTCATGAACTTATCCTGAGGAATACCTCTGCTACTCCATGACCTAAAAACATTTAATGTTCACAACATCAATGTCAAGTGAACCTCTCCGCTCTGCAGTGAATGTATTGCGTTCGGCTGATACGGTAGTTTTAATAATATACTACATATACATGTTCTCTGGTTCCCATCACCAAAGTGCCGGTACACGTACTGTATGTACAGAGTAGCCTGGGTTGTATCTTTTCCTTCTGCAGGCATAGTCATAATAACTGAGCTGTGAATAAGCTCCAGCTGAGGTCATTAGGAGTGAGATGATCTCCAGGATTTTCTCACATGCAGGACTGGATGGAGAAAGAAGTCTTGAACCACGGGTTTTGTCTGGTCAACTTGGACACGGCTTGAGTATCCATCCTGCTTTTTACTGAAGACAGAGACCTCTGCAGTTCTGCAATACATCATTACCTGATCTTTTAAATACTATGTAGATGTTCTGAAGCAAAATGTCCTTCTTCATAAATCTTAAGCCATCAAAACATAACTAGGAATTACTCTATGAGAGGTCTCCAGACGCTGGACATCTAAATGTATTTATTGAGCTAACTGCTAAGAACTTTTAAAGATCATTAGTGTCACCACTGCTTTCAGCTGAGCTGTGCTGAGTGCATGATGGGGCGGGCTAGATAAGCAGCTGAAATATGAAATTAATACATACAGATGAACTTGCACTGACAAACAGAAGCAAAATTTCTCATTCAACTTCAGCACCAGCTCTTGTGAGCAAACGGTCCTGAATGTGGAGTATGTTCAAAATCAGAACCTCTGAGTGCCTCGGTGTCCTTCCCATGTTATTCAATGGGAATAAGAACTTCCTTAAGGGGACCAGGGATATTCTGAGGGGTGATTGGTCAAAGTTTACAGGCTGCTACAACACATACAGTGTTTACAGAACTGATGACATTTACAGCATAGAGTGTTTATGGAATTTGAAGTGTGCTTGTGTAGCTAATTAGGAAGATAGCAAGGGAGGAACCCACACAGACGTGACCCAATGTAGGAAATAGGAATTTAGAGATGATGGAGAACCCTATAATCAAATACAGCAAACTCTGTGATCCTAAGAAATATAGTCTCACAGGAACTCTCTGAAAATGACAAACCTGGGTCCCTAGATGTAGACATTTAAATCCACACATATACATTTAGGCTCCACTGCCAAAACAGACTATTAGATCATAAAATTCGATCTGCAGTATATTAGAGCTATTACTTCATCACCCAATTAATTCTGTATGGAGCCCAATAACTTCTGTTTGATGAAAGGATAATTTGTGTTTGACTAACGTATAACTTCTAGCAGAATATCTGGTCTTGATCTGACAATAGCTGAAGACAGAAAATCTATTGCATGGTAGTTAGTTTCAATGGTTAATCCCACTCACTGTTAAAAAAAAAAAAAAGGTATCTGACTTCTTCTGTCCTGGATTGACTTAGCTTCAGATTCCAACCACAGTTTCATTCTCTGCTAAATTCAAGATCACTTCAGTGCTCAGTGTTTCCTCCCAAGAAAGGGATTTATATACTCTAATCAAATCCTTTCTCAATTTTCTTTCTGATAAGATTAAAAAAAAAAAAAAATCCAGTTCTTAAATCACTTACTGCATTTTTTCAGCACTTTCTCCATCTTTTCAATGTTTTTTGAAAAAATACCAAAACTGAACCCCGTATCCTAGCTGTTGTCTTGGCAGAACAGCGTACGCAAGTGGTATCACCCCTCTACTCCTGTTCATTACTTCCATGTTTGTACGTACAGCCAGGATGTATACCTCATGGCGCAGCACTGCATTGGTAGGGGCTGTCGAATTAATTCCTAGTCAGCTAGGATCATGCTTTGTAGGATACTATCAACTATAAGTTGTTTTGCTTGGCTTATATTTGGCAAACCAAAAGAAGCAACTCCTTTTCCTAACGTGTTTGCTTTCTTGTTCTGTGCCTGACCATTCTGCTTCCTCGGTCTTCCCACAGCCCGCAGCGTGCCATGGGATTTCCTAGACCCGCTCCATCCTGCACTGTCACTCAACACAGCAGTTTGGATTGCCCTCATTAATGCCATTCCTAGGTACCACAGAGCTCTCCATGGCTAAAAAGTTTTCTACTTTACCTAGGAGGACTTTTTGCTTCCCAGGCTTGGGATTTTCTCCCACATGCACCCTGATTCTACATCACATGAGCCTACACACAGACCAATACCCTCCTGCTGCCATTCCTCTGGTTTCTACCCCAAAAGCTGGGCTGTGTGCCTGGCTGGAGCCACCCTACAGTCCTACACGCACCTAAGCTGAGTCT
This sequence comes from Haliaeetus leucocephalus, assembly GCF_000737465.1. NCBI lineage: Eukaryota > Metazoa > Chordata > Aves > Accipitriformes > Accipitridae > Haliaeetus > Haliaeetus leucocephalus. Next base: position 190,163 of record NW_010973062.1, on the reverse strand, counting down.
GTGCAAGACCATGATCCCAAAGAGCACGCTATGCACAGCAGAAGGCAAGGAGAGCTGTCAGCTCTCTAGCTTGCCCCAACATGTGTAAGTTAGAAAGCAGTAAGTTTCAAAAGAAGACGTCCACTACATAATAAACCCTTTAAAAAAACCAACCAAACAAAAAAAACCCCAATATCCACTCAGGAGGCAAGAGTAAAATGGAGGAGTGAATATGGCATTGAATTATCTGAGGCTTACAATTTGGCAAAGAGAAAATGCCTGAAGTAGGTGGTGGCAGCTGAAATCTGTACTAGGAATAACAAACTATTGATAAGCCAGAGAGAGGAATTATATGAGGAACAGAGATCACTGTGAGCCGAGGGGAGATGTGAGAGATGCTAAAGGGAAGAATTGTATTTGTTCTGAGGAGGGGGAACGTAGACAATCGAACACACGGAGACTGCCGACAGTAGAGGCTGGGAATGAAGAATGACAGTCTGGTCATACGGACTGTTCCCACTGTTCTCAGCTTACACCAGTGAACCCGCAGGGAGACGGCGTTTATACCTCCTACAGTTCAGAAAACTCTACATACACCTCTGAGCCCTATGGCTCAGGTAGCGACTTTGTTTTAATGTCAGGCCTAAGATCCACAAAACAAAAAGTAGCAGCCATCTCAAGGCATTTTTCATTGGAAAGCTATTTTAATTGGTAGCTGATGCCAGTCAGAGCTGTAGTGGCCCCTCATACATTTCTAAACTCAGTGTTAAGGAGAATTTAAGGTGACTAGGAGGGATTTACCAACGAAATATCATATCTGACAACTAAATTTCTTTTTCTCAATTGATCACTGGGGTTACTTAGAAGAATGGGTACTGTATTGCTTATGTAGCCTTTAGCCAGTGAAGCAGGTCAATATTTGACTCTTGCACTGCTCAGTGTAGGCAGGCAATTTAGTTACACCACTGAGAGAGAAAGATGGTGAAAGCCAAAAATCACTGTCAGAGACAGTAGGTCCTGGTGATAAGAGAGAGAGCATCTCATTCAGCAAAGCAATAACGTTTTATATGCTCACAAAATCTTGCAATATTGGTCAAATGCCAGGAATCAGATGTTAAGCAGATTAAAGAATGGACTGGCTCACGAGCTGCAAGTTGAATGAATGCAGGTTTCATTTTGGATCGATGAGCTCCAAAGCGGGCTAAAGCCTGCTGATGAGAGAGCACCAGCTTGTGTTCCTAGTGCCAGGAGGGTACCAGCAGGCACTGATGCTCAGCTCCAGCAGAGGGAAAGCAAGGATGCTTGGCTGCTTCAGGAACAGAACTTTTTGTTGTGTTGTTTTGTTTTGTTTTCTGAAAACCCACAGCGTAATAGTATCCTCAAACTACGAGATGATTATCAAAAGTTTAAGATATATGCAATTTGTCTCCTTGGAGTACTTCACAATATTAGCTTTAGGTTTCAGAGTGTTGAGTGTTAAATTACTCATCACAAACAAAAGAACTACTGCAGGATAGGTGTTGATAATAATGCCTGATAGCTGTGCGTAATGTTTTGATTGGCAGAAGGTAGTCTGACTACTACAGGAAGCAATTGGCCAAAGGATCTTGTTGAGGCATAAATAGTCAAAAAGCAAAAACTGCACATGAGAGAAAAATTTGCACAGAGAAATGTGGAGCTCTGTCTACTAATTCTCTACCAAATAAAAAAAGAGTTTTTCCCTTACCAGTGGACTTGTCTCCTACGCAATGCAAAGAGAAATATGAGAGTCTGAAGGCAGAGATGGATATTTGCATGCAAACCAGTGGTGTTTTAAGAAGTTTTTGCCCTATGGTCATCAGAAGGTAAATGGGAATTTATGCTGGTGAACAACTTCTCATTAAGGTAAAATGTGAATAAACTGTGAATACAGGACAGAATGGAAGAGATAGAAAATGTAATAGCACTCAAGGAACAGTATCCAATCCTTAACTGAAAAAAAACATTATGTCCTTAGGCTGACCATAAGGGCACTGACATGACATGATTAGTGGGACAAGGGACCAAGACAACCAACATTTCATGGAAAGTATTTTCCAGCAGACGAGGAAGTGCCCATCAAAGGACAAGGTGAGAAAGGTCCTTCTCCTGTCTTCATTCAGGTCCTGGTCTGAAGTTCCCTTTCCCTTAAAACACGGACCAAAAGACGCGCTGAATATCCTCTTCTCTTTGGGAATCAGTGGTTATAGAAGAAAACATATGAGACACTTTGCTAGGTAGGGAGCCAAGAGAATTAAAGAAATATGCATAACATGGCTGTTTCCTACTGTCAACAAGGGGAGAAATTCTGTGAGAGATGGCTGATGCCAAACATTTTTCAACGCTTGATATGTCAGCAAGGTTCTGGCAGGTGTCCTTAGGAAAACAGAGCACTCGTCTGAGCATGTTCAATACCCCTTGGGAAACACTGTTTTCTCAGACTGTGTGAAGAACCCGGTGCATTTTCACTAGGAAATACAACTATTTTTCACAGCAGATAAACCCCTGAGATTTACCCATTGGAGGTCCTAATGTGAAAAAAAAAAAAAACAAAGAAAAACTAACATGAGGGAACACAGCTTTGATGTTCCGAGAAGCTTTAGGGAAAATCAGCGCTTCTGTGCTAAACTTAAGCAAAATGTAGACTCCGTGGAAGGGAAATTACCTACTGGAGCTGGTGAGAGTACAGCACAGTGTACTGCAGAGGACGGCACGGGGTGTCACACCTCCTCGGACAGGAGGGAGAGGGACACAAGGACCAGACTGTGAAGGGAACACCTACGTGGTGTGGGTGCCTGACCGGCACCCTGGGAGCAATAGGGTGCAAAGACGGGCAAGGGACGTAGGATACAAGTTGTAGTGAAGAGAAACTGAAAGTGTTCAATGAATCCATGTTCTGGAGTAAAGACTTCTGAGGGTGAGCTCAAGCGAAGTGGTCTCCGGATGCTTTCAGGAAGGTCTGGGCACAGATCTCCTGCACCATCATAGCCAAGACTGGGGTTTACGCATCCCACTTGCTAACAAGTGGAGTGTTAATACACTCAAGAAGAGCAAGAGGAGCATCACGCTTAGAGTGTGGGTGTTAAAAAGTTTCACGTTTTTATTTATGGGACGCCAAGGTTAGCTTAAATTACCATAAACCACTTTTTTGCCACTGCCAAAAGGGACCTGTCAACTTTCCCACCTCCGCCCGTAAGAAAAGAGATTATTTTTCCAGCTACAAGTGTATCATTTGCAAATTAAATATAAATGAGGAGATATTTGATTGTTCAGCCACAATCTTGATGACATCTGACAAAAAGGCAGGAGAGGAAAGTCTATGTTAGATATGTGCTTGACAACTTGAATTTTTACACAGAAAACCCCTGAATGTTTTTGGTTTAGTTGAAAGCTAATTAATTAATCTTAATTAATTACATTAATTAATTAAGACCAGCAACATAGTCACAGCCCTTATTATCAATTTAAGAAAGATCTCTAAGAGCTGCCAAAACTTAGTAGTCATGAGTACAAGGAGTTTGCAGGGAAGTTCAGGTTTAGACATGCAACTGCTAGTCCCACCTGTCCCAAACCTAACAAACACCTAAAAATAGCACATCTCATTAAAGAAATAAATTCATGGAATCCTACTCTGATCTGCATTTTGCACTGTTAGGCACCAGGATAGCACCACAAAAAGCCAAGGCTGTCTTCTGGGAACACCTGAAGTCAGTAGAAAACTTAAAACAAAAGTGTGGGCATGGTTAGAAAGCAACAGCAGGGTATATGTCTGACTGTGGATATAGAAGGAGAAAAATGAAGCAAAACAAAGTCAGTCAAGTTCATGGTCCTGAGGAGCTCTTAGCACCCTTCATGAGAATGACAGTGCAATTATTTATGCCCAAACACGTTATGTTGAGCCCTGAAGTCAAAACAGGTATCTCAGTGTTGATGGAAGGCAGAGACATAGTAGGGTGCCGAATTGCCCATTTTGCCCAGAGAAGTCCAAAACTGGAAACAGCTGCATCATCTTGAGATTTCTGATTCCTAAACATAAGAAGTTTGGGACAAAAGAACTGTCCACTATCCAGTAACACAAGGAAGAGTGCTTGCAAAGATGTCGCAGAGACTCACATTACGAGCTAGTTAATAGATTTGTCCTAAGTATTTTGGATTCTGATGTTGATTGCTAATTTCTGATGGCCTTATGCTTAATTGGGAAAGGAAGATGAGGGAATTGTATCTCCAGGAAGGTACAGCAGGAGCTAGATGAAGCTGGTTGTTATGTTTTTCAGCGATTCACACTGTGTGATGTTGACCAAACTCAGACTCCGATACTGAGTGGCGCAGATCTCTGTCAGATTCTTTGGCTCAGTCATTGCTCAGAAGTAGTACATGCTTCTCCTATAGCAAACCTAAGCAAGATTATTGTTTTCTCTCTCTTTAACATTGCCTGGATCAGCTGCCCAAGCTTAGAATCTTTGCCCCTTTGGAGAACTTGCTGCAGAGCACTCAAATGGTTTTTCAGCAGAGACAGTACCTTCTCTCTGTTACATTTCTTTTATGGAGAGACTCAGCTCTGCCAAATCTTCCTGTTGCAGCTCTGTCAGCAGAAAACTTCTCATGGACTCCTTTGGGATCTTCCGTGCATTTTCTTTAACACTTACATCCATTTAGATGGAATTCATTCTGGTTGTATTCTTTCTTTTCTCATTCTTCTTCTAGATTAGTTTTGAATGCTCAGAGGTTGTTAATTATCACAAGCTAGAGCTTTGCCACAGTTGCATCTCTGGCTGCTTCACCATAATATTTCATTAATTTTTTTAAACCATTCTTCAAAATTTTTAATGGCCCTTTTTGTCTCTTGAATAATACCAGTTTGGCCTTTACCGGTGCCTTCCTTCTCCTTCTGCATCTTAGCTAAAGTTACTGTCTTCACAATCTCTCATTCAGCGACCGTCAACCTGCAACCTAAGCCAAGCCCCAAAAGTTAGTCCCAACCTAGTCTGCACACAGCGTCCTTGATGGTAATAACAGCGCTGCTGCCCTGGACGTTACATTCTGATATTGAAAGCGCTTGCTCTGAAGCAAGCCTGGGTACAGACGATGTGCAGCCAAGCTCTCCCGTGTTATGGGCAAGTGCTCCAAGCCCTGGGCTGCGAGGCAAAGGCGAAGGGGCACTGCACATCCTCGCACAAGAGCCAGCTCTCCCCGCTGCCTCCACCGGCTCCAGGACGAGCCGTGGATGGTTACGGTCCGCAGCCTCCCTTTGACCACAGCTTTTTCCCCCCACTAAAAGACTTTTTTTTTTTTTTTTTTACCAGCTCCCTGGGATAAACCTATTCTATAGTTAGAAAATGTTTTTCAGGAAAACCAATAGAAAAATACAGTTTTAGCTAGCATCTAAATATTTTTCATAATGTCAGTTGTGGTTAACATAGCTGTGGGAAGATTCGCACCCCTGAAGAATTCACTACCCTCAATTTCAGAAATGTGTAATGGGTACAAATCTGATATACTGTACGCTGTTACTGCTTTCACAAATCATCCAATAATGGTATATACTATCCATGTATTCTCTGGTTGAAAATAGAAAATTAAACCTGAAACACAATGATAGAATTATGAAATGAAATATTGCTGAAATTCAGTCTTTTTCAAAACTGATGTTTGTGCAGCATATCAGAAACATTTGATTTCACCCTGAATTGAAATAATAACAAATTCTTAGAAGTCAGCATTTCTTAGGAAAATGATACTCTGTATCTCAGCCGATCTTGTCCAACAGGGTTTTCTCAGCAGTGTTCCCAAGGTTTTTCCTCCTTAAAAGATAGCATTAATACCTCCATGAAGACTTATTTTTCTCTCATCATTACATTTCTTTTAACAGGTTGGTGTACACCTATTGACTTAATAATTAGCATTATTGTGTTGCATATAATGAAATAACCAATGGTGTCTTATTGGAGAATCTGATTCACCCTCTATTCCTTTTCTTTTATACTGAAGCATCATTAAAAAGTTACAAAGTCATCTAGTCCATCTAGTCCTGCTCAAAGCATGGCTAACTTCAAAGCTCGATCGAGTTGCTCAGGCCATTGCCCAACAGCGTTTTGAACATCTCTAAATCACCTAGGCTGGGATGATGTGAAAACTTGTAAGAGGTTTAGAGTCAGGACCCACATCTCCTATTTACAGCACCAGTCCATCCATAGTGCCATAAATCATTTTGATGCATAAAGTACACAAGAATGAGTAGCCTTTCTGTAAGACAAAAGTGCTTACTTTAACTACTTGCACAGGGTTAATGTAGAAAAATGGCTGACATCAGTGTACAAAAGGTACAAAAAGCCAAAAATATACAGCCACTGGGCTGGTTAATACACATAAAAAGAGGGAAGAAACACGAAACAACTGTCCTCACCAAACCAGCTTGTTTTTTTCTTGTTCACTCTGTTTGCCCCCTAACTTTGAATTCCTTAGGACATCCACCTTTTCCTGCGCCTGCCTTTCAGACCACAAGGATTTTAGATCAGGGCTCGTATGTAGCTTTCTGCATTCTGCAGGGTTGATAAATAAAAAATAAATAATAATTAATATAACTGAAGAATTAGTATCAGTATCTCAATAGACTAGTTAGCAACCCACCATTTGTGAGTTAAAAGTTTTTACGTTAAGTGAAATGAGAAGAATGAAGTGATTATCTCTGTTATTACATTTTCCTTCCATTTCCAGATGTATTCTCTAATAAAATCCTAAACAAGGTGCAGGCATGCACTAGTCTGTCATGCTACTGTTATGTTGCCAAACAGGTAGCATGAATTTCCCTCAGCAAGCTATAAAAAGTGCAGAAGTCAATGAAGCAGGATTTATGGTTAGAGAAAGAGATTACAGAACGAGACTTAAGCACATGCTTAACTGCTTTGCTGAGCTAAGGCGTATATGGGGACACTGATAACTTTAACATTTGCAAAATCCTTCATGATAGCAAACCACCATTAACCCTAAAATGGTTATATCAGGTGACATCATGATGCCAGCAGCTTATTAACAGAGCTTTTGTTTTTAATGGAAGTGGAACTGCTTTCTTACTGCATCCTATTTCGTATCTTGTAATGGTGTTGGTTTCTATAATTTTGTTGCATAGATAATTTAGACTGATACAAATTTTTGTCATGACAACTTAGTTCTGCGAGATAGTACTGTACTTTTCTTCTTAAGGAATAGACAAATAACTTCAAATAATGTGGAAAAATATATTTAAGACTTGAAATTATTGTCTTTTTGAGGACAACAGATGAAATATTAAAAGGAATATATTTAATTAGTAATTCTTCCCTGGAGATGGCACAGGTCATTATTTTTTAGATTTGATTTTAGAACAGCCTATAGATGCAGTATAGAAGCAGTTTTTCATACCACGGCTGGTTACAGTGATCATAATAAAGCAAGTTAAAGTGGGGAAAGTGGTATAATTACATGCATGGATTTGCAGCTCTAGGTTACTGATTCATAACCAGGTCAGATAACTAATAGCAGGAATTCATTCTCAGGAATTATAACTGATCTTGGTACTGTTCAAGACACTTAAATAGTAAAAAAGGTGACAGTGTAGTGTTTATTCAATACTTTACTGTTGTAAATTATTGTATATGTTGTAGCTTCACAATAAATCAATCCTCTCATAAATTTGATCTGAGATAACACATGATGAGAAAGCCTCCAACAGTCTTTATGTTTTACTCCTTAGTATGATTGTTTTAAATACCTATGGCCAGACTGTCTCTTGGATCAAGATTCATACACACACAAACTCCCTGATCCTCCCTAATCCTTGAGCTGTTCCTCAAGCTGCTCTAGTCCTTATGGTGCTGCCTATGGATCTGCAAGACATCAGATCCCAGCGGTGGTTGGCAGCTGGACGCCAGCCTGCCGTGTCCATAGTCCTTTCCTTCCCAAAGCTTGCAGATTTAGTCTGGAAGCCTTCACCTCCCTAGTCAGGGACTCCCAGCTCCCTGTGATCAGAGTCCTGGGAAATGGGTCCATTGACCCTACATGTAATGAAGATCTAGTCATAAAGTATTGCCTGTAAAAAAAAAAGGAAATTATTTAATGAATGGAGAACTGCTATTGATTTGCCGGCACAGTCTATGTTGTCTGGATATTTAACTACTCAGTCGAAGATACTGGCATCCCTTGCTTGAGACATATGAGACAGATTGCTTTCCCAGGGTATCTCCTCTATTTATTTCAAATTTGCTCTTGATTCCTCCAGGTAATGTGCATAAAATCTACACTGTATATAAACACAAACACACTCTTTTTATGCAAGGGCACAAACTTGATCAAAGCACCATTTTGTCTCTCTGCCTTTCTGTCTGGTCAGCCTTTCTTCCAACGTTGAGGACTAAGAAGTGCAAGAAGACATATGAGAGAATCACAGCATGGCTGAGGTGGGAAGGCACCTTTGGAGACTGTCCAGTCCAACTCTCCTGGTTAAGCAGGGTCACTTACAGCAGGTTGCTCAGGACCTTATTCAGTCAGGTTTTTAATATCTCCAAAGCTGGAGAGTAAACCTCTCTGAGAAACCTGTTCCAGTGTCTGACCACCCTCACAGTGCAAAAGGTTTTTTTCTTACGTTTAATTGGCTTTTCCTGTGTTTCAGTTTGCACCCATTGCCTCCTGTCCTCTCACTGGTGTCCTGGTTTTGGCTGGGATAGTTAATTTTCTTTCTAGTAGCTGGTGTAGTTCTATGTCTTTTATTCAGTACCAGAAGAATGTTGATAACACACTGATGTTTTCAGTTGTTGCTAAGTAGTGTTGAAGTCAAGGGTTTTTCAGCTTCTCATGCCCAGCCAGCGAGAAGGCTGGAGGGGCACAAGAAATTGGGAGGGGACACAGCCAGGACAGCTGACCCAAACTGGCCAAAGGGGTATTCCAGACCATGTGACATCATGTCCAGTATATAAACTGGGGGAGTTGGCCAGGGGGGAGTTGGCTCAGGAACTAACTGGGCATCGGTCGGCAAGTGGTGAGCAATGGCATTGGTCATCACTTGTTTTCTATATTCCAATTATTTTATTATTATTACTGTCATTTTATTATTGTTAATATTATCATTATTAGTTTCTTCCTTTCTCTCCTATTAAACTGTTCTTATCTCGACCCATGAGTTTTACCTTTTTTCTCCCAATTCTCTCTGCCATCCCACTGGGTGGGGGGAGTGAGTGAGCGGCTGCGTGGTGCTTGGTTGCTGGCTGGGGTTAAACCACGACAACTGGGCACCACTGAGAAGAGCCTGGCTCCATCCCATTTGCACCCTCCCTTTAGGTATTTATGTACATTCACAAGACTTCCCTGAGCCTTCTCTTCTCCAAGCTAAACAGAGTGAGCACTCAGCTTTTCCTCACAGGAGGGATGCTCCAGTCCCTTCATCATCCTTGTGGCCCTTTGCTGGACTCTCTCCAGTATGCCCATGCTTTTCTTGTACTGGAGAGCCCAGAACTGGACACAGGACTCCAGATGTGTCTCACCAGTGCTGAGCAGAGGAAAGATCACCTCCCTCAACCTGCTGGTGATGTTTTCCTGCCAGGATGCCGTGGAAGATACTGGTGGCCTTCTTTGCCTCAAAGGTGCTTTGCTGGTTGATGATCCACTTGGTGTCCACCAGGACCTCCAGGTCCTTTTCTGCAAAGCTGTTTTCCAGCAACCTTCCAGCCTGTCCCTGGCGCATGGGGCTGTTCCTTCCCAGGTGCAGGACCTTGCACCTCCCCTTGTTGAACTTCATGCTGTTCCCATCAGCCCATTTCTCCAGCCTTGTCAAAGTCCCTCTGAATGTCAGCTACTGGGGTGGTTCAAGAACAAGGCCCTACAAAGGCAACCAGCTCTAGGTGGCCCTACTTAAGCAAGGGGGTTGGACCAGATGACTTCCAGATGTCCCTTCCAACTTCAACCATCTGGTCATTCTGTGAAATGTCTGTCTTCTTCCAGTTACCTGAAGAAGGCACCTCATCTACTTCTTCTTCCTGTTCAGGTGGTCTGTAGCAGACATCCACCACAAGGAAACTCACCTTGGTCTGCCCTCTAATCCTGACCGATAAGCTCCCAGCCGGCTCTTACACTGCCGCTGCTCTCTCAAATAATGGGCAACCCCCTCTCCTTGCCTTCTCGGCCTGTCCTTCCCGAAGAGCCCATTATCTGTTCACTGCAGCACTCCAGCTGTGTCAGCTACCCCACCGTGTCTCTCCGTGACCCCAGCGAGGTCGTAGCCCTACAACTGCACACAGACCTCTAATTCCTCCTGTTTGCTCCCCAGGCTGCACAAGCCACACTGATTGCCCAGAAAGAGTGTGAGACCTTCTCGCTTTCCTCATTTCTGATGCTGCCCAGGCTGCCGATCTCCTGCAGCTCCTCACTTGGTGACACAGACCCTCCACCATCGCCTGCCTCCCCAGGGGCAGGGGGGGAGTCCAGTTCCCACTGCCCCAGCCTCAGCGAGGGGTCCCAAGCACCCCGGCAGCCCCAGACCCAGACAACTGCATCCTTCTTCAGGAGTTCAGTCCATGCTGAAGCCTCTGATGTGCTGGGGTAGCTGCTCCAGCAGGTTTTGGGGACCATGTCCTGGGGACCACTGCTGCAGAGCACCATTTCGGTCCCATTTCCCGCACCCTTCTGCACAAGTGGCTGCCCAAACTGCTGTGCCTGCTGGCTGCCTCTGTTGACTGCGCTCTCAGGTAGGGAGGATGAAGGTTTCTTGAAGAAGCTGAAGCTGTCTGGAGCTTTCCATCGGAGCAGTGTGGATTGCACAGCAAGAACAATCCTCATGCCGTAGGATTGAAAGCAAAGTAGCCGCACTAAGTCACGCTATGAGACCTGTGAACTTGCAGCTGGCTTGAAGGAAGTTCATCAAAGCAAAAAAAGATGAAGAAACAGGGAGAAAGGAAGTGACAAGCAGCAGGCCAGGGAGCAGCAATCTGGAGCTGAGGTCTGGAAAGGGATGACTACTATGCTTCAAAGAGACAGCAAGGCAGTTTCAAGCGACAGTGTTGGTAGAGAGCAAAGCTCCTGTACAAATAAACAAGTGCTGACATTAGTGAATGAAGAGAGTGATTGTAAAAAAAAAAAAAAACTGAAACCAAACCCTGAAACAAATTCCTAACAGTGTCATTCTCACTAGGAACGTGACAAGAACTCCCCTTTCTCTCTCAGGGCACTTCTGTACAACATCTGGACAGGCGATCACATATACCCCTAATGGCAGTTTGAAGACTGGCACAAAAACAGCAAGAAAAGAGGAGTCGTAAATGGCAGATCTGAAAGATGCTTTCAGCATCCAACAGAGTAGTTTTTCCCATAAACCACTTGCCAACATCCTGACACACAAACACCTCTATATTTATACAGTATGTGATTTATATCTTGCCAATTGCAATATACGTCTCTTTAGGGATGGCTTCTATCCATACTGGCACCAGCAAAGAGCTCACAATATTTCTGCTCTTCAGAGATTAAAAAGAAAATAACTATGTGATGTGTCAAAGAGAGGTAACAGAAGCTGGATATATGTCAACAGAAGCCTTTTAGCACTAAAATACAGACAAGGTACCTGATATGCAGATTGTTCTGAAATTCATCACTTTTGAAGATAAAGCATGCAATTAGGAGGTTTTTCTTCTCTTTATGGAATGATTTATAACACTACTTTCCTTAATAAGACATTGTGTAAATGCTTTTTCTTCTTATGGGACTTTACAGCTAAAACACTCTGCAACTAATACACACCTATCATTTTCCTTTTTCCTTCATCAGGTTAGTGACCCAGCTGCTGTGTGGCACATTCTGTGTGACAATGCAGAGACAGCGGCAGTCTGTGCCCATCACAACATCATCGCAATATCATGAGGACAGAGCCTCACACATGTAGAAAAAGGAAATATTCTCCCCGTTTGACGGGGAATTAGAGATGGTCAGGATTTTTCTTGCTTTTATTGGAAAATGCCAACTCATCAAAATCAAGCCTATTTTTAGGAAACATCTTTGAGAGTCTCCTGATTTGGGGCAGATGTTTGAAAACACTGGAAGAAATTATTTTAATTGATTAAATTAAATGTCACCATCTCTTTGTGGACTGTATTCAAAAGGAAAACACATACAGAAAGTTCAGTTACCCAGTAACGCATACTGTGTTTCACTCCAATGCTATTTAGAGTAACGTGCCCCGCATTATTTAAATGCAATCCTTCCTTTTGAAGCTGGGCCACTTTCCAGCAGGAATACAAGAGTCATGGGAGTGGGTGGGAATACTAGCAAGAACACTAACAGCTCTCGCTCTGAGTGCTCTGGATACGTATTCTGCTTTCTAAAGATACTTGCTACAGATACGGTTTATTCTGCTAGTTTGCAAAAACTGTGGGCTGGTTTCACACCTTCCTCCTCCTGTGTAGAAAACAACCGGCACCGAGAACGTTACAAGATTCATGTAGAGAAACCCCAAATACAGCATCACTCTGTGGCTTCGTGGTCATGAGCCTTATGAGGGCTGGATTGATAGGTGAGATCCTTGGGTTTTGTTCCTATCAATGGCCATTTATATACTGTACATTAAACATATGTTGGATAAAATAGATGGCATGGCAAGGTGCAAGGACTAAAATCACTGTTTTCCCTCTACCAGAGCCAAGTTCAGGCCCTGACCACTGACTCACATAGTGCTACGTGCAGCTTTTTGCCCTTTCCAGCCCAGTGAATCCTGGATTCTTCCCTGCACAGCCTCAAGGCACCCTGCCAACAAGGTGCTGCCACCTTTTTGCCCACCCTTTTTGCTCACCCTCCTAGATCCTGCCTCGAGGGGGGTCCAAGGAAAGTGAGCAAGGGTTTTCAGTGCCCCGAGCAACAGATCAAACAAGCAGGAGCCTAAATTTTAGCCGAGTCCCATTTTACCTTCTGGAGTCTTCTCTGGCACGTGGCTTGTGAGCGCCAAGCCAGCCAGTACCGCGCTGTAGGATCTTTGGTTTTCCTGTCGAGGACACAGCTCGCTCTTTCCATGCTCTCACGCAAAAGCAACCACCCAGCCTGGTGGAGCTCCATACAACTGTCATTATCCAGAAGAGCAATACTCAGCACTTTGTGGTTTCCAAGTGCCCTACAAACGCTTTACAGTAACTAATCCTGTGTGTAAGCTGTGGGTTACCCATAAAATACTCTGTAACTTCAGCAACAGTGAAGGCATTACCCTCACACGAGGAGAGGTTTACTTCACGCTCCCCTTTCCTCCTATCACCCCCTGTCTTTGCTCTCCCTACGGCCAGCTTCTTCTGCCTCTCCCACCTTTGTTATTTGAGGGTTTTGTGAGGGTAAAGTTTTTCTGAGTTTTCTTTTAAAGCACCAATAGTTTTTAGGGTTTCAGACTATGTGGATGGGTACACAAATTAAAATATGAACTGTGACAATAACTAATGTAATAGAGCCGGGAGAATAACTCATTTTTTGTTGCACTGGCAGTTCTGAAAAATCTGGAGAAAAGTTCATTTGACTCATAGCAAAATGGTGCCATTTTCAGGGTTTATTTACATTAAGAATATAATTAAAGTACAGATTTGAAAACATCTTCTTAGAAAATGCTAAATGAAACAGACATTTTAACAAATGTGTTTGTTTTTTTTAATTGAAGAAGATTTGCTGAAAAAGCTGTAATATTGTAAAGAATGTCAGCTGACTTAAATCTGCATTTTTGGTGAAATGGAGTTGCAATTGGATTTTTGCCCATGTTTGTTTATCACCCCTTACAGAACTAAATGAATACTCTTTATCATCACAGTTTATAGTGAGGAAACTAAACAGAGAGATGGAAGCAGTGTTTCTTGCTGAAGAGAGGACAGTCTTAGAGCAAGGATTGCATTTCAGGAAACCTTAGGGCTCTGATGGACAACTTGTCTGGTATTCAGCTATGGTGCCAGAAATTTGCCCGTACCTCTGCTTGTGGTTTCCATCCACTGAGCAGACACTGAAAGCAACTCAACTTCAGTTTGACATAGCGGGATGAACATCCATCTGTTAGAGTTTACGTTAAAACATCAGTCCTGAAACTGCTAAAGGTGAGAAGCCGACACGTGTTCGCTTCAGCCATCCCTGCCCCATACGTGCTAACTCCTAGCAGAGGAAAAGGGCAGGGTTGGAAGGGAGGTTACTGGTTTAAACGCCTCAGCAAGAATTCTTCTGCCAGTGCCCTTGTCTTTCAAACCACACTTCTTTATCTCTACATGACGAAGGACTACGTTGACTTTTCCAGGACTGCAGAACAAGAACAAAAAAGCGAACCTAATTTCACCACTTATGAAAGTCATGATGTAAATCAAAACCAAGAAATGCCCCTTCAGAACTCAGTTTCCTGAAGCTTGTAAAAAGAAAAAAATGGAGCCAGATATCCTGAACAGAGCAAAATAAAACAGAGATAGTAAAGAAATTCCCCAAGCACAGAAGAAATTTTTCAGTGGGGTAAAGCTTGGTGAGCTAGTCCCTGATCCACACGTTCTTGGTGGCACAGGTAGATTCAACAAAGAATCTCAGCCTTCCACTTTTGTGGGCCATCAGGAGACAAAGGGATTTTGCCAAATGTTGCACATACACGTGTGTGTGTGCGCACGCGCCCTTCTGGGCACTATTAATGTATCACTATTTGGTATAACTGATAAGATACATTTCCCAGGGCCTCTCGAAAGATCTTCTGGATAACATACAAAACGAAGGTCTGTATTACTTCTGTAGCACTTCTAGATTAATCTAACCTACTGCCTGTCATTAAGAGAAAATATACTCTGCAGTCACTACATGTATGTCAAAATTAACACAAAGGGTTCTCCTCCCACATATTAGCAAATATTTTTCTGTCAGTTAACAAAAACGTATGATTTGAAGCAAATACTTTCTGCACCTGTGTTCTGTAAGGTCTGTGTTTGATGGATTTGGATTTGAATGGAAAAAAGATGCTTATAAGATCTAGTAAAGTACCTTCATGCATATGAACTTCTGTGTAATATAAATTAGAAATTTGTTATGTACCCTCACCCAATTAATATTGTTGCTAGAACCTGAAGGTGTAAAGAGCTCACGTGTAAAAATAACTGCAGATGAGAAAAATAAAAATCATATGCACTATAAAAAATTTTAATAGATAAATAGCAGCTGATTATGCAGACTGAAAACTTACACTCCCAATTTCATATAAATAATGTATGTCAAAATAAATATTGCATCTCATAGCCCTTTTTATATAGTATTTACATTCCGTATATACATTTACATGTGTAAATACAGTTTGCATGTTTGTGTGTGTATGTGCATTCGTGCGCGTCACAAATTCTGTTAAAATGTTGTTCTCTAACATAAATCCACTTCAATGGCTTGATATAGCTGTGACAGAATGAAGAAACAATCCCATTATACATATATAAAGCATGCATGTTCTGTTCGTATTCCTCTTTCCTGCTGAACTTGTTCAGACGCTCACCTGGCAGCGCTGATCCACACTGTTCACATCTACAACGTAACTGCTGGTGCTGTAAGCAGACAGCAGGATTATTCTGGACCTCCGCTCTATAAATATTTGGGTTCGGGACTGTAGCATCGCGCGTGTTTGCACAGCATAAAAGTAATAAAAATTGAGCACTTTATCAAACAAAGGTGACAAGCAATGTGGTGAGGGCGGCTTGTCCTACCCTACGCTCGAGGTACGAACTCTGCCAGCTCTGCAGCGTTAGAGACAAAAATGGGAAAAGATTCCTATTTCCAGTAGCCTTTTCCAGACGAGGTGGGTTGGTGCGACGCTCCAGGAGTTAACTTCTTTCGGGACTGTGGTTCGGAGCGCTGCACACACACGAGTCCCATGCCATTCTGCATGCAGCGCGGCTGCCAAATTTAGATCTTCTCTAAGCTGCAGAACAAGAACATCCTCTTCCTATTTCTACATTTCTGGCCCCGTTGAAGTAGAAGGATTTCACATTCGAGTCATGCTGCATTCACACCCCGACCTGTAATCAAAAGTCTGAATGTCGAAAAAAGGCATGGGACAAAAATACTCTGTAGCTGCCAAACACATAAACACGAGAGCGGTTCCAACAACTTATTTTTTAAACATTTCATAAAAATGAAATTTAAAAAATGTTATTCATTACCACCTGGAGTAAGATTTCACGGCATGTTATTATATTCTGAAGTAGTTACCACTTTGTTACTGATCCGGGTTGGTGAAACAGCACTCCAGCCTTGATTCCCTGGGCTTAGGTAACCGAGCGGTGAGTGGAAACCTGCAAGTCCTCTATTCAGTTTGGTAAACACGGTCTTGTCTGTCACTTCTCATTGTTCCTCTTCAAAGTACAGTCGCCACCTTATCTGGCAACAGCTTTCTTGAAGAGTGCTGCTCATGTGAAATAATCTTTCACCGCTGAGGCCAGCATTTCCCTAACACAAGAAGAAACATTTATCTTGCTGTTAATGGTTAATTAATTTTGAAAATGTATATTACAACACAATAAAAAAAAAAAAAAAAAAAAAAGCCAGGCTGGACAATGGAGCAAAATGTCCCTTCCTCAAATTGACTCCTATTTAGTTCTTCCAATGTCATCCAAAACACAGATAACTTTTCTTTCATGAATTGTTCTCCTGAATGATTTATACATGTTGTGTTATCTGAGGCCCTTTCCAGATCCCCTGTGGTTTCAGCCAGCCATCAGCTGCATAATTGTTAATTTTAACACTATAAAAGGTTCTGATGCCGAGGAGATAAAGCGTCGGAGGAAGAATTAATTGAAATGTATCTTCCAATCACACTGGTTCCCTACTTCCAGTTCCACAAAAATTATACATTGGATTTGAGGTTAAAATAAATTTACATTTGTGCTACCCATAAAGCTTTCGGACTAGTAGAAAATAGATAAGTTAATTGTTTCTAAAACCCATAAAGGGTTTACCCTGAGAATAATTCAGGGCAGTCTCCTGTTCATAGCCCACAGCACCGTGAGCAGCCGGATAGAGGATTCTTCCCAAGCTACTGCAGACATAATTGGTCAGGAGATATGTGACAGGAGTCTTTTACAACAGCAGGTGATAGACTGACAGAAAAGGAGCTCAAGCTCCACCAATATTTAATCTGGATATTAAACACTCTATGCTTCCTAGAGCTACTAATACTTTTTTTTTCCCCAATGTTTACTCTCTGCCTGTATGCTTCAAGTGAAGTATTATGAGGTAAAGCTACCAGGTTTTGATTCTTTCATTTACATTTTTATTATAAACAGATAAACACATACAAAATGTGCAAAATTAGTTTTAAAGGCTATTTGGAGGAACACAGTTGGGGCAAATGAATTCAGAGATCATGGGATTCCTATTTAATTTACGGTTAGATGACTGTAAAAGGCCATCCTCATTTAACCAAGGACCCCAGAATAGGCTAAGAATACCAGCTATATCCCTGTTAAGCCTTTGTTTGAACGCTATCGCTATTAACAAATGTCTTTTGCCAGATTCTTTAGAAATGGGCTCTCACTGCATCCTATGTATGTTTTCTGGGTGCAGAGGAGAGAAAAAGAGGCAACAAGGTCTGACGCTTTACTTCCTCACCCTCTGTTCACACGGGGTGGGAAGCTGTATCAAAGCACCGGCTTCGCACCTGTAAAAACCCCAGTACAGACCCTGCACAAGGGAAAAATTGTGGAGGTTTCATCTCAGAACTCAGAAAACGTTTGTCCACACAATAAAGACGCCACATTTCTGCCGTAAGGAGATACAGTGTAAAAACAGCAACAAACTGAGATGAAGGGAGACTGGGAGAAGCTGGGAGGGAAAGCTTGCACAGCACCTGCCCACACTGTACTTGGATTTAGTCCATTTTGTGAGTCCTACTTTCATGAATACCGAATTCAACAACTACCGTGTAAGAAAAGACCAGTATTAGAATCTGCTTTATGCTAAGATGCGTTATCACGTGAAGAACATTTTATTGCTTAGTAAAATACTCAGTGTTTTCCCTCACTATTAGGTCTCTCACAGGAAATAATAGCATGTTAGTTGTTTCAAGTCACAGAGCAAATGTAAGGATTATACATCTATAATTTTAGGACACAAAGGCACAGAGCCCCAAAGCAAACAAAGATGCCAACTGAGCTGAGAACATACTTAGATATTACACAGCATATTGTATTAAGAACATAAGAGCGTCATCAAAAGCTCTCCTCAGCAAAGCTCAAGTACGGCATACAGGGCCAGAAACGGGCAAAGTTTAGTCACTATGATCCACGGAAAATAATTTCCATTTCTCAACAACCCATGTCTTTAATTGCATTTTCTGTATAAGCTGAATGTAGGTAGGTAGAACTGTAGACAGAATTACAATGCAGCAACAGAGCACCAATGATTTTCTAAGCCTGGGATATTGGGTATTTAATTTTGCTTTTAAATCCATACTGTGGCGGGCACTTACACACACAATAGAAAAGGAGATATTTCCCAAACAGTTTATAAGATAGTACAAAGAAAATGCATAATAGAGCAACCAGATATATATATATGGAATAATACAAAGAAATCTAATCTACTGCAAAGCTACAATTCAATCCTTCTGCAACACAAGTGCAAAGCTAAACTGGCTTATGAATAGCACAAGAATACATATAGCCAGAACTATATAACCTATGTCAAATCAAAACCATTGAATTATTGTTTATCACTGTTATTTCATTTTAATTTAAAAAAGGAAAAAATCTAATTATTATGTTAAGAAATAAGCATTATGAAATTATAATTTTGTACTGAGCACATATGAGAAATGATAAGGTTTATATGCTCTCTTTCCACCCTCCCTTCTCCCCCCTCCTTATCCCTTTCTTTTTTTCTCCGTATGTTTATGTGTTCATGTTAGAGGCGGGGAGAAATGAATATTGAACATGGGAGGCAAATTCCAGCCTGGCTTACATCTTGTGCAATTCTCCTGATTTCAGGTCAGTAGGGATTTGTCTCATACCTTTTGTCCTGAATACTTAATTGAAGTTCAGGGTCTTGTGAGTTTTTTTCCTTTAGGAAGAGAAATTTCAAATGGAATCAGATCTCACTGATAAAATCTGTTTACAAAGACTTTATGAAGTCCCAGTTCCCTGAGCACAGGAAGATTCAAGTATTCAGCTCGAAGACTTCCCTTCTAGGTTTTTTCTGATGGCCACAGTCTTAGTATTTTGTTTCGGGTCTCTCTCATTTCTCTGTATTTATTCTTGTGTGGCTTTTCTTTCACACACACACACACACACACACAGAGACATGCGTACACATCCTGCTCCATTAAAAACAATAGTCAGCCAAACCCCTCTCCTACACCGCTCAGCCTGTGCAGCCTATGTATGTGCTGTGGTTTTGAACAGTAACACAGGCTTTTGTTTGGGGCGGAGGTCGCTATTATTTCATAAAGCAGCTTAACTGTTTCTTACAGCTGCGTTAAAAGAAGGTAGTGGTTACGCCCATAGCTTCAATGACATTTCACCCAACCCACAACACAAGGAATGTAACTCAGGATAGGGTACAGTCTGAGACGTGAGAGACAAATGAGTGCCGTCAGAGATGTAGAACGAGTATTTTTACATAATTGACATAGTATATGGCAATTAGTTTGAAGAACTAAACATTATTCAACATAAATAAAGACCATCGTCTGCAAGCTGCAATAGCTTTGGAGATGGTTGGCAGAAATGTTACTTGACGGGGTGCTCTGGAGCAGCTGATGGAGTGCTCTACTTCAGCCACCGGCCATCGCTCCGCGGCTGGTGCAAGAAACAGACACTGGCACAACTAACGCATCGAGCCACACCTGAAAGAGTTAGGAAGGGCAACTATAACTTTAATCGAGAGTAAATACATGTGTTTTGTCTAACTGGGGACAGTGGAGAAAAGCGTTGTGAATGATCTGAGGCTGTAAGATTAATGCACATAAACTACAGTGCATTAAACCCTCATGTGGATGCCTTCGTTCAGTTTCTGGAAGCAAGTCCTGCAGAGTTTCGCTTTGAAGTTGAAGGATTAAGCAGCAGTGAAATCAAGTCATTTCACTTCTAAGTAGGAGCACCTGCCTGCAAATTTTAGGAACTTCAATTTTGTATCTTTACTTCACTATCTTCTTGTCCTAGATGAACACACAGCAATTTTTTTTCTTTTTTCCTAATTTGTTGAAAGGTTGCTTTCAAGATCAAAGTGATTTCTTCATGGGCACAAATATGTATTACGGACAGGTTTATCTTGTTGAGGTGGAGAACCTATTTTAATAGTCTGTCCTTGAAAGCTAATGGTTCCAGTTCAGTTTTGAGTGCCACTGATAAAGATTGTAACACAGCTTACATATCTGCGCTTCTTAAATTTGTTGTCATTTTTATCGAGGCAAATGATCTTGGAGCACTATTTGTGGTTTCATCAATGTTACAGACAATGAGACAAATTGTCGACTAAGATAAACAAATGTGGTGCCAGGGATTTCTCCACAGAAATTTGCCAGCTCAGTGGGGATCTGGTCCAATCTTTGGACACGTAGGCTATTAATGAAATGCTCAATCATTAAGATATATGAAGCTATACCAGCTTTCCTGCAACAGGCTTAAATGCTGTGGACAAGTATGTTCCTCTCTGCTGGGTTTATCTAATTCTGGAAAGGTGTCTAGGAGGGTCAGGAGGAGCCAGGAGCTTGAAGTGCTCGTGGACCAGAGGACTCTGAAGAGCCCGAGGAGCTCATGGGGAGAGAGGTGTGGGAAGCCGAGTATCACAAGTTTGGGTGTGACTACAGCACGACCAGGAGCCTGGAGCTTTGGAGATCTGTGTGTGCGGAAGGTGAGGAATGACATTTAGGAGAGCTTCACCCCCCTCGCTCCCATCTGTTCCTGCATATCTACTCTCAAAACCAACCGGTCGCCAGAGACTTGCGAGCTAGCAGAGCGAGAGGGCAAGGAGCGAGGGACAGGAGCCTCTGCGGACCTTTTACCTGGGCCACCACTGCCCCTGCTGGCTAGCGGGACTACTGCAGGGCCACCAGCCTGCTGGGCGAGAGATGCTCTTCATCAGGGCTGAGGTGGACAGAGAAGTCATCCGTGGGCTTTCCTTCTTCATTTCCCGAGGTAAAAGGCAAGCTTCAAGCTCCATTCATGCCTTGTTGATGCTCCCGGCCGGATCCCATTGACTGAGAAAGCCTGTTACAGGCTGCTCTGGAATGGCCTTACACATTGATAATCTCTGATAAAGCAGCTTCAAACACCTTTCTCTGATACTTCGTTGTCGTAAGTAAACATAGTATACAAACAAACTGCCAGTGAAGACAGAGCTATGCCAAATCCATCCGATTTTGAAATACTGTGGGTTGGCTGCAGAGGAAAAAAGGAAAGGTTTAATTGCTCCCACCACGGCAGCTGTGAAATCGTGATCAGCAGGACTGCTGAGGATGGTGAGCAGCTTTGTGAGCTGGTGGTGGTGGTGTTTCCATCTCAATGGAGAATTTAACTTCATGATCACTTTGACTGCAGCCCGGCATTACCCCCTCTAAGAGGGTAGATGTGGTGCCTGCCTTGTTTGGATTTCAGTAACTGGCACATAGGATGAGGTTTCACGAGTGGGTTACGCTGATCTCGGACTGCGCTGCTGCTTAAACGGAAGGTTCCACCTTTCTCTTTGCCTTCATCTTTCCACTGCCTCTCCTTCACCAGCATTAGCTGCCAAATGGGTGTTTGTGTGACTGGTGAAAACGAGTGTTTTCTTTCTTTTGGGGATGGTTGGGTTTTAGCTGGATCAGCCGACTGACCTGACCACAGCTTTCAGTGCTGGTGCAGAGCAGAGGAGATGATAGGTTCTGGAAGGAACGCGTGTGTGTCCTCAAACTATAGTATGGGCATCCTTCAGGGATATACGAGATCCTTTTCTGGCAATGATGGTTTTTCGAAAAGGGGCTTCCAGTTTCAATCTCAGTGCTGCTATATCTAGGCTCTGATCTTCCTTTGGGACAGAGGTTGGAAACACTTGCAGTGACATTGGGTGCCATTGCAGTGTGTCTCGTCTGAACTGTCCTTACATTCCGTCAGAAACCTCACCGGCGCAGAGTGTGGCTGTCCTGTTCGATGAGGGGCTTGCGTGGAGTGCTTGTACATTCAAACCAGTATTGGATTCAGTTCTAGGCTTCAGTGGGAAATACTCATTTTAGCGGGTGTGTTGGATGCAATTGTTCCTTGTTAAGTCAGGAACAGCCGCTCTCTTTCTACCAAAGAGCCCGGAGAAGATACTGTCTAAAAATCCTATGGGTAGGTTGGAGGCAAGCCCATTCAGTGAGGCATCCCCGCTGATACGGCTTTGAAATTCACTTTGTTATTTACCTCCCCTCCTACCTGCCAGAACTGAGATTTGTTGGTCGTTGCATAACTCGGCGAGGCTTGTTTTTGCAGGCTTTTTCTGGATGAAAAGGAAGAACGATAGCAGAGCACCGTGGAAAAGTTCTGGCTGGGGGGGTGCGAGGTGAGATGAGGAAAGAGGACAAATTCCTGCCCCAATGTTTTGTCCAACCCGTGAAGTTTGTCCAGCCAGCCATAGCCTGGGACCTGCTCTGTATTTGAATTAGACCATTTCAAATAAATAATCATTAAAGAACAACAATCACCTGAGCCCTGATTCCCGACCAATGCAGGAATGAGTTTGTTATCTACACAGAACTATCTGGTTGGGTTGTTTGTGTCAGCTGAATATAATAGCTGGCAAGTTCACACCCAGCTATTTACATCTCTATGTTAAGATCCAGGAGCATGTAAGCTACAGAGAAATCATGCTTAAATTAACAGTGCTTAGCTTCCTCAACAGAGAAAATGGGGGGGAGGGGGCAATACAGAGAAAAGCAAAGAAAAGTTTTCTTGTATAATTTTATCTCTAAATACCCCTACAGATCAAGTACCCACTGAATTATTTCTGATTTCTTGTTAGAATAATCACATGCGCACAAATACACTAAGAATAAAGTTTCAGTGCGTTTTGTATTGTTAGACTTCCCATATCCTGGATTCCCCATCATGTTCAGTCCTGTGTAGATAGTTACAGTAATGATCTTTTATTAACTTGGCTGGAATAACTGCCATGACTCTCAATAATGACATTAGTGTTTAGGTATTTGTATGTCTAAGCACTTACATAAGTAATCATATCACAATGTCAACTTATTGTACTTATTATTTTGCAAATGTTACAACCGCCACCTCCTGTTAAACACAAAAAGAAAAAAGAAAAAAAAAAAGAAGAAAAACGTCAGAGTGCCTGAAGGAATCATGCCGGTTTTAATTTATTGTTTTGTCTTAAACTCTCTGTGCTGTGAGCCAAAATAAACTAATTGCATCTACACTTTGAGGTAAAACTCTCCTGTTAAACTCATCTCTGCCGCTAAGAAAATCAAAACATCCATAAGGATAGCTGTGTTTGAAGGGATCACACTAACGAAAGGGACCCATTCTTCTGAAGGAAAAGGATTATGTACTTTCAGTCTTTCCAGCAATGGTAGGAACTGAAAGTTCAACAGACCCCTTATCTCTGAGATAACCAGTCATGCCATTAAACAAGGAGAGAGATAAGCAGAGGGTAGGTGACTGGCCATATGTGGGTTTCAGGAACTGGCCTTTTACCTAGGAAGACCCGAACTCAACAGTGAAGTCATGAAAGAGTTGGTTGGGCCAATTTAATTTACTGCCTGCCTCCAACAAACCTGGCAGGCAGCTTGGGAGAGCCCATGTATTTCAGCGGGCTTTGAGTGAGGTCTTTAGAGAATAAAGCATGCTTTCTATATTTGCTATGTCCAAGATCACTGGGGTTTTTACAGCAAACAAGTAAACTATATTTTATTTTCTATCTACCTACCACACACATAAAACCGGGGCGGGGTGGGGGGGGAGGAATCGTAATAATCCGATTCCAGAAAATCCCAATATTAATGCTGATGTGGATTGTATGAAGGGGCTTTACACTTTACCTGTCCATGTAATGACCAGGAGAAGAAAAGGACACCAGTTTCCCATTTTCCATGAGGCAAAAGGAACATTTCCATTCGTTTTAGTAGGCTGGGATCATACCTTGTGTTTGTGTTTCCATGAACTATGTTGTAAAGCATGGCTCCACTGAAAGATAACAGCTTTATTGCTGTTTTTAACAGGGCCACTACTTTAAACAAAGCAAGTGAAAGTGAGTGGTGTTTCGTTAGTCAAACACAGGTACTGCTATTGCTTTGTTGTACAGCAGTATTAGCACATCTAATAGGTATACTTGCAGCATTTTTATAGGATTATAGCAATAGAGAAGATTACTCATTAATTCCTTTTTTTTTCCCTGGCATTTAACAACTTCGTTAAACTACTTTTCAAAAAGAAGGGCACTTAACACACACTTTAAAAAGAAAGAAGTTTTTTAGGTGAAAAGCAGAGGTAGTATATCTTGTGGCTAAGATGTGCTTCTTGTCTTTCTGTGTGCTGCAAAAAAAAAGATACAGCACTCCTGACAATTCAGCAAAAGACCATGGCTTGGCCATCCACAAATTTTCATTCTAGCATCATCTCCAGCTACTTTCTGTTACACAAAGGCTATATGCAGAAGAGCGAGTCCCTGTGAGGTAAGCTAGACCATCAATTCATAGTACGTCATCTACACCACTGTAACTGCCGATCATCCCATAATCTTAATTTACAGTGCATGTGAGGGGGGTTGTACTTTTTTTCTCTGAAGGATAATTTCCAGTTATTGTCCTTCCTTTATCCCGAGTTTACCACGCACATAGGCACGCACCGTTGAGGAGCTACGTGGGCATGTTCACACACCAGCATACCTCACGGAAACTTGCTCAGGTAACTCCTAGCCCAGCAGGACGGGGCTCCGTTTGCAAAATGGAGTAAAGACCCAGATAAATCCAAGAAAAAAGAACTTTATATAGTCTTTATTATAACCATTGTTTAACCATCCTACTTGGAAAACAGTTGAAGCATTAAAAAACTGGAGGGGGTGAACAAGAAACAATACAACAATCTGTTTCTATCATAAAGCATAAATGTGCTTTGGGCCGATTCCATTCAGAGTATACAGATATTTTCAAGGAATTTAGGGCATAAAATCCCATTGAATCTCCTTGAGGGAATTAAAATCAATGGAAATTAGGCACCCTCATACTTTGAAAGATCTGTACTTAATTCTTTTTCAGTCTTTCAGAAGATCCAAGTCTGAATTATTTACTTTCTGGGCAAATGAGTATTTTTGCCATGACCTTCTTCATACTCTATAAACAATATCTGATAAAATGTAAGAAAAAGACGACGAGAGAACTGAAAACCAGAAGAACTCCTTCTGGAAATCTTTATTGTATTTTTCCCACTGAAATGAAAAGGTGTCTCCAAGAACACTGCAAAACTCCTTGCTCTTTTATAGATCTGTTGCTTAATGTATGTTCTGCTCTCTTATTCTCTCTATAGAATCAGTAATAAAAGTCAGGTTTTCAATATGAAACACTAGTGAAAAATGCCTTCATCTTTTACATCACTGATAATAAGCATCCTCACACAGAAGAATATTATGGAAGAAAATAAACTGTCTGTGAAAGGTTACAAACTTCCCTGCATACTACAGGCAAAGATACCCTAAACAAATCTGATACACCAAGGACCAAATTTGTCACTGATTTGATACACCATTGACAATTTTTTGCCAATGCTATTGAACAATGATGACCCTTCCTTTTTTCATGCTGAATAGCATAATGCAATTCAAATAACTTACCTTGAAACTTTCATATAAATGGTAATACAATAATTTATAAAATTAAATATTTTAATTATAGATCTAGGGAATGCAGTTGGAAGAGAAACTCAGGTAGAAATGATGCAGAAAATGTGTCTTCAGCAGAGATTTGAAACCAAACAGAAAGGTGACAAAGTGAAAAAGAAAAATAACAAAGCCATGTCAGGAACAAGACTTCTCACAGACAGTGATAAAATTGTCCTAAGAAGAAAGAGGAGGCCAGTGCCTACCAAACCAGGTGGAAAAGAAAGAAAATTTCTTTAGCATGTCAATGGAAGACATGCTCATACGTGAGCATTTCAGCAACAGGGCAGGGGGCCGGCAGTGGTGCGGTCACTCGCGTGGGTGGGAGAGGAAGAGTGGAGATGCGGGCTGTGGACCGGCAGGGCCCTGAGGAGCAAAAAGGGTTGCCTGAAGAACTAAGTTAGAGTGACTATTCCCGTGTCATAGACCCATACGAAGCCAGGCAGAAGAAAACTCCTGTTCTAGGGCTTTGTCACTCCTGCCAAGTTGGTCTCAACCTGTTCTTAACATCCCTCAGCGTTCCCACAGCCTCCCCAGGCAAGGGGAGGCTCTGCTTATCTATCCTCACTATTTGCAGCTTGCTTTTTCCAGCATTTAACTTGAATTCACATCTTAAGCTCGTTACCTCTTGTCTATCCCCACAAATACAATTTAATCCCCTCATCTTTGCATTTACCTTTTAAACCCTTAAAGATCAGTTTGTCTCCTAAGTCTTCTCCTCTCCAGATGAAGTAACAACACTCCTTTCAATCTTTTCTTGTAAATGACATTTTTCAGACCTCTGATCAGCCTTGCTGCATTCTGTCCAAGACTCCACATCTTTCTTGAAGTCCAGTACTGGACAATATGCTCCATCAGAAACCTTCATGATGCTGAAGAAGTAAAAGATCTTGGTGTTTCATAGCTATTAGTAGTAGTAGTAGTAGTCTGTTTGCTTATTATGAGATGATTATACACACCTGTTGAGCACGCATAGAGACAAGTTATTCAAACTAATAGATCACTTTTTAAAAAGAGAGAAAATCTAACTTCAGATAGGAAAAAAAAATTGTCTAGCAATTATTATTATTGAAACTAGACACTTAAGTGAGGAAAAGAAAAAATCTAGCCAATGTTTATCACAGTAAGATTTAACTATTCAACCGACTTCAGAAAACGAGAATAGTTTCTGTTCAATGTCCATGCCAAGGGAAGCCATTATATATCCTACTGTGGACAGTGAGAAGCCTGTCGTCAGGGTGATGCAAGGCCTAGGAGAATCCCAAAAGCTGTGGTAAGGATGGGGGCCGGGCAACCGTGAACTCCCCAGTCCTTGGGCTTTGACTACCTGTGCCTATACTCACAGAGCACCCACAAAGCAGCGGGACGCCTTTCCAGCAGAACACTCAGGCAGAGGCAGAAGTGCCTTTTCTACCCTCAGGTAGCAGCTAAAATAAGTGGATGCAAAAAGTGGAATTGTCAGCTGTCTGAGTCAAGAACACTAAACATCATCCATTTTATGCTTTCGGGGTCTAGTTGGTCTAGGTTGAGCTAGACTCTTTGCAGACCACACTGCTGTTGGCAGTTGAAGGGCATCTTCCAGTTTAGTCTCATCTGAAACTGCTCCTCTATGGAAACCAAAGCATGGAGAGTGAGCACAGTGAAGAGATTTGCTTGGAAAGCCGCAGCACTGTTGATCTGAGCTAAAATGCAGGTGCAGCTACTAACGTAGGTGTGGTGTGTAGGGGTAGGCACCCTCTATGTTTAACTCATCTGATCACTAGAACTGGCTCACGACCATTAATTTTGAACTTTCCCAAGTGACTTGGTGTTAAAGAACTGACATTTTGATTCCTCCTAAACAAACAGAACCCGGGAATTGCCCGCTCTTATGAACAGATAAACAAGACGCCGTCCATAAAGAAGTAAAGGCCACGAATTTAAGTCCAGAAAGAGACACTAATTCTTTCCATTACGGGGCCTCCATTCCCTATTTGTTTGTGGACAATTAAAAAGTCATTATAAACAGAAGGCAAACAGGAGAGACTTATGCTTAGCTTTTCTTCAGAAGGGAATGGCCCAAACTCTGGTCTTCTTTTCAGCCTCCTTGTGTGCACTTACAAATCCTGAAGTGCCTGCCAAAGGTTTCCAAACCACAATCTTATTCAGTGACATCGAAGACCTTGTCTTCGAAATTGCATGGATTTTTTGGGACCTGTCTAGCACCCGTGACTGGCATCACAACCTTGTGCGGTTTACGGTTATGAATCATCCTTGAAGAAAACTAGACTGGTCATTAAAATGTATTTATTCCAGCAAAAAAATCCTCTATGCCTGCTGGACAGCCCTAAGAAGTGAAACAAGATGATCATTGTCAGCGTAAAACTTCAATTGCATTTAAATGTAAGAATCATCAGAGATCTCTCTCCCTCTGAAAAGATCTCCTGGTTAAAAAGCTTCATGGGCTACTCCAGGAACACCAGATCTAATTTACC
The DNA here is from genome assembly GCF_000737465.1 of Haliaeetus leucocephalus. Taxonomy (NCBI): domain Eukaryota; kingdom Metazoa; phylum Chordata; class Aves; order Accipitriformes; family Accipitridae; genus Haliaeetus; species Haliaeetus leucocephalus. The sequence goes on along the minus strand of NW_010973062.1, from coordinate 161,868 downwards.
TTTCCACAGTGAGGATCCCTTTGCAGAACAGTCTCCTACCCACTAGATTAGAGAGCACTCAGCCCTCACTCTTTGGCTGTCCACGGGACAACAGGAAAGGTGAAGGAATGAGTCAGGAGGTAGGCGAGCAAGAGCAGCCTGGGTTGTGGGGACATCAGTTAAGGATTCCTGACCTTTGTCCAGGGACTGGCGACATTTTAAGAGCTCGTGAATATAAAGAAGCCTGTAGTTGAAGACACCAAAAAGCAAGGCTCACCTTTCCCAACAGTGAACTATAAAACCACACTGTGCTGTCCGTACAAGGCTGTGACACCGCAATGTTAAGGTCCATTTCTTCAGAAAAAAGAACCTTGAGCACTGCTCAGCTCCTTTGAAGGAAAGCTATAGGCGGGTGCTCAAACAGGAAAACTTGGACCCTGGACAGCCAGCAGTCTCCATCTAGATCAGTTCTGATTTCACCCTGCGAGAGAGGGGAAGCTTACACATCTGCATTACTTGCTGAGCTTTTGGTAGCTCCTTGTGCTCGAGAGGTATTTAGCTGCCCTTTCTGGAACATCCAAGCCTGCCCAGGAACTCTGCAGCGAGACTAATTCTCACCTTCACATCCCCAGACAGGGACTAGTCATCTGGCAGCCAGGGACTAGCGTGTAACCACCCAACTCCTTCTTTTTTTGTTCTAGGACTTCCTTGTCTGCTGTTCTGATCGCTCTTCCCAGGCTGCATAACCACTGCAAGGCTAACAGGATTAAAAAGCAGCAAAAAAGTGAGTTATTAAACTACATGAAAATAGCTTGGATTACAAATGAAGTGCATGCAGATTAGATAAAATTTATCTAGCCTCTTAGCAAATCAGAAGAGGCTGCATTCTAAACTTTTCTTTACAGCTAAAAGTAGTAAGGACCCCGTCCCCACCTGCTGCTCAGAACTGCCACTGATGGTTGTGTGAGATCTAGGTCTGGTGTTCCTGCAAGAGCAATCCCAGCGTCCTAACACACAGAGACAAAGACCGTGGTTTGCTTTTAAATTAATTAAATCACAGAAAAAGCAGAACTTCTTCTACCCTTCCCGAAACCTTAACATTTAATTTTCAGAAAAGTACAGGACTTCTCTACGCTTCCCAAACTAGTAAAAACTTTGTTAATTCCCTTTTAACTTAAAATAGCAAACCCAATAAACCAATGTTTTTATTATAAAAAGTTTACTCTCCAGCTGAGCATTCGAGTGCCAAGTTCCATCCAGAATCACACTTTCACAGCCAAATTAGAAACTATAAACTTAGAAACCAGTGTTTTATGATAGAATCCTTTGCCAGGCACTTCACTAGAGCTTGGGCTACCAGCTGCTCTAATAATAAGTGAATGTTATTGAAAAATAATAATACCGAGCATTTGGAAGCACTCTGTAAAAGCAAGTGAATGAATTTAGCGTATTATGCACAATAAAGAGCTCACGGGGTAAACCCCCTTCTCTCGCTACAGGTGTACTCGACTTCGCAAGAGGGAAAAGCCTTAGGAGAGCTCACAAACCTGCCAAACTCCATCCCAGCAGGAAAGTTAGCCTGCTAACTAGTTAGCGCGGTTAAGATACCAGCAGCTTTGCCCACCAACTTTGGACAACTGCAAGCGTTGCGGAATGGGTGGCTGGTACCCTACCCAAAGAAAAACGTCAGGGGCCGAAGTCCGGGTATGGAAACGCTTCAGTGGCCAGAGCAAGCCCTGGAAAAAGCGATGTGGCTCTGCAAAAGCAGGGCAGCGATGGGGCTGCTGAGCCCCGGAGCCAGCTTTTCGGGCGGGAGGCACGGTGAGGCGGAGATCGCTATCGGACTAACCACTATTCTTCGCCTACTTTTTATCTCTTTGACTCGCCACCTGATTATTAGGCTCCAATAAAAACGAGGAGGAAAGGAGTTTGCTTCCTCGAAACTCACTTTAAGGTCGGCTTTAAAAACACGAGCAGCATCTTAAAGCTGCGTGGACCAGAGATGAGGTGCTGTTCGGTCCGAATACGAGAAACCGGACAGTATTTGGAGTGGGACGTAACTGCTTGCAGTAGGGGTAAGCAACCTGGCAGAATTAACATATGGCCATCGAGAAGATAGTCGAGTCCCCCCACGCCCCCCCTTTAATATGTTTAAAAGCGCTTTGATCTCGCTTGGTGGAATACAGCACTGCATTCTGGAAATTCTTGTTTAGCCTCCGTGTGATAATGCATCTGCTCGGGTTTGGGTTTTTTTTCCCCCGATAGCAGAAGGAAAGATCGCGCCCTTGAATTTGCATGCGTCAGGAATTGACAGGTCAAAGGCAAGTAAATCACATTATACACGATTGTATTGTTATTGTATCGATAACAACACATTATCAGAACAATTAACACACTCGCACAACTACGCGGAGATCACAGTAGCGGGTTAACAAAAATCCAGATAAGTAACTAAACTCCGATAAAGCCTTCCCTTTTTTGTGTGTGTTTGGGGATTTGAAGGCTGTGCGGGCAGCCGCTCCGCTCCCCACCGCGGCTGCGGATCTCCCCGCGGAAAGAACAGCCTCCCCCCTCCACCAACACCCCCCCCACGGCTGCCACAAACCGGGGGGAGACCCGGGACCCTCCGGTCGCTCCTAAGCCGAGCCCAACTCCAAGCGGAACTGGGAAGAGTTTCCATCACTTTGTGCAAACCCTCTCGAAAGCAGATTCCTACAAGCATCGCTGAAATGAGCCCGTGTGTGTGTTTTGGTAGCCAGTGGTTACCGCAAGGGTCTGGGGGGGGGGAGAAGCACTTTGGAAACGAGACCTTTGAATATAGTGTTTCGTTTGCAACTAGAAAAATATACTTGAGCCAGGACTGAGCCATTTATAGATTTCAGCCTGTGAAAGATTCCTGTACAGTAATTTATGACCAATAAATTCTATTACCGTTTTCACTATTTGGAGGACTGAACGTAATCAGAAACATGCGCAGATGAAGTCACGGGTTTGCAAATGGCGACATTTTTTGAGGACAGCGGTCCATGAGTTGGGGCATCTTCTCCGCTGGAAGTGACCCAAGTGCTTCTTCTTCTTAAGCTGGGATCACCAGTACGGACCTGCGAGCGGGTGGTCGTGCCGTCCTCGGACAACTGCAGGGCAAATGGTGACCACTCACCCTAGGAACCTCCCCGCAGCCTGTGCCGACACCCGTGGCCGTGGCGTTGAGCCCTTCCCCACGCGGTTTCTGTGGAAGAGCTGCCCGGGCTGCCTGCACCTTGCCTTGCCCTTTCGCCTGCCCGCAGAGCCGGAGCTGCAGCCCAGCGGGTTCCAGCAGCAGCCTCGGCGCGGCGGTACCCACGGGCGGAGAGTTCGTGTGGGGGGGAGTAGGTGGTGGGGGGGTTCGTCTCTGCAAAAACCGCCTGCCGGGGGCTTACCCCATGTGCCCGCCTTGAGCGCTTCACGCGGCTCTGTCGCGACAGCGGCCCGTCGCCGTCCCTTCTCCATCGCGCCTCACCGAGGGGTGCAGGGGCACAAGCGGGGGGGAGTGGGGGTCGTGAGGGAAGCAGCGTGGCTGGCGTGAAGAGCGGGGCAAAAAGAGCCTCGCCGGAGCCGAGCCCACTCGGGGGCTGAGCCCTCGCTCCCCGCGCTGTTCCCCGGGAGCCGGGGGTGCCATCGGTGGTGGCGACAGGCGGCCGCTGCTGCTTCTCCCCCCCCCCCCCCCCCCCCCCCCCCCCGGGGATGTTACTGGTCCTCACCCTGCTCATGGCGGCGGCTGGGGACGTACAAACCGCGCTCCCGCCTTCCCCCGAACCGAACGAGTCCGGGCGCCGTCCCGCCGGCACCCACGATGCGAGGGGAGGTCGATCGCGCCGGCATCCGACCTGTGCGGGGAGAGCCAGGGGATTAGTCCTCGCCTCTTACAAGTCAAACGCCATTCGCGTGACGTGGGAAGGAGCGAACGGAGGAAATCGCTTCCCCCACCCAAGGAGAGGATTTTACGCAGTTGAAAACACCGGCCGCTCGCCTCGAAGCGGGACATTGCCGGCCGGTGGGCCGGTAACCTGCCGACCTCCCGGGGGGGGGGGGACCTGCCGCGGGTTCAGCCCCTCTGGGGAGGGCTCCCACCTGCGAGAAAGTGCCACTTCCCCGAAACGCCGGCAGATATCTTCATCTCCCCGCTTTTTGACAACCGATGGCAACTTTTTTGGTTGTTTGTTTATTTGTTTGTTCACGGCTAAATGGATTGTAGGAGGTCAAACGTCGGCACGGTGGCTTTGGCGACCGAGAGAATTGCCCTGAAGTAGTAAAATGGGTGGGAAAAGACGAAGCGGCAGAAGGTGCGGTCTATAGAGGAGCTGCTCGGTCCTTACCGGAGCGCTCCGGCCGGGACTCACGGGCGGGGAGGGGGGCCGGC
>NW_010973062.1:152864-154688 GCF_000737465.1 Haliaeetus leucocephalus | reverse complement strand
CGCCGTCCGCTGCTACGGGGCGCTGACAAGCGCGGGTGGTGATTTCCACGGGAGGCAAGACGCGTGACTCTCGGTCCCCGTCTGTGTGTGTCGTTCCCCCCCCTCCCCCCCCACTAATTAAGTCTCACCCTCAGACTGTAAATTTGTATATCTCTGTGGAAACGTTAGGTCTCGGATTGAAAACTCTGTTCCTTACTTCGCCCACGGTCGATTCAGTTTTAACCTGAAAAAAAAAAAAAAAGAGAAAAGGAATGCCTTTCAAAGGGAATAAAAATATTGCGGGACCGCTCGGGGATCGCAATATTATCTAAGGTTAAATCAGACTTTTTTGTCTGAGTGATAATTATCTATTTATTATTTAGCTGAACTGAAACAGAGCTTTGCTTTGGCAGAAGAGTATTCTCATTTAAAAGAAAATCCGTCTTCCCCCACCAACATGAAGTGTTTCACATGTGTTTTGGAGTACCCTACCTGTTTAGCTTATTTTAGAGCGACTGCAATTCAATTGCAAATGGCGGTTAAAAAAAAACACCCAACAAATTTTAGAGAAAAAAAAATCCTTCATCAGTTTAGAGTTCTTTTTTGGTTTACTTTTGTAATGTGTATATTTTGACTAATGTTTGTGAATGAAGCTGGCTAACATGTATTTAGTTTCATTTTGGCTTTATGTAATATAAAGTAAAAAAAAAAAGATTAAGTATTGGTTTTAACATTTACGTGTAAATGGTTTTCTTGTGTGACCTTCTAATTTAAAGTTAGACGTCTAAACTATATCTGTAAATTAGATTCCGACTACCACTCTGTTCATTTTTGAACAAAGAGTTTAAATAAAGCCTGAAGCAGGGAAAAGAGAAAATCCTCTATTTCTTGTTGAATTGCTAACAAGATTTTTATCTGAATTGCCCTTACGTGCCTGGTCCAGGTGAGGTGTAAGGTATCCTCTAAAGGCTGTCTTTGTTTCACTTTTGAATAGATTTACTAGGAAATCTAAATCAAGCCATTGTTATTCAGAGCCAAAAACCTGATTTATCACATTTTTAATCGTGAATAGGAAAGAAGATAAAAAAAAAAAGAAAACCAAGTTGTCGTATTATCTTAAAAAAAAAAAAAAAAAGGCATTCATGGACCAGCAGAACAGAGCTCACTGAATACCCTGAGAGCGTTCAAAGCATTTCATCGGTTTCCAGTAACGTTTTCAGAGTGGAAAGTTGCCTGACCACTTTATCTGGTTAGCCTAAGAGCTTCGCCACTTAAACCCGTGTAATTTGTTCACCTATCTGAGCAATATTTCTGCTTTATTCCTGGAGTATTTTTCGCGGGGGTTCCCAGTGACTGCTGACTAAAACCTAACACTTTTTTTTTTTCTTTCCTCTAAACGGCTTTTCCTCTTTTTAGTGCCCGAAAATGGTGTTTTCAAATGTAAATCCGGCAAACCTCTGCACGGGAGTTTACATGCAGCAGGGGAAACGGGAGCAGGATGGAACGGTCCATCCTTTTAGCAAGGGAATTGCGAGCATCGCAACGTGAATATCTCCAAGGCAATGAAACGGAGCCCGTCACCTTACTGAGGTGGCAAACCCCGGCTCGTTTTCTATGTCTGTGTGCGTATATATGAAGTATATGTATGTATGAAGTATGTATATATATGTATATATCTCTCTTTTCCTCCAGAGTGGTTGGTTGCACTCTTTAATTGTGAGAATAACAATAGCTCCTGAGTAAATGCCTTCCAGATCAGCCTTCCCCTTGGAATTACGTTCAAAAAGTGGAAAGTTTGGGAGATTTGCGGAACAGCCTGTTCGTTTGACCCTGATTCACTAATTA
>NW_010973062.1:138200-147816 GCF_000737465.1 Haliaeetus leucocephalus | reverse complement strand
CTCCGTGGCAGCCCCGGCCCCGCCAAGGCAACCCCGGGGACCCACCGGGAATTTAGGGGGGCGTCGGGGAAAACTGAGGACAGAGTTCCGTGGGTCTTTGCCTCGCTCCGCCACGCTGTGGGGACCGCCGGGGGTCTCGGGGGGGGGGGGGAATTCAGCATCGCGGGGTCCCGCATTCCCGGTACCGGGCCGGGGTGCCGAGCCCCCACCCCGGGGTGCCGTGCTGCTCCGAGCTGCAAGCGACGAACCCCCTCTCCTTTCGGGGGCCACAAACAGGATGGGTTTGATTTATTTTCTCAGGAAAAAAAAAAAAACCCAAACAAAAAACCAAACCCACGCCAAAAAACCAGCCCTGGAAGGGAGGACACACACCTGTGGGCTCGCTTCCCCTCGGGACCTGTTGCCGATTTTAATAGCTAAAGTCAACGTGGCAGCCTAAAATGAGGAGGGGGTGTGGGGGTGTCAGGAAAACCCTGCGAGGGCAGCCTGGTCACGGCTCCTCGGACCTGCCGGGGCTCCCCGCAGACCTGACCCCCACCCTTGCCTGCCTACAGGCACCTGGGACCCCAAATCGGGTAACCCCGAGGCTCACCCGTGTGCTCCCCGCCTTTGCTCCTGCCTGGCAGAGTGCCTCTTCACCCAGGAGAAGGATCTCCGGCTCCTGGCCCTGCCTGGGAAAAATTCCCACCTCCTGCTCCCGGTCTGACCTACGTGGCCATGGGGCACTTTGTGGGCTGGAAGGTGAGATTCATAGAGACAGAAGATGGAAAAGCTTAGAGATTAAGGGAGTTTGAGGCATTCCTGCTGCAGGGGTTGGAGGGGTGTCCTGGGGTTCTGCTCCATGGGTGCTTGACTTACATATCTCGTATTAGATGCTTATGGGGTAAAATGCAGACATTGTTCAGCACGCAGAACTCCAGGGGAAACCTCAGATCGGGGTGAAAGAAGTTGATTTCAGGCTCTGACGCTCAGCTTCAAAAAGATGCCTAGCTACAACCTAGGGACAACTCCAGGAGATGGACATAAGACACATCTTCTTCTTGGGAGCCTCCTTTGCAAATCCCAGTGCGGGCATCCAGCGTGGTTAGTGCAAGTGCGCGGTCAGCCCCGTGGGACCCCATCGCCAGCTTTGGCCCCTGACTTTCGTGTACTGTTGAGCCAATTTCTTGAATGCGTGTGCTCAGGTGTCACCGGGCAATGACATTTCATTAAAACCTGCTGTAATTGCCAAGGCCGGCTGGTGGTTGGGCTACGGTCATTTCTTGACCAGCCTTTCTTGACCTTGTTACTGTAATTACTGAAGAATAAAGGTATGCTTGAAATTTGTTTTTACGGCCTGAATATTCTGCACACAGGATAAATAACACTTGCTCTTGCATCTCATCAGCTAAATTTAACAATTAGCAAGCCAGCATTCAAATAGTCCAGGAACCAGTATTGCTGGCCAATATTTACCAAAACATTTTGTGTAAACGATGTCCATTCATACATATCTGCACCAACCAAATTATATTGTCATATCCAGACTCTTCTATTAAAGATCAACAACATTAACATTGATATTTTACTGTATTTTGAACACAATCTCAGCAATTTACATAGAAAACAGTCCCAAATTTAAAAGCAGTCAGAAAGTGACTGCACCGGGTTTGTATTCGTCACAGATAAAAGATACTGGGGAAAATCCAGACCACACTAAGGAGAATGACATCTCTACCACAGATTTCACTAGGACCAGGCTTTTACCCAACTTTTTTTTTTTTTCGTTGATGCTTTGCAATAAATTAAGTAGTTTCTGGGCTCCAAACTCTTCAGAGGGTCATAAATCCTGATGAAAACATGCTCCCTCTTGAAAGTTGCACCTGGATGACTTATAGGAACATTTTTTTAAATTCATGTAAAAGTTCCTTTCAGCTTAATAAAGTGAAAAGTTGAAGAGGATAGCGGATTACATGAAAATTTAGTCTTTCATTTACATCTCATAAGTATTCTGGAGAATGCTCTTTTTCTGACATGAGCTAATGACAAGCTCCTGGATGACCGCCTAGGACACATTATTTAAAGATTACTAATCAAAACAATTGCTGAAGACATATTTACAGGGGTTTTTTTCTGATTTATTTGCTCTGAAATCCTCAATAGCAATTTTTATTACGTTAAGTAAGAGGTACGCAAAGCAAGTTCCCTCTAAATGAGCAGAATATCTTACCTCTAGCTTGTAACGAAGAGAAAGATCTGTCACTTTTGAAGGATTCAGGTACAAAATTGCGAGGTCTTAGGGAAAGGCTACTCTTTGTGAGGCACCGGGTTTGTAGGCATTGCTTCTGTATGACTGATGAAGTTTTTCCCAGCCTCCAAAACCCACACGTAAAAGAAAACATTAATTCTCTCTTGTGCTACCTTTGTATAAATTGAAAGGAGGGGAGTTAAGTCACTTACTAAAACATGTATTTATGATCAACTGTAGAGGAGTAATGATAACCTCAGAGCAAGTCCGCCTTAGCCAGGTATTATAATACTTCTGACAAATACAGCTGCTGTCACCTGGGAGCTCCGATAGAGCTGAACATCTAGTAGCAAACTAATACTAGTTGCAGCTGTGAGATGAGCCAATATCCCACCTCGCTAAACACCTCCTGCTGATGGCAGAAGATATTCCAAGCAACCTCCTCCCTTGGACATGCCACCTGTGCTTGCTCCCTCAAGATTTTCCATCCAGCTCTTTCAAGTTCTGACCCATGTTTTTTTCTCATCCTCTTCAAACTCTCAGCTGCCCCTGACACCTGCAGCCATGCTCTTCAGCGTTCATTTCTTTCAGGCTTTTTTTTTTTTGAGGCCATCTTTTCCAGATCTATTTCTTCTAGCTCAGGGGCGTGACAACTCCCTCATGCCGCTCACACTGTCTTTTAGCTAAGTCCCAAAGACTTGCCTCTTTCACCCTCCCTTTCCCTTACCTCTCCCTTCCCTGGTGACTCTGGAGAAGAAGATGGCTTCATCTATCACCTTCACTGTGACAGCACAGAATATCCCTCTTCACTCAGGTTCCATCTTTGTAGTTGTTTTCAAAATGTCTTATCTTTGTGGCTTTTAACGTACCAGCATTAATTCAACATAGCTCGGAGTGAGCCCCTTGTTTCTCAGGCTTCGAGTAATTTCTTCCACTCTCCTCCCTTGCTTAATATTCCTACCAACATCTCTGAGCCTTGACCTTCCCTCGCTCTCCTTCAAACCAAACCCCGGTCAAGTATTACATAATTTAGGTTAATGGAAATTCCTTTGACAAATACTGCTTGTCCATTTTCCCTCCACCCTTTGATAAGAGTGCATGGGTCTCCTTCACCCACACGACCACCGCCTGGTGCGCTTTCCTCCTCTGCGCCCCGTTTCTCCACGCAGCTTTCAACACTTTCAACCCAACTGTTGTGCTAGCTTTGACAACTGCGTGTCTTACCCCATCTTATTCCTTAACTACAGCGTTGCTGTATGTGCTTCTGCCTTTCTCGTGCTTATGATACCATCTTCACGGTCCATTGATTCAGCTTCCCTCTCAAGCATCTCCAGCTTCGTCCAGTTCTGTGTGTAAGGAGCTTCCCTATGAGGTTAGTTGTACCCTAATCTCACCTTAAAGCTGGCTTCCACAATTGCACCAGCAAAACACTCAACAAATTCAAGGCAGTTAGTGGGCTGGACAGCTGCTTATTCCGATATGAGTGATGATTCTACCCTTTCCTCATCCTGTTTGCATGTTGGATGATCTGTTGTCTTGTATCACAAACTAGGCTCGTTCCCTCTCCAGTCCCAGGAATGTATGTCAGGCTGCATGTACAGCAGAGCTGGCTGAAGAGCAGAGTTTTCATTTGTCAAGACTTAAAATAAAGATACACTCACACATGCACACAATTTATTTTATATATATTTATACATACCTTTCATTTCAGTAAAAAATGTTTTTCCACAGCCTGGGTGTTTTTAGAGAAATAAATTTCTTTCAGAACACCAAAATGTAACATTTCCAAATAAAACATATACTTTGCATCTTGCAGTTGATGAGGTAACCACTGTTCTTTCATGGGTCTTCTTCGAGGCACTGTCACCAGGCGTCTGTGGAAGCTCCCAGAACATGCAGCTGTAAGACATTTCCAGCACGCAAACTGGCCTAGGACTATGGACCCCAAGACGTCACCCTAGACCCTGGGCTCTGAATCCCAGCCCTGCAGCAGGCAGAGGGGAAGCTCTTAAAGACCATTTATAGGGAGCCTGGGTTCAGGTCCCTGTTTTCAGGGCTGAATTCCAGAGAAGGTCCACCAGAGAGATCTTTCAGGATTTCACACTGGGGACAAGTCTTCTCCGGGACACCACATAAACTCTGTGGGGCAAACATTCATCTTCTGTATGAAGATACAGTATGAAACAAGCTTGTAGCATGTTTGGCCAAGTGGACCACAAATGATGTTCTGAGATGCGCTGTTGGCCACAGACCGCAAAAGCTCTATTCCCATTTCCAAGGGTAACAGGTAACAGCTCCTTCCCGACTTAAGTCAAGATTATTTTGAGTGGTTTCAAGGAATTCTGATCACGGGCCTAAGTGCCACCTCAAGTCCAAGGTTATTTTGCATCCAACTGTTTAGATGTAAGCACTGGGATCAGGCATGGGCTTTAAGCAAACTCAGGAAAGCAGTGGGACAGAAGCTGAGGATGCCTGAGAATCTTCTGATGGACCAATCCACAAGAGAAGTAGATCCAGCTCTGATCTGAATGGGCAGCCATGCAGTCACACAGCTGTGATCCTATCACGCAGTTTGGGAATATGTACAGCATCGACAGACGCTGGAGGGGAAGGGGAGGTAAAGCTCCCTTCTGCCCTTTAAGAAATCCACACACATAAGCAAATACTCCATCCCTTCAACATTGTCATTTTACTTGCTCCCCCTGGTTTATCACAACTTACACCTTGGTAGTTCTGCAGGATATATCCATTTTCTGCCTGTAGATTTCTAACAAATCCCAAGACTCTCTCAACAGTAAAGGTCACAGTAGTGAGCTCTCATCGTCATGCTTTTACTCAAAGGAGCAACATTCCCATGGAAGGCGGGGACCTCTGAGGAAACGCACACGCACCGTATACGAAAGTTGGATTTACATATGTAAATGGTTACATAGGTAAATGATTTTCATGAATATGTTGGTGTAAATAGCCATATCCAACTAGGGTGTTAATCCCATGGATATTTGTAGGGTACATTTGGATATAACAGCGATACAAAACAAAATACAAAAGCATTGACACTACGTAAATAACATATCTGAAGATTGAGCAAATCATGTTGCTTTTACTTTGTGTTCTTTACTCCTATCCATTTATTTGTCACTACTTCTATTCCCCTTATCTGCACTGCTATTATTTTTAGCAATCACCATCATCATTGACATCAACAGGAGCGGGAAAGGTACAAGGAGTTGAAATGCACAGTGCTCTTCTCGGGACCCCAAGTAGGTGAAAATGTCCATGTGCTGTAGCTCCCCGAGCAGTTCCAGGCTAAGCAAGTCTGCATTTGCATGGAGTTGTGGATTATGGCTGGAAATAGGCCTAATTTTTGGAGTTATGTTCAAGATCTATCTGAAACTTTTCCTTGGGTTGGGACGCTCATCATCTCTACGTCTGATTCATCGGATTGAGCTTGTGTTGGAGTCTTTCCCTCCTGAATCACCAGACTGGGTTTTCCTCCTATACCCAGCTGCCCGTTTCCCTAATAAAAGGCTGCGAGACCTTCTTTCCCTCAGCCAGATTTGCCTGAATTTGGCCAAAGAGATAAGCAGTTTTCAGGAGGGGACCACCAGAGAGCCCTACATAAGCACACTGCCTAGTAGTGCAACCATTTCTCCGTCAGAAAACCAGCCTGAAAATCACCCTGCGTGTCCATGGGACGAAAAACCTGCCAGGGGTGGCAGAAGAAACACTCTGGCTATCAGTGGCGATCTGGTTGAGCGTGAACAATTTATTGTACTGGATTATTTTAAAGCTGGATCATTTTGACAGAACTAGGCTGGGGATGAGGTTGTCACGAGTTCCACGAGGAGACGCGTGGGGCTGTTGCCCCCCGTGGGACAGCTGGCAGCATCTGGGTGACATGAGGGCCAGGCCTTACAGCCCGTGCTATCAGACCGTGTCTGCTCGTCCCCCAAACCCAGCCGGCCGCACGATTTCACCGAACTGCTACAGGGGGCACGTTGCCTTCCCGGGCAGTGGGCTGTGCATGGCAGAGGGTGGGCAAAGGCAGCCCCGTGGCTCGGGGACTCAGCCCCACAGGCGGAGGACTCAGTCCCACGGCTCAGAGCGAGCTCAGTCCCACGGCTCAGGGATTCACCCGCATCCCAGCAGCACAGGGAAGATGCCGGGACAGAGGGGCTCAGTCCCAGCAGCTGCCCCGGGGATCCCAGCCGGCTCTGCCCCCGGCCCTGCGTGTCCCTGACACGCGTGGGAGGGGGTGTCCGGCAGGGGGTCTCAGCCACGTCACCCTGGCAAAATACGGAAAGGTGCGATGTCGGTGCGGCCGTGAAAAAGACCACGCGTGTGTCTGGGACGAGATTGTACACCCCCCCGGCAAGAAGTAAAGCAGAAAAGCCAAAGGGTTGGTTGATACAGCCCCCCCCGCCGTGGGAAGCGCTGCCTCCCTGCGCGGCTGCTGCGCGGGGGGCGTCCGCGGAGGGGTCGGGGCCGGGGTCGGGGCCGGGGTCGCTGCCCCCAGCCCTGCCAGGGAGGGACTTCCACGGGCGGGCAGGGAGGTTTGCAGTGTAATGAAGAGCCTTATCGTCGCTGGTATCTTTACAACTGCTCAGATGACTTTTTAATTGTGGCTTAATGCGTTTAATTATGACAACTCTTCCCCATTTTCAAGTATGATGTATTAATATTACAGATCATTAACATTGCTAAATTACTGTAATGACACAGAGTCCTCAGTGTCCCAGTTAGACGGAAAAAAGACCCGCTCTTCTCATTTGGCTCTTTTGTTATTTGCCTTATAGGAAATTCATGCACGATTCTTGAGTCTTTAAAGCGTGTAGGAGAGGCTGCTGCTGCCGCCGCCGCCGCCGCTGCACCCTCCTTATTAAATTATTGATAGAGAAAATCCCCCATGTAAAACTTCCCGAGCCCGAGACGGCACAGGAGCTAATGCTGTCTTTCTAATATCCACTTCATCAATGTAAAAGTTAGAAAGCCTCGGCTCTTGAGCGGGTCCCCCCCTCCCCTCGTTCATAATTAGAGCAGACCGTATTTAACATCTGCAAAATAGTCATGCTTATAAGGAATGAGAAATGCGAGATGTTCCATTCTGTTTGCAATGGTTAGACCGTTTTAATCTCTTAACTTGAATGTATGTCCTCTAGCAGGCTATACTTCTTGGATTTCATTTTTAGATCCTTAAGGCTGCATATATCTGTCAAACAGACATAATGAATTTAAAGTGCTAATGCCTAGAAGACCAGAAAAAACATTGAAATATATCCTCGGTTGATTAAATTACCACCTCTAGCTACTTTACCTCCTTATGTCCAAACAGATTTCCCTTTTTACTTACCAAGTACCGGATCTGGGAGATGTGGAAGATGTAATTTCATGGTTACAAAAAAACCCCAACAACCAACCAACAACCAAAACCAAAACAACAAACCCAAACCAAAAAACAACCCCTGCACGGGGCTTTAGACGAGTACATTGGCTTTTTTTTTTCTCTTTAAACACCTTTTCAGATATGTGCCTATAGGATGGGATTTGCCACCGACCGGAGGTATTTTTCAATTACACCCAACCCCCAGGGCAACCCTCGGGTGGGAGCCAGGGACTTTGCCGCGCTCTCCTCGACACCTAATGACTGGGGAAATCCGGGAAGGGGGGGGGACACGATGCCGGGATGAAGGCGCATCCGACGGCGGCGGCAGGACCGGAGGGTCACCCTGCCCGGTACCCCCCTGTCCCCCTCCCGGGGGGTCCCCCCGCTCCCCCGCCGCCGCTGCGGAACGGGGCGGCCCCGGGGGCGGAGGGGGCCCGGAGAGGATGATGGTGATGATGATGGTGGTGATGATGATGATGATGATGATGATGCCGGCCCCGAGGTGTGCCGTGCCTCTGCGAGGGACCGGCGAGGCTGGGGAGAGCGGGGACGGAGGGAAGGCGAGCAGATTTGTCGCGCTTTGAAATGAAACGTTATAATCCCTCCAACAATCCTGTTGACTGTGAGCTCTAGCGCCGGGAGTACAACACGGCAAAAAGGAGGGGGGAAAAGAAAAAAAAAAAAAAAAAAAAAAAAAGATACATTGTTGGATAAACAGCTCCTTATAGGTAAAAACTGAATGGGCCAAATAGATGAATTAGCCGACACAATGGGGGGGTGGGGGTGGTGGTGAAAGGAAACGAGTCGGTGGCAGTGGAAGAAAAAGGTAAAAGTGAACAGAGGAGAGAAAAGGAGAGAAAAGAAAAAAATGTAAATGAGTGAGACAAAAAAGCAAAGAGAAAAAGAAAAGAGAACAAGAGGGGGAAAGAAGTAATATTTTCCTTGATAAAAATGCACAAAAGGGAAGATGAACTTTGTTCTTTTTCTCTTTCTACTCTCCTCTCTCTTTCTGCTTTTCGCCTCGCAGCACGCCAGCCTAAGCTGAGAGCTGTAATGTCATTAAATTGCAAATGCTTTTTCATTTCCGACACACACTGTTTACTTATCTGGCAAAAACATATGTTGGAAGGAATCCGTTAAATTCTGCCCATTGCCTTGGGTAAAAGTGCAATGGAAACGGACCCACTGAGCTTCTTCTTTCTTCTTCTTTTAGCACTTCCCTTATCTACAAGACTGCTTCGCAGAAAACTGGCTAGTTCAATGAAAAATGAAGATACAGCAGGAGATTAGAGAAGAACACTGAGCAAAAAATTCCTGGAGAGAGGGTCACTCCATTGCAAATGATTTCACTCCTCTAGATCTGCATAAATTACTATTTTTAAGGCATCTCCAAAGTCTGTATATTTTTCTCACTCTGTCAAACATTTAATTTCACGCCCCGTGTTCTGAATATGCTAAAATGCATATCTCTGATGCACCTTTAAGCCAGAAAAACGAATGCAAAATTGAAGATAAAATGATGTGATTTGCACTACAAGCCTATTACTTGAGGTATTTACATATAGTTTACCTCTGCAGTTCTGAGAATGATTTATTAAAAAAAAATCTGGATTAAGCTCATATAAATATGTATAAATCTTTGTTTAGAAAATAGATTTTGCAGCTGTTGTGTCAAAAAGTTCTTTAAGATTCTGTGAAGAATTTTCCTTTTAGCCTGCTTTAAAAAAAAAGAGGAGAAAAGGACAGTATTTGACGTCCTGCTTTGGCAGGAAGGAAAACACACGCACACACGCACACACGTTCAGACATTCAGGATTTTTCTAAAGGCTCCTTTTTATTTTTTTTTTTTTATTTCACACTTTTCTTCCCAAACTTCCCCGGCTCCCTTCCTCTCCCTCGCCTCATCCGCCGGGACTCGATCCCAGCCGCGCTCTGGCTTTTCCCCAGCGCCTGAAATAGCGGCTCGGGCGTATGAAACCGCCGGTAGGCTGGGGAACAGAAAG
>NW_010973062.1:137821-138041 GCF_000737465.1 Haliaeetus leucocephalus | reverse complement strand
GGGGGGGGGGGTGGCGTGCGTGGGTGGTGGGGGGGGGCCCCGCCCCCCCCCGGCCGCCGCTGCCGGAGGAGCCGCGCCGCGGCTCTGGCCTCTTGGGAGCCTCTCCTTTCGGCAACGCGAAGGAAAATGTCCGCCCCCGCGCCGCCCCCAGCCACTCGCAGGTGGGTAGGGAAGGCCGGGAGGGAGCGCGGCGGCGGCGGCGGGACGCGGGCTCGGCCGA
>NW_010973062.1:107974-137539 GCF_000737465.1 Haliaeetus leucocephalus | reverse complement strand
GTCTCGGCGAGGCTTCCCCTTCTTCGAGCCCGAGCCGCCCTTTCCCCCGCGGAGGAACTGCCACCCCCTGGAAGGGAAGGGCTGCCGGGGGACGGGGCAGGGCCCCCGCCTCCCCTCAGGGAGAAACCCGCGGTCAGCACCCCGAAGGCTGAGGAGGGGTGTGGAACCTCGGGGGCCCCGCGCTGCCACCGCCGTGCCTCAGGAATTAACCCGAATAAACTTAGAAACCTCTTCTTAAGACGCTGCCTGCATTTCCTTTCTCTAGCACATGTAACAGCCATGACTGGGGGCTGAGACGTGTCGGCGGTAAGGGCACTTGCTTCGGATAACCACGTACTCGATAGGGAGGAAGAGACTTTTCAGATAACTTCAAGGTTAATTTAAGACTTAGCTGCAAAATCTGGACTTTGAATAATACATGAATTGCAACGATTCCACCGGGATACGGTGCCCGGGAAGTGATTCCCCCCCCGCCCCCCGCTGCCCTGCTCCGGTCCTATCGTCCTGTTTTCATCTCCAGAACAGAAGCCCCAGATTTGCTGCTACCCCCAGCAAAGAAACGTGTTGTCGCATGACGTGACAAAGTCACCTGCAACGGTGCGATCCGTACATAGACACCGCTGCGTGTTTTGGTCTCTGGTAACAGACCTCAGAGATAAGAAATTGAAACTCACAGCCTACACATCACAAACTCCATGGTAGAAAACTCTTTTTTTTCTTTTTCCTTTGAAGGTGGTCAGCTCTTCTGGTAACTGCCTGGCAATTCCCCCCTTGCAGAAGGAACATCGGGCTGATGGCAGCTGTCAGCTCCTCTCCTGTCGCTGGATAAAGGTTTCGTGCTTTGTCCGTTTGTCTGTCCTGGGGTGACTCGGGCCATCAACAGAGTGCCAGCACAGGTTGCTGCGTTGGAGGGATGGAGAGCAGGGTCTGTGCTCGTCCCTTGTCCCCACAAAGGTAGGAAGGAAGGAAAAACCAAAGGTATTCGACTCTTCTTGAGGAAAAGCAGCAACAACCCTCATGTGCTGATGACATCAGTGACACCAGGATGGCAGTGGAGATTCCTGAAGGCCACCACCTCGCATTGAAACAGCAGAAAAGTGAAGACATGAGGGAAATTAAGACGGTCTTGAGAAGAGCTTTATTTTGGACAGCAAAGGTTCATCTCACAGACTTCTCAGAAACAGGTCTGCCAACCATCAGGTATGTAGTAGCCAAAACCAGTTACTGGTAAGAGGCAGCAGGATGAAACCAAGATGTACAGAGGGCAACCAAGCCTCATGTGCCATGTTAACTTATAAAACAGTGGGATAGAAGTAGGGTCTCCCCACTGTGACAGCAGAACGCTTGCCCCTCCACGCAACAAGCATGGTGGGAGAGACACCTAGGTTGTAACCCCTCTTCAGACAGGGCCAGTTTGCTGAAGCTCCGCAGGCTCAATAGTCAAGTGAAATCCTGTAAGCCATCACCTCCAAGCCACACCACTGTTTCAAAAGGCATTTAATCATTTCTAACAACTTCCTGGCACATTCTGCTCTTCACGTGTCAGGACTTTGGGTCTGCACCATCATTCCCACACCAAGATTAGTGTTCTGAGAGTCTTAATCCCCACTAAAACCAACTGGAAGAGTGACAGCTTGCCAGGGCAGGGATGGCACTAACTAAGGTTTCTGTCATTTGAAGTTGCCGTTACCTTGACTGAATTCACCACCACACAAGCTGGCTTTGCGCCGGAGGAACAGACGCAGATCGTGGCCCTTTGCACTGAAGGGACATCTGCACACGTGCATGTGGAGAAACTTTCAAGAACCAAAGCGGCTCTATAGAGAAGGACAGGCGAGTGACTAGATCATGGTGGCGGACGTGTGTTTGCAAAACTGTTGCCCTTACCAGAGACCTGAAAGCCACAAATACAGCCCCAGGCACTCCAAGGGGACGCATCGGTGATGGAGGGACGGGCGCTTTCTCTCCCCTTACCACTTCGCTAAGGAAAACAGGGTGGTGGAAATAACAGATGACCCCGATGACTCTCATTGTAAGAAGTAAGTTTAAGTACCCCATCCCGCACCATGTGGAGGATCAATGCTAAGTAACTCTAGGCAGTCTGTCACCACTTGCTTGGTCTTCCAGGAGTCAAGTCCTCCCCTTGGCATGAAAGCCAGAGAGGAGCAGCTACCAGGGAAGTGCTGGAGACACGACTGCATGGGAGTCAAGGGTAATGAGGAAGGCACAGAGAAGATCAAATATCCATAGCTCTAGATGATGAAGTATTTTAAAGTACCCGTTGATACTGCTCACCTTTATATCTTGCACAATATAGATGCTATATAAATTGTATCCTGTCCCCAAATTCCTCCTAACTTCCTGGCCCAGCATTACCTCCAAGCAATTTTAGTTCCTTCTATGAAAAAGCAACAATGCAGCCCCATCACTGTGAACTTCCCCTGTTTTACACACTAAACTCATTGCCCTGCATCGCTTCGATACAGTATTATCTGAAAGTATACATTAAAATCCCTGAACCGACTGGATCCTGTGTAGTCTATCGCAGGAATACGTATCTGAGCTCTGGGTAACATTGCCATATGCAGTGGAGGGAACCTTCCATATGGTTTCTGGAAAGTGGTTACAGCACACGTGCACCAGGCACTTTTCAAAGTAAAACAGATCTGTTCATTTTTATTTTCAAAATACCAAAGCAGTAAAATCATGTAATTGAGTAATCACTTGCCAAATTTCCTTTTTTAATCTAATCTATTTTGAGTTACATCAGAGCCAAAATGCAAATTAAACTGGTAAAGTTCCAAGATTTTTTTTTTCCCTTTTAGAAAACACAATTTAAGGTCCTCATAAGTAAGGAAATTTAAAAACCATTTGTTTTGTATGCTGTAAACTTGGGAAAACAAGTTTCAGCCTGAAGTACATTTTCGTAGGCAATAGGTTAAATATAAGTCTTATGTAAATTTTGATCTCTTCTTAACAACTCCAATGTTCATTTTATAAAATTTGATTTGAAAATAATGCCATTGTTTTAAAAGAGCCTCAAAGGGTCAGAAACTAGGCAAAAAAAGTATCCACTCTAACAAGGCACATGTACAGTCTTTCAGCTCTAACTACTGTATCAAAAAAGGAGAGATTCCTGAGATTGCTCATTTGCAGTCTCCATCAATCAATTTTTTGGGAGCATGCTCTTGCAGCAGCATTAAAAGCCAAACTCACTCGCCAGCCTGGGCAAACTCATCAGCACTTGACCACAAGGTGAGACAAGTCCTGGCCATCCTACCATAGCCTCACAAAGTCACCCATCTCAGCAGATTACCAAACCAACAGATAAAAGTAGCCTTCCAGAGTACCCACTGCTGGAAACCTTTGCTCTTGGGGTTGCAGTTGTTCAGATCAAGTCTCTCCCTACCCACAGGCAGACACTGTGCAAAGCCCTGTGACCTCCTCGGTTGCCTTCTACCACAGTCCTGCCATCTGTTAAAAAAACTGGCACCCACTGAAGTCACGGCTCTTTTCATGGTGCTTGTCTTTTCTCGCCTCAAAACTCCTTCCTCAAACTGGGGGCTGCTTGTGACACCTCCCGGCCCCTTTTGTAAGGCTGTTTATTTTAAAATACTTTAAAGTAGCAAAAGTTGTTTTTTTCCCCTGACCCTACTGTTACAAAAGAGCTGTTAGGGGAAGGGACAGGCCAATCCTTAGCACGCAAAATGCCGCAGAAGACATACAGGAGAGAGATGGAGGAGTTATAAGGCTGATAGTTTGCAGAAGACTGACTGACCTTGCAGTTGCCCTTCTAAAGGGGATCTTGCCCCCCTTCAATGTGCCTTTTCTACCCCATCCCCAGCAGTGCTACTGGTACTCATCAAATCCTGATGATGTGGTTTGGCGAGCTAAAACTGCTGAGAACAAACTTGTTTTTTCTTCTTCTGCTGCTAAGGGCTAAGTTTTCTACCACTTCAACTCCTCAGCTCCATCTCACTTGAACTGCTAGGTGACAGCCAGAGTCAGTTCACAGGAAACAAGAGCAGCACGCAGCCAGGGGAACAGGAACACTCTTTTTTTGGCAGCCAACAAGCCAAATCAGTTGCGATGTCAAACCACACCCTCAGGTCGCTGATGGCTAGGGAGACTAAAGATGTTTTAGAGAGGGCAAGAGATACAGAAGTGCAAAATCAAAACAGACCAAGGATAAGGAGAATAGGCATACTAGATGCAAAGTAGGGGCTGGACTGTGTGTTGATCGTGGGAACAGATGGAGAGATAGAGAAATGACACCCATTACACTCAAAATCAAATGTATGAGAAACGGGAGGGCAGAGACAGAGCGTGGTGGGAGAGACAGAATTTGTGAGACAGGAAAAGATTTGCAGAAAACAATGGTTTGAGAAAAACTGGAATCAGAACTTACTGTTCACTGGAAAAATCACAGTCTAGTTGTATCAGTGCAGTTAGAAAAGAACGATCCTTTGAAAAGCAGCTTAATACTTTCTTTTTTAATGCCTGACATTTGCAAGGATCACCTGCTCTTTGTACATTGCATAGTCACACACAAAGAGTTAAAAGGTACAGCATAACATGAGCTTTGGCCAGCCCAATAAACATTTATTGTATCAACTAGAGACGTACCATTGCACAGAATAAACAAGAGCCAAATCAAATAAAATATTCTTCCAGTTCTGCAGAGGACCGAGATGCAAGCAAAAAGATTTTGGTAATTCCATGGCTCTCCATTGGCACAGGAACCAGAAAGGAATATTCATTAGATCTGACTATAAACGTTTGTCTTGTGTGGGAGGTCTTAGTATAGTAATATGTATTAGAAACTTGATATTTTTCCAATTAAGCCTTTCCACTTCCATTTACATATATTTAATTGTAAATATTCGTTCTCCTACCTGAAGCACTTTAAAGAAATGTACAATAAACACATTCTACACAGAAGGCGGAGGGAATAGCTTAGGGGACTTGTGATGGTCCCTAGAACTGCTCCAGCCTCCACATTGCTGGTCAGGAGCAATGCAAGATGATCCCTCCTCACCGCTTGTGGGGGGTCTCGTAGACCGAGTTGGTGATCTCACCCTCATTTCTCCTGAACCGGGATCCTCCCCCCCAACCAATAAATCGTAATTGACGCAAACTGGCATCTGTGCCAGTAGAAAAGGTGATGGCAAGGAGGTGTTCTCTCACACATACAAGTGGATTTCTTCTTCAGAGCACAACTGACTTCAGTTTGCAGTCACGTCAGCATCCACTTACCTTTTCTGAGCACCGAAACGTGTGGGCAATAGAATTATTATACTCTGTAACCACCACTTTACTTAAAACAGAACCGTGCAATGTGCAGGAACTCTCAAATGGGATGTCATCACTTGAGCCCTCAACTAAGCAGTGCTGTTCACCACGGTCAGGAGCGGCAGCATGGCCTTCGGGGAATGTGCTTCAGCCCCTTGCAGTGCAGGGGCAAGGCGGCAGGGAGCCTGGAGTGCCGTGGCTCTCCCCGAGAATTCCCCGGGTACATGGCAGCTTTCAGCGGGCACAAACCCACATCACTTACACAGCGGGGCTACGGGCATACCGCAGGAGTGCTTCTGTCCGCTGCCATCACCTTAATGCACAGCTGACGTAGGGTGCATCGCTGAGTTCCTCAGATGTATGCAAAAATTCCTCTTTTTTTTTTGTGACGGAAAGCACGTTTTAGAAAAAGGCAAAGAAAAAGTTTTACAGTCAGGATGCACTGATCGCAGACAACTGAAAGAAGGCTGGAAGCTATTCTTTCAAGATGAGGTTATGAAACCAAATTGATAAAATGGGTAACTGTGTGAATAAGCGAGAAAAAAAGCAAGGTCTTATCAGCTGGTCTCACAGAAGATATAAGTTAGGAAGAAGAGATAGGCTTTCACATACCCACTTCGGGCATGATCCAGAGGCAGTAAGCTTCAAGCTAGAGTACAGGTAAGTATGAAGCTTTGTAAATCAGTCACACTTGAAGACTCCCCCCAAAGACATCCTGTACCAAGTTAACTGACATCTTGAATGTTATTGCAGTCATAGTGACCTACTGCTACAGTACACATTAATGATTTAGCAACGTAAAACTGGTGAGTGTTGGTTATGAAAGAATGCTAACAAACCTGGGCAGAAATGCGTGTCCTTTGTACCGCTTACCATGAGAAAGCGATACTTAGGTGCTACAGTTACGTTAATAGCAAAATTAAAATTTTATTTTCAAATTGTTGGGTTCAATGCCAAAGTAAGAGGATAATGTTACCTGTTGACTTACGGGGCAATCTGGAAAAGATTAAGAGACAACATCTTATGCTTCCTATTTACACTTAGATTAACTATGAATTCATTTTATGAATTGTTGTACGGTATATTTATAAGGTGAAATTAAGATACCATTTACCTTAATACTGACCGATTGAAGTCAGAGGGACTACAGGAAGTAAGAAAATACTTCTGGAGAATAAAACAAATGGAGTGCCTCTTCTGAAGGTCACATACAGGTTTTTCTGCGTAGATTAAAACTTTTATCATGACGGATCATAAACTGTAAAGCAGTTCTTGTGTCTATCAGAAAATTCTATTTTATGTGTGAATTTCATGTCTTATACATGAGGACAGATAGAGCTCTTCTACGGCATTATTGGAGACTTATCAAAACCAGG
The DNA here is from genome assembly GCF_000737465.1 of Haliaeetus leucocephalus. Taxonomy (NCBI): domain Eukaryota; kingdom Metazoa; phylum Chordata; class Aves; order Accipitriformes; family Accipitridae; genus Haliaeetus; species Haliaeetus leucocephalus. The sequence goes on along the minus strand of NW_010973062.1, from coordinate 130,871 downwards.
GTGCTTTTTTCTTGAGAAGATGAAAAGTACAGAGATAAGCAGGGAAATAAAGACTGAAGTTTTAACCAATAATATTTTTGTGTGGTTATCAGAGGAATGTAATAATTAATCTTTTAATCATTCTGAAGATTGTGTGAAATCATAATATCTCATCTTTTCCAGCCTCAACCTGCCATTCTTGATCTGAATTACAAACAATAAGAAAGGAGATGATTTAATGAGCAACTTTGTCATGTTGCCATTTTGCCTTAGTCAAAGGCAAATGTCTAGTTTTGCCTCTAAACTAAAATGGAATAGACTTATGTTTCAACTATGCTCGCAACCGAGGCAAACATGAATAGAAAAGTTAGGGCTATTTTAAAGGCAGAACCCCAGTGTCTTCACATTTTCATAAAGACATAATTAAATACACATTGTTAAGAATAAACAAACATTCATTTACTAGAAAATAAAATCCACGGTGCGAAGAAACACACATCTATGAAAATAAGTCTAGAATTTGACAAATACTAAACTAAATCCAGAAAGAAAGATTTCAGTCACAATGGCAATAGGTATGTTCTTATTATGAAGGAAAAAAGTCAGCATGATTTAATCATACTCAATAAATAGGCACTTCAATAAAGTATATATTTACACTGGCTTTCTGAATGCTAGGGCATCACAAAGTAGTATGGCTTTATTACAATGGATGGAAGATGGCAACTACTTAGAACCCAGTGCCAACATGGATTATAACAAATCCAGTGAGTATTTTGTTTTTCAATTATTCATAGAAAATTTAATCCTGATTAAGTATCCTTGGGCAGGAATTCATGGGTAGTTGATGACTGAAACCAACATTTATTTGAAATGCTTCTGTTAATTTAATCTGTGTATATGGCTTAATTATGATTGAATCCTCAATGTAACAGAAATGAATTATATCAGGATTAAAATTCTAGTACCACATCACCCATTCCATTTTCTTTGCCTTTTTTTCCCCCTTTAAAAGATGCAAGCCTGCTGTTTTAATTACCTTTATGTTGCTATGTCTTATAAATCTTAAATACTGTTTAGACCCTCATTACTGGATGAAATTTTTAGTTACATTTATTTTTTAAAAAAAAGGCAGATATAAACCCTATTTTCATTCCCATTAAAATTTTAACCAGTATGACCATTAGTTGCAAAAAAGGCTTTTCTTTTACACCAATAATAAAGGAAAGTTTCTTGCAGTCAGTTGTGAACATTTTACATGTATTTTCTAGAGGACTCTCCCTCTTTTGTTTCCCCTTCTTTTATGCTTATAGACAAAATGCATTTTCTCTAAAGCATGAAAATAAAAGAACTTGTACTCATCGTTACGCATCACACCAATTTCACGAACTGGCCTATTTCAGGCTTGTTTGAGCTTGTAGATGTTTTAAGAACTGCATTTTATAACACCTTCAAACCTAGTATTTATTGATATAAAGTAAGGACTTTTTTTTGTGTCTGTGAATGGGAGAGAAAAGATTCATTGTACTTTTCTGTGATACAGCTCAGCACCACATACTAGACATAAACAGTATTTATAAAATTATTCAAAAGATGGATTTTTTCACTCCACAATACTTCTAACAGACTAATCTAGGGACCTTGTCAGACCAAAGTTCTGTGAAGTGCTCTTATATTATCACTCAGTTTTCCAGTGAAACCAATGTATCACATATCTATGACAAAAATACCTGTATATTTAAGTCATTATTGCACATTTATTACATAACATATTCTTCCTAAATATCTCAGAAGTGATGTCGACTTTTATGTCCAGAGGATACTGTTAGTGGCAATGTCACTGATGACAGTGAAGATACTTCCCAATATAGACTATGAGATAGAAAAAGTCTGTAGAGGATAACCATGGAGATGCACTGACAGAGGATAACACCTATGGTAATAATCTAGAGACAAAAAAAAAAAAGAGAGAAAAGGAAAAAGCAAGTGAAAAAACCTTTTAATACTGCTGCAGTTACAAAAGATTTGAACATGAATCTCAAGTCCAGGATTCAGACTCTCACACCTGGGTGTTTTTAAATCAGTAGATAGCCCTGGGCAAGTCACATAACCCTTCTGGCAGTCTCTGTTCTGGGGAATTTCAGACTTGCAATTCACCACCCATGCAGTTTCACAAGCAGAGGTGATGTTTAGATATTCTGTTCATACAACAAACAGAGTGGAAAAAAAAAGCCTGGAAACACTTTGCACTAGCACACTCCTGGAGCTGTGAGGATAGTGATTAATCAGCCTCACTTAGCCAGACCTCTTTTCAGTGCAAGTCTCTTAATCTGTAAAAGATTTGTAAGGCAGTATTTATCAAATGTATAAAGGTAACTACTGTTTCTGAGAAAGCAAAAGCCTAAGTTCACGTACAGAGAGTCTCTTAAAATACATGTTTTTCTTAAATAAATATGGTATTTATTGATCATGCATTTCTTTATTCTATTGAAGTGCATTTAAAGAAGGAAACACAGCTAAATTTTCATAATGTAGGAACTGCAGCGGCACACAATGGTTAAACTTGCTCAAATGCAAGAGCAGAGCAACTGTACTCTCCCTTCAGTAAGCTCAAAATCTCAAAATAATGCAAAAATTTTCTTTACTGATCCCATCTCTAGAGGTTGTCCTCCTGCCGTGATGATATTTTCATCAAGCAACAACAAAAAGTCTCTTTGTTAGTAGCTCTACAGAAGTCTTTTTTCTCCCTAGTTTTTTTCTTTTGTTTTAAAATCAAGTGTAGTATTTCATTTACTGCATATTTTTAGTGGAACCTTTTTCTTCCCCGTACATATCCTCTACACAAATAAAAACTCAATTTCCAAAAATATTTGCCTACAAAGGCACAGACAGTTAAAACCATAGAGAAAAGAAGCAAACTCTACCCTGGAATGAGGTAGTCAATCACCTGAGAATAGTAGTGCACTTTATCTGAACATGGCAGGCTCCACACACTAGTTCTCTAGTTCCTAATATGTTTAAGCAATCGAGAAACCAAGTGAGTCCACCTTTGTTTTTAACTGTTCAGAGCTTACAAACCAAACTACATATTTGGACCGATTTCTTAATCTAAAGAATACAGTTCAGCTACAGGTTCCTGACCTATTTAGCCACATAAAGCTTTTAAAGGATGAAGACTAAAAAGCAAACAACAACAACAAAAATCCACTGATTTATCTTTCTACTAGCTTTGTTAAAAGAATCCCCAAGGTGTTTTTAATTAAAAAACAAACAAGCAAACAATAAAACAAAACACCCCCCCCATTTTCCTTTGACTTAATCTCCCCCTCTCCCTCCCTTAACCTAGAAATGATTACCCGTAGATGATTCAAACCCTGTATGCCTTTGTAAAATATGACTCACATTAGCATCAATGAGAGCTGTGTGACTAAGACTTTTCAAGTTGCTTTGGGGTCATAAGATTAACAGCCTAAGAGCATGAGTTTGCTAACAAACACTGAACATGAAGAACAACTACTATTCAAATTCCATCTCTTTTATCTTGCCTGTACATACCTTTTCTCTTTGATATTCTCTGAATATTACAGCAATGGTTGCAAGACATGGGTGGCACAAAAACCAGAGAATGCAGGCCTGAAAGAGAAGATGAGTATAAGTTATAAAATGACTACATGCCAGCTTAGAAGAAAGAGATGACAGTTAGAGGAACTGCATTTACATTTCTGTCTATTTTATGAAGCCATTGTTTAATTTTCAATCAACAGAACGAAAACCACACAATGAAAGGTGGGATTTCTGTTTAAAAAAAGCTCTATACTCCTTGTCAAATTAAAATGACTACTCAGAGTATGATGACAGGGTGCAATTTAATCAAATCAGACACTCAAACATTAACTTTCTTATGGAGGAAAAGTTTAGTGCTTCAGTCAACTGCACGCCACAATTATGTTTATAGCAGAAGGGATCAGTTTCCCTGATGTAACCCATACTTTGGCAAAGGTGATATAGAACTCCCTTTTCAGCGTGCTCCTCTCCACTGTGATGATCTGGTAAAGACCAGCAGCCAGTGACAAAGCGAGGCAAACTCTGAGGCCAATAAGCAGTCCGCTTGCTAAGCCATGGTGTGAATGGTAGCTGTGGTGATTTGTATCTTCAAACTGTTCCCAAATTAATAAAAAGCTCTGGAAAAGAACAACAACAGCAAAGTACATTTAGAGTAAACAAGGTTACACTAAACCTCAACTAATCTTCCCATCACAGATTAAATTATCCGCACAACTGGTCATGCTCCACTCTGCTTATTGGAGGCCACCATGTTACACAAAAGACCCTAGCCCGAACTGCCTTTTGGCACTACCTATTACTCCAAGTGCAACTGGCAGGAACAGAGTCTCACTTCTTGCATTCTATAACTTTTAGAAAGTTAGACAAGTTAAAGTTTCCCCTAATTTGGATGGAAGGAATGTGCCACCTTAGCATAAGATCCAAAATAATCATCTAGTTAAACAGTCGGCCTGCTCAGCAGGAAGCCCACTGAAATGATTCCACAGAGCTACAGGGAGGTGTCTCCCTCCACTTGGGATCCACAACCTGTAAAGCTTGTTTCAAAGGCAGGCGACTACGCCTTTTCTTTCAAAATCCTAACAGGATTCACTTTTCTTTTCAAAGATGGGGAAGTAAGAGGGTGGTGCTGCTGCCCCTTTTATACAATAGCCTAAAGGCTCAAGCATTCACCCAGGTTGAACTTCGATCTCCCACAATTCCCTTCTTTGCCTAAAGGATATCCAACTCACATCTCCCACCTCCTTGGAGAGTGCCGCAACTGCCAGGCTATAGGCTGTTCTTGGGTGGGCCACTCTCCACCTCTTCTATTGAAGCTGTGCCATTGTGGAGAAAAGAATTCAACATCAGCTAGGTCAGAAACTGCGAGCGAGCCTGACTCTGCAAGCAACTGGCTCGGAAACCTCCTAGGGTCTAGGAATGGGAGCATGACAGGTTCCAAATGCCGTTCCAACATCTGGACAAATGCTCCAGCCAACACATAAAGATAATAATCCTCCGTAGCTCTCAGCACTGTATCCATTTACTGCAGAATCCAATTTTGTAGGAGCACTGTGAGAAAGAATATTGATGGATTCTCCAAGGAAAAACAGACTAAGTGCCTAGTCTGCGAATCTTAGTTGGGTAGAAGGCAGGCGCCTACTTGTTGCATAAAAAATGGATCTTGCTGAAGAGTACCTTTTTAAGACTTTGGGAATGTTAACGTTATAAATTAGAATACCCATGAAGTTTAGACTCCCCCAGCATCATGTAGCAGCTAAATGGCATTTTTAAGACCTGAATATACGCTGGAATCCAGTCCACCTACTGCACACATCTAACTTGCACTTACACTTCAGATGTCTAATGAAGCAGGCTTTCTGAAGAAAGGTAGGCAAATTTGATTTATATGAGTGAGGTAGCTCTGAAGGCCTTCAGAAGCAGACATTGTATGCCTCAATTTAGAAATCTAAATTAGTCAGATTCCTTTCTGAACACATTCAAAGGCTCTCTCACTACATTAACTACATAAAAACAAAAAGGTTATGGATATTAACTTAAAAAAAAAAAGTGTAATCCACCTGTGTCTTCCAAAGATGGGTGTCCTTGAGTCTCATCAGTCAAGACAGTATCATCTTCGCTTAGAATATCCTCAGAGAGTACTCTTGCTCTTTTGCCCTCCCTTACCTAGGCCATGACACAGCAAGCATGACTGGTGTCATTTCAGTCACTCCTCAACTACCTGGATGGAAAATGGAAGGATGGGAGAGGGACAGACGTCTTGAACATCACTGATTACCAGTAAACAATCTGAACAATTGGCTTCAAATGTTCCCACCATAACACTCTATTTCTGACTAACTCCAAGCAAACATCTTCAAATGATCAAATTACTTGACTGAGAATTCTGTCAAGGAGTAAGACTGAAATAAGGCTAAAAGGCTCCTGAAACCCTGAGCTACAGCACAGTGTTTGGTAAAGTTGTGTCTACAGCACTAGTTTTGGAATGAAATTGATGAATTCCTATCACAGAAGTTACTTCAGTCCAGGTAAAACATGCTCACACAACAAATAATGGTTCTACCAGTTACAGAATCACTGCAGTCTTGTACAGAGCATTTTCCCTTTTGATATTTACACTTGGGAATAGCAAAAGTATTTAACTTCCCTGGACTGGACATACACTATCTGAGAAAATAAAAATCCCAACCACCTCCTATTCCACCTCAGGAATCTTCCTGACTAAATCATGCATCTGGGGGGAAGAAATACAGGCTGATGAAGATGAAACTGTAATATTGCTTTAAGAAGAAACTTTAGGTAGATCCCAGGGATAGCGTAACCTTAAAGAACAGAACTCATGAGGATTTGAATTTTCCTTAACCTACACCAATAGTAACAGCAATGAAGGAAGCCACTTTCATGAGAAGATGACAAAGAGCTGGAGTAAAGGAATTATGAGAACAAAGTCCAAATCCTCATGGGAAAATAGTCTCTGACAGCACAGTATGCTCTGGACTAGCCCTTTAAAGAGTGTAAACTGTGTAAACAACACAGGAAAAAGTTGATCAAAGACTGTGTGTAGTGACAGCAATGCAAGATCACAGAATTCCAGCTTCCTTCAGTTTCATTAGATTATTCCAAAATAAGCAGAAGGCAGAGGCATTAGAGGCAGAGATGGAACTATCAGTGCAACACACTGGAAACTCGGACAAGATGAACGTGTGTCACTGCTCCTCCTGTGAGCTGGGACTGTTCTCACTCACCAGAGAAAAGCAGGATTCTCTAACAGAGAAATCTGTGCTATGGAGTGTTTCTAGGTTACAATGGATTAGGCAATCTGTTCTCAATGAAGGAAGAGTTTCCATAGACAAGCATGATCTTGAAGTCAAAATTTCTTTGGCTGGCTATGCCTGAGAAATTAAGGTCAATAAGCCCTGAAGTCCTTTACCTTGACCACAGAAAGCCGTATGTCAGCTCACTTAGCTGCAATATCAGGAACACCAACCTGCTGAAGTGGATATCGGAGACATTTTTTTGTTGGCTGTAAAAGCAGAACTATGTTTGAACTCTGAGAAGAAATCAGCGGGGGAATTCTAGTTATCCAGAAGAACAACTCTGCTTGGACTGTAAACAAAAGAACTGGATGAGCTAGGTAGCTGAAGAGCTGACTTGCACTAGCTATGTCCAACACCAAGTCACAACTGCTTCTTCGTAAAGTAAAGGAGAATGACCATCTCCTTTTTTACACAATACACTGTTCAAAATGCCTGACTTCATCTGCACATACTTCTGTCCTACCTTGGTTCACAGTGGACACCAACCACTGTCCAGTACTGGTCTTCCTCTTCAAATGCTAGAAGAATGTTTGCCACGGACATCATCCTGATATTCCAGATATACAAGTTGAACCTCCACATCCATACAATGAAGAACCAGACACTCTTCTTTTTTGTCATGAGGATACAATTATGGTAGAACCCCTCCTCCCCTTCGCTATGCCAACACTGACTTTATGGCAAGCCAAGATAACATATCAATCTCCAGTGAAGGCAGGTTCTCATGGGACAGATCATCTCTGAGAGGCAAGAGGAAGAGGGAAGCAAAAGGGAAATCAGAAGTAGCAGCAAGGCAAAGTGGATTAACTAGCTGCTTCTAAACATATCTAGTGCTTGGGTATCTGATGTCATGCAATGCCAGTACAGTAAAAAATGGTTTAGATCTAAGGTCAGACGTAGAGCTCATTCTGAGCACACCTTTGGGGTGTACCTAAGAACCCCTGTGAAGTGTGACATCTAATGCAGTAAGATTCTATGTCATTTTCATCAGGTTCAAAGTGATCAGCTGTCTTTCCAGAATCATTGCCTCTACTCCAATCAGCCCTGAAAGCTGAAACTGCTCAGGTCTGGGTGATGGGAAAGGCCTGCCATCAATAAAGTTTTGGACAAGGTTTGTGTCTCAGCAGCAGAGAGCAGAATCTTTAATGAATACAGAGCAGCCTGGGAATCTTTTGTTCTGAGGCTGAAATAAAGAACAAGTTAAGGCAAAGGGAGACGCTGAATTGCAGACCTGTCCGCCCTTTGAGATGCTACCTCTTTGCAGCTGCAAAGACAACAAGAGATTTGCTGACTAGAAGGCTGTGTCCACCCTATACTGACGGTAACCTGTAAACACAGCCCGGGAAATTGCTGGTGTTTCTGAAAGAACAAAAAGAAAGAATCCATAGCATCAGTACAAAGAGGAGAAAACCCCCTGAAAAATTGCTGAGTAATTTGAAATAGTAGCAGGCAAGCAGGGTCAGATAGTTTGCCAGTCAAAATTGCAGTTAAGTTGAAGACCAACGTATTTTCCCAGGCTGTCCACTTGCGTGACTTCCCTGAAGATGAGATGAGGACAGGTAGTATAGAATGTCAATAAAACTAACATGGTTCAATATCTATCTGCTGTGTTAGGGTAATGCATGTGGTTTCCAGCACCCTCCACAGCAAGTCCTCAGAACATCTCTGTTATCCACATAAGTCTGTCCAACCTCTGGCATGGGAGGAAGCTGGCTCTCCCATAAGAATCTCTGGGAAAGAGCAGGACAGAAAGGAGGTTATTGTAGGTTTTTAATCATTAAAAGTGATCACTGATTGCCCTGTTACAGCAGGTCCAACAGCCATGTCAATCTAGACAGACCAATGAACAACAGACCAATCTAGAGAATGTAGTCTTGAGCTCACCACCTTTAACAGAGGCAATGAGCTCAGGGGATCAGTATCGAGACCGCAACAGTTGCATTCTGTACTAAGGAGAAGAAATCTGGCAGTAGGTATAGTTTGTATGTACTGAACCATGAGACGGAAAACATCCTCTCCAGAAGTGGCAAGGATACTCTTGGTGTCAGGGAACTTTTGCTGGAGACAACAGACACTGAGATGGGGGTGCAAAACCACCAGGCAATGACATACTCTGATATCCATATTCTGTTCCTACAAGACTCCTGCCAAACCTGACATTCCCAACGTTACCAGGAGAGATGTGGTAGAGCTGTGCGTTCATGGTGAAAAGTGAGATAGCCAACCTTGTGCCAATGCTCCAGTGGTGCTCAAAGAGCTAACACAAATGTGTAATGGACCAGTACTGGGGGAAGCAGCATATATGTATGATACCTGCCCTGATTTTTACAAGTAACAACCAAAAAAAGATCAAGCTGATGACACAGAGTGTCCTTTCTATGTATAGTAAAAAGGAATCAACAACAAAAAACTTTCCAGTCTCAAGTGACAGAGTACTAACACACCCATACGTATGTACAAGTGGAGAGGCATGAATAAAATTAATAGTTTAGAAGTCTTCTTTACTACCAGCATGTAAAATTTCTGGTGCTAGACGGGTGTCGAAGTAAGGTGGAATGAACCTATCTTTGAATTTCAACAGTCCCATTGACCTTAATAGCCTTTGGTTTATATTCTTAATTAGCAAGAAATGTCAGCTCCCAGCTACTCTTAATGTTTGAGCAGTCCACTGATTTAGTTTGGAAGCAGCACTAATTACAGATACTACTCAAATGCCACAAAATCTTCAGTATAATCTCTTCCTCATTACTGTCTCCAGTTTCTCCCTGCTCTTCTCTTTCTCAATGGCTTTCAGATTCTCTTGTCTTTATGGTGTGATTTAAAAAAATTTGTTTACAAAAGGCACCACCAGGGTTGGATGATCTCCATTACAATTTACTTTTAAGTTACTGGTTTACTTGACTTTCTAATTTATACTAATGGAAAATATTTGAATGAAATTATGTGTCAGACCATTTGTATACTTGCAAGACCAATCCTGCACATGAACCTTTCAAGAATTCCCTCATATTGATTAAAAAGACCATTAGACATCCTATTTGAGTGGTTCTAAGAGGAGGACACCAAGGATTTCAACTTTTTTTGGTGACAGAAATTTCAAAGAATTTCTCACAACAGCTTTTCTTGTCTCTCCTCTCATGCTGCTTGTTGTCACCCCCCATAATGTAGTTCACAACCCCTCAGTTGTACTGATTACAACTATTTATGGGACCATCTTATAAATCAGATCAGTAAAATGACTGTGCTGGCTGAAATATCTTAAATACCTCCTGCTCCCCCCCAGTCTAGATCATTCCACTGATCTGGTTTACAGTATAATGCTACAAACAATTGGCACAACCAGGAGTTTGGAAAACTGTGGGAACTTCTTAAGTGGTTTTACTGCTGAACAAAAACATACTGTGGAGCTACACCTTAAATTGTTAAAGTAAAGAGAAGGTGTTGTTACCTATTAGACATACTGGGTGCACATTATGGTGTGGTTTTTTTTTTTTTCCAGTCTTGATACTCTCTCCCTCATAAAATATTGAAATTAGTTGGTTCACGGTTCTGTCATACCTAATAGCAGCTGTATATTTCAGTATAAGAATGAATAGAAAATACAAACCTGTGTAACAACAACTACTACAGCAATGCCAGTAGATGTTGGAGTGGAATCCCACTGAAGAGGTCTGCCATGAGATTTCTTCATTCTGCCTATTGTCCAACCCATACACAGACTCAACAATAAATATAGCATTTGTATCTGTGAGACTATGTCACACACTATTAAAAACAAAAGAAAAAATAAATAGTCACAACAAAAATACAGTTTTTTTCTAAAGCAAAGAGAAATGTTTGATATACCTACAAATGAAGGGTGGGCATTTACGCCTCTGTATGACCTTTCATCATAATTTTGGTGATAGTTTGACTAGCTGAGGTTGCTTTGCCACAAAATGTGGGTATTTTGAGTCGTTTCCAGTGACCAAACAGATCACTACCAGCTTTCCTCTAGTTATGCTGCAGTGCTGCAATAACACGAGCACAGCACCACATCCTCCCAAATCCCACTCTTGTGTCAAAGAAGTCTGGGCTCAGGAGTCCATCTGCATAATAGGCTTATAAATGCTAAAGAACTAAAATCATATGTATGTTAATCATGCTGCAAATACAAAAAATGATGAAACGCACTCCTTCCTTTTCTATGAAAAACTTTTGTTCAAAAATCAGATAGTTGCATTGTACTTTAAATTAATTGCACTTTGTCTTAAGGATGCAGTAGCTTGCCACAGAAAGCACAAATATTTAGGACAAATTCCACTCTCAGATACTTAAAGGGGAAAATATAATGAATAACCCTAACACAGACTTCATTTAGAGCAAACACTTGCCTGTATTTCATTTTATTAAATGCAAACTACCTTTGCCTCATTTTTGCTATGTCCATTTTTTTTTTTCTCTGTTTGGGAACAATTAACACATACGCCATAAAGTTACATTCTTAATCAGCGTCTCAAACCTGTGTTTGAAGCTGTACCTGAATAAAGAAGACTTAAAGCTAGAATATATTAAAGCCTGTAGAAAGAACTGAAGATTTCTTTCTGGGTGACTGTTAGCTTTAGACCTGATAAGTTTTTGACTGAAACTTATTGAACAATTTTTAAGTTGGTGCTTGGACTTGAGAGTAAACTGTCTCATTGTAGTGGGGTAGCAGAGCTGTACAAGAAAAAATGATTCTTGTATTATGTAAATTGTGAATTTGGTTCAGAAACTAGAGATTGGGCACTACACACAACAATGCTTTCTTTTCCACTTGACTAAAATTTAAGTTCAATTAAATTTGCTCCTTATCTGTAATTTTCACTTACACTATCAGGTACAAGAAAAATATTTCTATGTCACAAAAGCAAACATCTATTTTTATACAAATTTTACAAGGCTAGCTATGGAGACATAGTACTCCCTAGAAAAAACTGTTACGTGAACCCAAGGCATGCCAAACCAGTGTCACAAATCCAAGCTAGAGGAAATGACTGAACAGATGTGGATGTTCTAGAGAGCATTTTATTTTCTGTCACTCCTTAAGATAGCTTGCTCTATAAGTTATAGCCAGACATCATCTCTCAGTCACATCTTCGATATAGATATTGCTGTGCTTCAGTGTGGCAACAATTCAAATGGATTCCCAGACAAAATGGTGTAAGATAAAAATTCAGTACTGGTGTTAACCTTTGACATCTCACACACCTTGCCAGAAAGCAAGAAGGTCAAGAGAAATTTCTAAAATTACAATAATCACATGATATCCAGGGTCAGTGTAAACTCACATGCTACCAAGCTGATACCATATCTGTCTGATTTCATCACTATTCATCTTTTTTGGCTGTTGCAACAGGCATAATAATACTCTCTGACTTTTCACATTTTGATCTTACCAAAACTTAAAAGATCACTATTTGTGATGCTTTTGAGCGTCAGCATTATTGGCGTGATTTATACAATTAACTTAGGTAATAAATTAGACTGAGGGTCAGGTCTTTATACACGGTGAAGAATAAATGGTGATAGGAAAAGAATAATTGCTTGGGATAGCATCTGAACAGGCTTCTAGAAAGAAATTCTGGCCTCACTGCCAGTCAATAGAAATTTTACCATTTACTTTTAACTCAGATTTCTGTTCTGATGTAGGAAAAAATGGTAGCACCTTCCACCTTCAAACTATACTACTTGCTATCAGCCATTCTTCAGAATTGTAATTGACACTGAAGCTGTCCACATTTCTATTACTTCTGGTCTTTTACTGTTTTGGGAACCATGAACCTTAAAAACAGTAGGAAAGGAAAACTCTCTTAGCTCAATTTAAGAAATTCAGCTATTGATTCAAAAAATATTTTATTCTCAACAAACTTTGCTTTAAGCAAATAAAAGTGGTCTCTTCACTACAGTTCATACACAGAGAATCTAACATGCAGCTACTCTCTCTGAAGTTCTGGCTGGGTAGTTAACACTGGGTTTCTCACTGGGGAAGAGTTATGACTACCTTCATGTTCTCTATTTAATTTCATTTCAGGAGATGAGAGGGAAAGTTTAATAATACAGTTGCTGGAGAGGCTGTAAGGACCTGCTAACTCACATGGTTAAAACAAGAAAGAAGCAATTACTGTGGTGCCAAGTGCCATCAAGAGGCTGTTAATTCCAACTGCAAGCTTCTAAATGAACTCTAGGAAGAGAAGTATTTTTCTGTACAGGCTGCTACTCTCCAACACTATCCCACTACCACAGTACTACTTTTTTGAGGTGCTTCAAGCCAATCAAAAGGCAATGTATTTGCTTAGAAAGAACCCCCCAATGCTTCAAATGTGAACTAGAGAAAAGAAACCCCCAACGACAATGTTCAACCCTGAAGAATCCAGGAGTAAGTTAGCGCATTTTGGGAAGAGATGTTACAGGAATTCAGCTCCAGTGAGAACTCAGAATATCTATACAGAGTGGAGAAAAATGCTTTGTTAACATCAACTCTTTACATAAGCATTTTTTGCATCACTCTAATCATATCACTTGTGCTGTAAAACACTTACTATTTCATTATAATAAATGTTAAATCTGCTAGTGAAGCGACACACTCCATAAAATGTCATTAAGTTTCCTAAAAAGCTTTGCTACTCTAAATAATGCAAACTCCACAAAACCCTTCAATGTATTAAAACATCTACTCATGTGATAGGCATGTATTTAAGTGTTTGTAGGAAGGAAGCTTCAGACAAGAAAATCCTTTAAAAAATCCTAAACAATATCACAATTGTGTAACTTTAAATACAGTTATTGTAAACATCCAGAATAAAACCTGTTTTTCAGAACAGCAACTTCTAGTATTTTATATTAAAAATCCAGTGATATGGTCCAAGATCATAATACAGTCCAGCAACAGCATTCGCTGACGTATTATGCAGATTAATGCGTAGGAATACGTAGGAAACAGTAGACAAGCATACTCACATTCTGCCAGACTTCCCATAAAAGGTGCTCCTATTCCATCTTTAGAATAACTGATGAAACAATAAAAAGATGTTATTTAAGTGAGTGAGCCTTAATTGTATGTTCTCTCTTAAAAGTACATTTAGGCAATGATGTAGTTCTAAAAAGTCAGTCCTATGTTTTGTCACAATCACCACAGGAAAGATGATGTACTGATCTTTACAACACAATGTTCTTCAACTCTTAAGACTGAAAGCAAAAATAAGCAAAGATACCTTGAGAAATGCAGGTAGTTGGCAAAAGCTGAACCAGCCTGCAACAGTAATGCAATTGTCAACACCTTTAATACAGTATGCATAGGTCCACGCTTCTTAATTGTTTGCCATAGGGATTGTGCATATATGCAAGCAGTTACAAAGTATGCTAGGACAAGCAGGAAAAAGAATTCATGTAATCCTGTGAAAAAAAGAAATACAGCTTAGTTCTTATAAAAAAAAAAAGTTGCCACTAGCAGTAAATAACAAAACACGGGTTTTTTTATATATAATCACTGGGAAGTACTTAGTAACTGTCACCCAAAAGTGGTAGTACAGATAAAATGAGTAAATCCTAGCCTATCTTATCCAAGAAAGTGTATTTTTCCAGAGCTGATTATTATTTGATCTGACAAAGCATTTCTTATTCAACAATACCTTTTCTGAGTGTAGGAGAGATTCTGTTCAAGTACGAATAACTATGTAGCAACTAGTGAAATAGTATAAAGTGGCATACAGTTTCTTCATAAACAGAAAATAATTGTAGCCCATTTGATCAGTCAGAAACATATTAAAGGACTTATTTTCACCTCTTCTTTTTGGCTTCAATTTTTAAAGGCACAACCTGAGATGAGAGAAACCCCAAACAGACTTCTGTTGAATCTATTTAACCACTGGGTGTCACTCTTCCTCCACATAAAGTAGTTAAACTCAAGCACAGTTGACTAAGACAGAAAACTTTTAGATAAAGAAAAATGGAAAGAAAAATAGCACAAGAACAGTAAGTTCATAGAGTGGATTTTTTTTCACCAATCTGAAAAAATGCCCAAAGTATTTGATATTATTTACAAAACAGAAGTACTCTAATTTTCAGCCTGGTAGGAGTCTGGTAAAATGCTTCCCTGAAGACCTGCATCCTGGAAATCTCTTCTGTTGTCCGGAAGCTTTGGAACCCATCATATGAGCTCCCAAAGGGTCAAAGCCAGTGAGCTCTATGCAAAAATGGGTAAACAGACATTTCTCACAGAAAATTTATGTTTTCCTTCTCCAACCCTCCTTGAAACCAAGTGGTGCCCGCAGAATCAGATTCTGAACAATGTTTTTCCTCCAGCAGGAAGACAACTCTGCTAAAAACTTCCAACCAGCTCCACCCAGAGATTAGAAACATAGCAATTACACACATTTCAATATCTAAGTTGAAAAACATTAGAACTGTATGAGTTCTGGACCGTTGCTAGTACAGTAACTTCTGTGGCTAAAATTAATACTTTTGGACATATATACAGTCAAATGGGAGAAGACAACCATAAGGTAATAAAGACTCATAAAACACCAATTTAGGGTCACTCTGCTTCTCTTGTGTACCTATACAAATGCATGATTTATGAACAACAAAAATAGCATTTTAGATCAAATATCTTTTTCTTTCACTCTTTATCTTTCTGCTTCAAAAGATACCCACTGAAGTTGGCAAGGGTCCTGTAGATAAGTTATTTCTCACCATGATGAGTGGGTACACATGGAAAACTCTTTAGGAAAATCAACTAGCTTTTAATAAACACTAAACTTTTAGGATGGAAAGCTCTTTCCAACCAAAGACAGATTGTGGATGACTGGCTTGAGACCAAAACAATTTAAGAGAAAGCTGCGCTGAAATACAACTATAAAAAAAACCAGAAGGTAATTTGCAACCTGTCTTTTTCAAGTTTCCTGACTTTCAAGTAACCTAGAGTTGACAGAGAAAATAAAACATATGTACCTTAATTTGAAATACCTAACTTCAAAGATCTTCAAAATGCTGTCTACCTGGTCAGCTGCCCTTAGAAATCCTAGATTGCACTGGTACCATGTCTTACGTAAAAAACCCCTGCTATATAAAATGATAAAAGATTACTTGCCACGGATCAGAAACCAGGCCTCCTCCCCTCTCAAGGCAAACATCTTAATTACAAGATTACAGTCTCAAGTTCCTTCCTGTACTTCCCTTACAGTCCATTTAATTTTGAGATCTCCTGTGTCAGGCCACAACTTTAGTAACTAAAGTGAAGGATGACCTAACTAGAACCATCTATAACTATGTAGTTTTTAGTCGCCTGAATGAAAGAACCAAGAAATGAAGCTGGACCTTTTCTCTGATACCCTGATGTTCCAAGCTGTGCACCTATGGAAAAATGACAAACATTATTCCCCAAAGATACATTAGGGGAAAAAAACAAACAAACAAACAAACAAAGGCACGAGATATTAAATCCTCCTCAGTTCTTTGAAAGCAGACACAGGCATGTAACTTCAGCATTCATGGCAGTGATGCAGGTTTTAATTCTGAATAAATAGACGTGTTGCTCTGCAACTGTGGAAGACATGGCATGTACAGCTCACCCTGTTTCCTACTTGTTAGATCTAAATACATGCATCCAACGCATTTTACACACCTCCTTACTCAACATGCAAGCTGGTCAGAGTTCTGCTTCCAAGTGCTCAAAGTCTTCCTACAAAACTAATATAGAGCCCAGATACCTCTCTAGGAGGTCTGTACACCACTTTTAAGGGCCACGTGATGTCTTATACTGCTTTGCCCATTGATTTAGCAAAAGAACGCTACTAGTGCTTTTTGAGAATAAGTAAATTAACCTAGAATTCACTTCTGGATACAAAATTCACCAAATAAAAGCTGCCAACTAAGTTTGGAGATTAAGAAGCACAGTTAAGAAGTTAAGGAGACAGGTAAGTCAATTTATAACCATTGAAAAATGGATGATTAACAGTGCTACTTTCTTACAGATTCTGCTAAATGTTCAGTGAATATTTCTTCCCTTCAAAAAGGGAGCTGCCTTTGTTCCCTCTATATCCTCTTGAGACGAAGAATGACAGCAGGGCATATGATTCTGAGCACAGCAATTAGGGTCATTCTGGGTATG
This sequence comes from Haliaeetus leucocephalus, assembly GCF_000737465.1. Lineage (NCBI taxonomy): Eukaryota > Metazoa > Chordata > Aves > Accipitriformes > Accipitridae > Haliaeetus > Haliaeetus leucocephalus. Next base: position 113,885 of record NW_010973062.1, on the reverse strand, counting down.
TAGGTTAAATCTGTGTATGACGGCAGACTAAGCCTATCAGGCTCTTCCCTTACAACAGACCTAGGTTAGTGACACGTTGATGAGGCCTCCCAGAGCAGCGAAGCTAAGCGCTGCAATGAAGCACACATCAGGTTGGTTTGGATTGTCCAAAGCATACAGTTATATGTAGGCGTTTCTTTAGCTGCTGTCTTGAGTCACTTCTAGAAGTTTTTCTTTGCACATTGAAAGATTTAAAATTGTATTTCTTACGTAAAATGAGATCAGGACTGACAAATAGCTAATCTGCGGCCTGCGACTAAGATACTTAGAAAGACCTAAACATTGAACTGAAATTGTACTGGCAAAATGTTTTATTGTGCAGGTACTTGCGTTGCACAGAATCAAGTTTTACACAGCTAAGGAATTTCATGAATTCATTAAAATCAGGGATTAAATTCACATTCAAGTGGAAGCTTACAATTTCAACATGGGAAAATCACCTATCAGCAAAGATCTTAACACTAACTTTCCTTGTGCGTCTATCCTTCCAGTTAGGCAAGTTTTGGAAAGTCAGGCTAGAGAAAGGGAATGTAATGCCAGAAAATGAATTAAAGTTTACTCTCCATGAAAAAGTAGAATATGAAATAGAAAAGACTCTGCTATCCATTCTCCGTACTTTTCCAAGCATAGTAAGTACCGATTTGTTTGGGTGATCAGATCCTTAACTTACAAATCTAATTTTAAGAAAAAGAATCTTACCAGATTCCCCTGCGCTAAAGTGATCTAATGGATTCCCTTCTGCATCTGGGTTTAGTAAGATCATTTCAAACTGAATATCCTCGGATTCAGAATAATTCTCCTCGCAGGTAAACTTGTCTACATAAAACACATACCATGTTTCCGGATAAGGAATCTGGGACACTGTCAGATTTTGCTCTGTGTGGTTCACAGTCACTTTGGAAGAAAACAAACAAACAAAAATAGAAGTAAATACTCGATTACTTTGTTTTTAGAAAACTCATCTTTGAATGATAAAATTTAAATCCACATAATCTTATACAGGTCATAAACTACATACAGTACAAAACAGTCTTGGTTTTGAAAACCAGCCATAAGATCAGAGACCAAACTTCCAACTTCATCTTTTGTTTCAAATAGGTGCAGGCAAGGGTTGGTGAGGAGATGCACTGCATTCCGTCTCTCAGCTTTTGGGTCTGCTGGGAGGGTTCCCTTCTGCCAGAAGCCAGTGACTGCAAACTGTCTCCTATGCTCAGCACATTCCTGTCCCCTAGTACAGTATTGATAGGACTAGGTATTCTGTATTAGCCAACAGATACTTCTGCAGTATGAAAAATACCTTTGTGAAATTTAATTCTACTCTGTTTTCAAAGATATTTAGAGCACCAAACAGGAACAGCCACACGTGAACTCAGTAAACAACAGTGTGCATGCTTTAAAGGTGCAACTTAGCATATTTTACAGCATCTTCCCCAAACAATAATAGACTGAATTTCGACTGACAGCTAAGTGCTGAGACCATTGTCTAATAAAACTGTATGTTTCAAATACGATTACATTTAAAACCAACTACGAAAGAGACAGACATTTCATATGCTCACTGATATTACTGCTATTTTTCCTAAAAGCAACTGTTAACAAAGCACAATCTCTCCAAAATAAACATATGCTGCAAATGAAATCTGTGGCTCTGCATGTTTGGGTGAAACTGCAGGAATTGTAAGTGCTGTCATACTGATTACTGAACTCGAGTGCTAATCAGCTCAACCATGAATGAAAGCCATCTCTGGAGAAGAAATAACAATATAATGACTGGACTGAAGATTAATTCACCTTAATAGTTTAAGATGACAACGGCTAAGGATGAGGGAAGAGAAAAATGTCATAAAAATCTACAAAACAAGCTAGTTTTTTTATGCAAAGGCCTTTCTAAAAAAGCTGCAAATGTACACACAAAACAACCCTTAGCAAACTCATTATCCCTAAATATTTTGTAGACAGAATTTAGAACTAATTTCTAACTTGAAGCCTACCTGTGAAAAACATTTATGTGATTTAAATAAACTTGTTTCAACTTCAAGAAGTTATTTTCTGTCCTCTGAAGGCATGAACTGATCAACACTAGGATCCAGGAAGAACGTGTGATATGTTTCTTTGCAGCAATTGTCATGAAGTACAAATTTGGACAACACACAAACCAGAAAAAAAAAAAAAAGTGTTCTAATGCAGGCAGTTCATGTTGTGTAGGTAACGGTAAGTATGCATTCCACTCTGGAGCTACATATCTCATCAATCAAATATACAAAGTGAAACAGCTCCCTTCAAAAACCCCAAGATTTTTAAAAACACAAATTTAGGATTTCATATAGTACTTCATCCAAATGAAAGGCAAACTGCAGCTGAGAGGGTTGGCTTTATTCTCCATCTCGACTCTCAGCTGAGTTCCGACACAGTGTTATTTGCATCAAGACGAAGGATCACACGGAGCATGTTTAATCAGTTTTCCATCAAATCTGTGAGCTAACTCACAGGAAATGAAGATAAAACAAAAATGTAATTGATTTTGCCCAAGATCAGCAAACAGATCCAACTCACCCTGTGGTCACATGATTCCTAAATGCAGTAGAAAACAGCAAGTACACTGCTGAGACAGACAGGAGTGATGGGCCAAATGCTAGTCATTTCAGCAGCACTTAAAGTTCAGCTCAGATCAAGTGTAAGGGAACTATGTCCTTAGAAGTGACATCTGTGTAAGATTTTGTTATGACAGTGTTCCAGGAGATCAATTTGTTACTCTAGGGATTCTGGCTGCACAGAGGAAATGTATTTAAAAAAGAAGCTGTATTCACTTAAGATATATTTGAATGAAGTTTCTAATATTAATATCTTAAAGGAAAATTTATGCTTTAAGTAGGTTTTGTAGTATTACAATCAATAAATGGTGCAAAAATTATTATTCCAGTATGTTTGTCTTCCAGTTACATAACTGAATGCTTCAGTGTTTTACTGTTCTTTGAAAACTGCCATTTCCATGGAACTGCAGAACAGGAGCCTCCTGACAAATGAGAAATGTTCCTTCATAAACAAAAGACAACAAGATAACCTACATATTCTGTACTGGTATAATTCTTAGCTCAAATATGAAAAACATTTGAATGTGAGGTTCAGTGATGAATACCAAATTACAAAATTAAAGCATGAAAGAACATTAAATGATAATACAGGCAAGTTATAAAGTAAGGCAGCATAACCCAGATTAATTTTCGCAGATGACCTTAAAAAAACTAATGATTATGAGGTTGTGAAAGAAAAAAAAAAGAACAGAGAAAAAAGCTTTGCAGGTAAAAAATTACCCTTCTGCTGTGTACTTGGGCTACATACTCCCACCTCACAAGCATTCACTTCAGAAGTTTAGAGGTAACTGCAGCAGACTCCATCAGTTTGCCTCTAATTTTTTTCACTCCACCGCAATAAAAGTCACAATTCAAACTGTACCTTTGACTGTCCCAAACATTTAGATTCTCAAGTTCTTCAGTTTCATATTACAATGGTATTCTTTGCAAATTCTTTCAAATACTCAACATGATCTTTTTTATGGAAAAGTTTGAGGAAAAAAAAAAAAAAAAAAGGACTTTTACTCCAAGCAGAGTTAGAGAAAATCTGAATGACTAAATGAAAACTTCAGCCAAACATGTACCCTTTCTGAGCTGTGTAGAAGTGAGAGCAAGAGACTAGAACTGGTCAGAAAGTTTGGCTGTTAGTATTAAAGTTATTATTTGTCAAGGATTGTTCATTTTCCAGCAGCATACTAAATCACAATTTGCAAACAAAGTCTTCTGAAGTGATGCAAACAAAGCAATTTTATTTCCTTGTAATAATTTTTAATTACAGAAGGCCAAAGTCCTGCTTTTACTTAGGTTGATGCAAAGTCCAAATTCATGGAAATAAATATTCTAAATACACAGATAACAGGGTTCTAAATACACAGATAACTTAATTTGTAAGGAGGGAAAGAAGTAGCAACTTACTTGTCAGCTGAGCTTTAGAGAACTTCTCTGTACAGCTGTGATCTTGGATACTGTTCTGCAGCTTCTGCCATTCTTGTGCTTGAAATAGGTGAAGTCTAGCTGCTTTTGTCACAGCTACTGCTACGTTCTTGATTCTGACACACAGAACAGCATGGTCACCTTGATATTTAAAAAATAAAATCAACTACTCTGCCTTGATGTCAGTTACAAACAAAAAGCTAGCACGGAGTAGATTTTTTTTATAAGTAGCAGCTTCCCTTTATTTCTTAAACTTCTACCCCTACTTCCCATAAAAGTCTTTACACTCTTTCAGAAACAATTTCTAGACATCTCATTAACACAATACTGCATGCACGATTCTCTATGATGGTACTTAAACCTTCACCACAATCCAAATGTCATTAACCACCTCTACCACAAACAGCCTTCCCTCCCCCCTCTTTTTTTTTTTTTTAAACAAACTTCCAGATAACCTTTTTCTGTCCTTCCTCCCACCCCAAATTTTATTTTCTCAAGCTCAAGTGAAGACAGTGCCTCAATCAGTCTCAATAACTGGTTCAAAGTCTAGTATTTTATGACCTTTGTAGCATGATTATGAGCATCATAGGGTAGCTCTTGAGTCTAATACCAGAAGAACTTATGTAAATGGACCTTCATGTTATGGACTGATTAGAGCTAAAATAGTTAGTTATAGATGACAGACGTCAAACAATACAAAGAAAATCAAACTTTTCAAAAGTGTTCTCTAATGTGTCAGTCTACCTATAGGCTGCATCCTGACAGACTCCTTCGAATTTAAGCAAGCTTTGTATGTTTTTTATACTGTCAGAGCAATCTTCTCTCCCACCTAACCTAGGCACCAGCTGGATGTGTCAATAGATTACTACCAGCTTCAAATAAGGCTCTGCCAGGAAGACTTGCCTGTTCAGAGCCAGCTGCGAGATAGCGGTCCTGCAATAAAACCTCAAAAAAGGTGATCTCCTGGCATCTGTAAAATGTTATATGGACTATAGTTTACCCAAGTTACTAACAAAATATTTTGAAAAAATAACAGAAGGTTCTAAAAACAACAAAAAAAAAGCCCATATGGCTTTGCTAAGACCCCAAATACATAGTTTTGGGTATTCATGCAGAAAGAGAAATATTTCTAAGGAAATATGCAACATCGACTTGTAGAATAAATTATATCAGCACACCTAAACCACTCATCTTGAAGCTTAATGTTCTTTTCTCAGACTAAGCAGTGCACTTTTTCCCCTTTAGATCTATTCAGAGCGCTTCTACAATTATCTTCCAGGACACTAATAATTAACTGCTTTCAAGACACTCCATGAGCTATCCCCACCCTATCTATCACCTCTCATTCAGCACTAGAAGGTCACATTCTAACTCTTCTTGGCTTATGTCACGTTTTCCTTCATCCCACTAGATTTTTTTTTCTTGCAAACATTTTTGTTTTTTTCTCACACTGCTCCTCCAGCCCGGGAAGAAGCCTGTGTAAGTAGTATCTTCATGGCTGCCTTTTTATGCATGCCACAGAACTCTTCTGCCATGAAGATACCTGGGAAAGAAAACGGTCTAAGCTTCCGAAATGCTGAGCATATAGGGAAAGTATATAGGAAAAGCACGCCGACCAGCAGTGCTTGCATGTATCTGTTTTTGCAAAGTAAAACTTCTGCAGCAAGGAGAGTCGCTTCCAACCTGTACTTCTGCAGCGACCATTCTAACAGGTTTCTAGCCCGTCGCCAGGCCTCTTCACTAACAGTCAGGAATCATTACCGCCAAGGAGTTAATACGGCGGGAAAGAAAAGCCCCCGGGAACGATCCGGTGAGAGCGTCCATCCCGCTGCCCGGTGCCACTAAAACCACCCGGGGCTGCGCGACAG
>NW_010973062.1:0-106665 GCF_000737465.1 Haliaeetus leucocephalus | reverse complement strand
TCGCTTGCTCGCTTCCCTCGGGCCTGCCCCGGGCCGGTTCCGTGGCGGCTCGGGCCCGGGCTGCGGTGGGCGCAGCCGTTTCTGCCGTGGAGGCTGCCCCGTGGCTCTCCCGTGTGGTGGAGCTTGAGGTGGTAAGCGCTGGGGAGCGAGCCGGGCTGCTGCCCGGCTGCCCTCCGCCCGCGGTGAGGGAGAAGGTGCTCGGTGAAGGGACGGTGGGAGTCGGTGCTGCGCCTCGGCCGGGGTGGGGTGGGGGGTGGCTGTGCTTTGAGCCAGCTGCTGTTTCTCATCCCCACTCCCCAGCGCCGTGGGCTCTGCTCGAGGTAGAGAAAGTTCAGGTCCGTCTTAAGCTTGAGCCCTTCAGCGTGCTCACAGTCTGAAGCCGTGAGAGGGAAAATTAAACTTATGTGTTTGCCCCCCCCAGCTTGGGGGGCGGGAGATACGAATAAACCTTGCTAAACCTGAACTCTCAGGCTCAACTTCTTGTACGCAAGACTGTACCGAAGAGAAATGCCACCTGGTAGTCAGGCTGTCATTTCTTCTTACACCTAGCAGCAGTGTCAGTGAGTTGAGTGTTGAGAGCTCAACATTGTGAGTTAGGAGAGATGACTTATTAGTTCTCTCTAATGCCTAATGTATAAACTTAAGAGAATAAAAGTACTGAATGTAGCATATAACAGTTTGGTATGGTTTTTTAGGTGGCTGTAAGCAGCACTGTTTTCTTTTGTTACAGCATGAACTTGTAATCTGATTTTTAGTTTCATAAGAGTATGCAGTTATGGGCATTATCAATAGGATAATGTTGTCATATCTTAAAATATATCTGAGAATTCCTCTTTCTCCTGGCTTGAGAAAACCCCCTCTTCCCCCAAAGCCTTTTGGTATTGCTAAATTTACTTGTAATTTGTCGTCTCTTTGTTACCTTAAAGCTACCTATATAATTGTAAAATATGTTTTTCTTCTGTCCTACAGTGCTTCACATGTAGTTGTCTCTCTTGTGAAAAACTACCCAAACTATCTGATTATAAATCTAGATAAGGTAAGTAGCTTGTTTTATTTCTTGATATGGAAACTTGTTTTAAATTATTTTTAATGTAGTCTATAGCATGTTGAAATTTGTACGAATTATTTATTAAAGTTTTGTTTCACTATCCATTTGTTCCTATGCAAAAAAAAAATTCAACTGCAGTTCATGCTTACAGTCCTGTGCCCGCCACAAATAATTATTTGCAAAAAAAAAGGAAGCTTTTGAAGTTCTAAACTTCTGTTTAAGAATTTTTGTAGTTAGAATATTTTTTCAGTGCTTCATGTTTTTTAAAGCTTCATCGTGTCTGCTTGCAAAACAGCTTTTCTTTTGAGAGAAGTTTTTACTTTGTTCTCAAACTTTCTAGTGATTAGGTTGAGTCTGAGTTAGCTTATTTGCTTTCACGAAGGCCGCTTAATGATATTGTGTGGGTATTTCTCTTCAGCTCGACTACTGTGCAAGCTTGAAGAATCTTGAAACTGTCTCTGAGAAGGAAAACTACAAGTTTATCCAGGTAATAAAGCCTTCTCTTCTAGGAAACTTGACTTTTTACTGATTTTGATGCCTTTGTATCAAGGTAATGTGGTGTCCAGAGCTCCCCAAACTAGAAGCCACTGCTTTAATTTATGGTCAAGCTGAAGTTATTTCTACTAATTCCTTGTCAAGAATGAGTCAGTGTATGTAATATGCCGAAGTATGTGACAATCAGATGGACATAGCAGCATTTCCTTCATCTGTTTACCTTATTAATAGACTTCATATTTCACTTGCAGAAGTCTGTGACAATATCCAGTATCTTCTGTCTCTTGCATGAAGTAATCTTTTGAAAGTTGATGTATTTTTATTCTATAATAAAGGTGCAGAATTGCTAAAAGCCTGATTATGGAGATGAGTGGTTTTAGGGATGTTTCACTTTTGGTAGGTGGTATGGACAAGATGGACTCAGATTCGGCTCCTCTGCTTCTCTGATGCTATTCTAGGATTTGCATCTTCAAACACTGCCACTTGTCATATTCTGTGGTGTGCAACACACTCTTTCTTGTTCTGTTAGTGCTAGATGTCAGGCTGCATTCTTGCTTTTGCTGCTGTTGATGCTGTGTAGTTCATAGCTGTTTTGGAACAGGGTCTTACGGGAACATTCAAGGTATGCTTTTTCTTTTAAAAATTTTTCCAATTAAATTGGTTTACTGTTTCCACAATTTTATCTTCAGACAGGAGATGGATTTAGGTTTATTGTTCAGATAAACGTTCCCACTGCTGGGTTTGTATGCTGAGGTTCTTCCCCTGTATGAAAGGCTGTACTGATGCTGGTCTCTCTGCCTAGCTGGGCTGCCCACGGTTGCAGGACATCAGAGAAATGCATATAGCTTAATTTTCTGAAATAGCTTTGAAGCGTCTTTGTCAGAGGTAGTAGATGTAGGTTAAATGTGTCTCTTCAATTCCCAACCTTGCCTGAATCTAACTTGTCCTCACCTGCTTGGTGACCCCTGTGGCTGTTTACATATTTTGTGAACCTATCTCTTTATTTCAGTAAGTGATTATCTCCGAACTGTTGGGTGTCCTGATTTTGGCTGGGATAGAGTTAATTTTCTTTCTAGTAGCTGGTATAGCACTGTGTCTTGGATTCAGTATGAGAAGGACATTGACAACACACTGATGTTTTCAGTTGTTGCTCAGTAGTGTTTAGACTAAGCCAAGGATTTTTCAGCTTCTCATGCCCAGCCAGCGAGAAGGCTGGAGGGGCACAAGAAGTTGGGAGGGGACACAGCCAGGGCAGCTGAACCAAAGTGGCCAACGGGGCATTCCATACCATTATGAAGTCATGCCCAGTATATAAACTGGGGGGAGCTGGCCAGGGGGGTTTGCTGCTCCAGAACTAATTGGGCATTGGTCAGTGAGTGGTGAGCAATTGCATTGTGCATTACTTGTTTTGTATATTCCAATTCTTTAATTATTGTAATTTTTTTATTGTTATTATTATCATTATTAGTTTCTTCCTTTCTGTTCTATTAAACTGTTCTCATCTCAACCCATGAGTTTTACCTTTTTCTTTCCGATTCTTTCTGCCATCCCACTGGGTGGGGGGGAGTGAGTGAGCAGCTGCATGGTGCTTAGTTACTGGCTGGGGTTAAACCGTGACATGGGATAAAAGTTGCATGAGGGGAAAGGGCATGTCTGCTAAGCAAATGTATGCAGTTTCAGCATGCCCAAACTGTTTTTGACAGTTTCCAGTATGTGGTATGAGATTTGTGACTACTCTAGAAAAGCCTCCTTACCTGAATATATAGAAACGTTTAATTGTTGGGGATAGCACGGAGTTCTAGAAGGCATCCTGTAAACAGCCAGATCCCTATGTGAAGCAGGGGGATAGTAACAAGGAATGATGTAGCTATACTGCTTCTGAACTAGAGTAGGAATATGTTCTTGCAAAACTTATACCAGTATAATTCATTCCAACTTTTCAATTGTTGGGTTTTTTTGTTTGTTTTGTTTGGAGTTTTTTTGGAGGGGGTGGTGGTGTGTTGTGGGTTTTTTTTTTTTTGTTTTTTTTAATGTTTTTTTTTTTTTAAGAAAGGTTGATCAGAGCTTATATATAGCTGGTATGCAGCCAAGCAGTTTACACTGACAGGAGAAAATGCACTGGAAAAAATACTTTCTAATGGATAAAGCCATATGATTAGAACTGTAACACTCTTACTGGCCTTAGGAGAGAGCAGGAAAGATAAATGCCTTAGAGGTGCTGTAGAGAAGCAGCCTGTTTGGGAAAGTAAAGAAGTAAAAGTTTAGAAAATTTGCATAAGGGGCTGTATGAAAGATATTGTTTTATCACAGTTTCTGTTGTTGTTCAGCACAGATGTATTGACTTTGAATTTCAGTTTTTAAAAAAGTCAATAATTGTAACCATTTAGCTCAAAATAATATATGAGCCTGAAGTGTATTTACTGGAGTGATTCAATTCTGTTCAGGGATGAGGAATAGGAAAATTGGTTCATCTTCCTCACATTTCTGACATACAGTATTTCTTTGAGGCTGTTCAGAACCGTTGCTTGACAACTTCTTAAAACATAGGTGCATTTAAACTATTTTTAGTTAATTGCCTTGTTAGTGAAAGTACAAAAGTCTTCCTCCCCAAGACACCTGTTCTCAGGTACTGTCTTGTTTAAGTTGAGCCAACAGATAAATACCAAAAGCTTTTTCTCAGCTGGCGTTTACCTTTAAAAGCTCCTGTTGCTTGTATGTCAAACTGAAGAATGGCTTGTGTCGATGCCTGACTCTAGTTTTCTAAATATTTCAACCTAAAAAAAAAAAGTTACCAGAACAAACAACAAAACCCCAAATCCTGGCAAGATCCAACCGTCTGACAAAAGTGGAAATCGCTTCACCTTCTATAATGCCGGTAGGTGTCACTGTCCGTTAGCCAGACTCCAGAAACTCTCTTGTTTGCTGTGGGAACTTGTCATTTCAACCTCAGCATTCAAGCTATACGCTATGTTTCTGTTGTGTGTATTTTGGGAGCGATGCTGCTTCTCATGTTAAATAGTAATATAAATCCTGAAATAAGTTTTGTTGAGGCTGTTCTCAAAATGTGTGTAACTTATATCTGCTTTTATTTTAGACATGGCCTTGATAAATTGCCCAAAACTGAGTTGGTAATGCTATTTGTATCCTGTGCTTCGTTTGTAATGGTTTGTTATGTGACGCTTGGTACAATTGAAAGCTTACTATTTTCTGTCAAAAATTATTTGTTAATGATTTTTTTTTTCCTGTTTAGGGAGATATTTGTGAACCTGATTTTATAAAACAGCTCTTTGAAACTGAGAAAATAGATATAGTCCTTCATTTTGCAGCCCAAACACATGTAGGTGAGCACTGTTGCATGTTCTGGTATTATTTTCCATGAGTGTATTTGAAATATATACAGGTATTTTTTTGTCTTTTCCCTTCATGTAAAACAAGGATACAGTTTGTCTCTACAGACTATGTGATTCAATGTCCGGTGGCCTTTTTTAACTTAAAGGCTAAAAAGCCTTAATTTAAAAAGTGCTTCATCTGACTGTTGTCTATTTTCATTGTGCATAAATGTTAATGGCCTTTTTATTGCATTACACTTTAAATTCTATCTAGACACACATGTAACTGACCGTGTACTGGTGGAGCCAGGAAGACAATGGAAAAAGAGTTTGTACGTAGTCTTGAGTTTTTACTTGATTGGCTCCAACCTTGCAAGAAAAACCACGGTGTGGAAGCTGAAGGATTAGGCATAGCTCCCTTCAGAATCCTACCTGGATTTTAGAAAGAGAAAATGAATTACACTTAAAAGCGCCTATTTCACATTACCACTCTTCAGTAATACTGTTAATGAGAACTATCCCTACCATACTCCTTTCATCATGAGAAGAAATTCTCAAAGAATTCTCCAGGAAAATACTTCTCAAAATTGTCAGATTTGATATGCACAAAATTGTTAGGTCAGTGAGACAATTCTAAGAATTAAAACAGGTGCTAGTTAATTAACAGTAATAGGTATATATTACTGCATCTTACAACTGTCTATGAATGATACTTTTCTTACTGAGCTTGGCCCTTCCTAGTGGAGAGGGAAAGTAGCTACCACTTAAATAGTTAGATAATGCTATTTCAAATGGAACCGTCCATAATCAACAAGCTTTCCCTCCTGATTCCAGCCTCTTGTTGAGAGCAAGGATTTTGTCTTCAAGTAAGTGCAGAAAGTATCTTCATTTAATGATGACCTTGCTATCTGACAATCAAAGAACTAGTGATAAAGTCCCAGTCTATGTTGCAGCCTCTAATATTATGGTTCAATAGGAAGCCATGTCTTGCCTAAATTTAATCAGAATTGTCTGGTTTTTTTGTTTTTATGTAGATCTTTCATTTTGGCATGCCCTGGAATTCACCTATGTGAATGTCTATGGCACTAACGTGCTGGTTGCTGCTGCACATGAAGCCAATGTGGAGAAGTTTGTCTATGTTAGTACAGATGAAGTATATGGAGGTAGCACTGATGAGGTGAGTTTGAAAGTTCATGAGGGTTTTTCTAGCTTTACTTGCTTTTAATAGTGAAAACAAAATGAGTCTAACTTTCCTTGGCCTCTGTAAATGTATGGCTTTTGAGCTATTTCTGACAATACTCAAACTTGTAAACAAGCACTGGTTGTTTCTAGGAAGCTAGGTATCAAAATTGCCTTGAATTTTTTTTTTGTAGCATGTTTTATATTGAATGTGTATTACCTAAAGCAGTGAGATTGGGGTCATTAATGACATGTGAATACTCCTCAGAGATAGTATCAAAGGAATGTATTATACAAATTTGGCCTTGGAGCATTCATGAGACTTCAGTAATGTGCACAGTATGGTGGGGTTTTTTGTTTTTTTGTTTTTAATTTTTTCTTGTTCTGCCTTGACTATGAACTTGACAGGCAGGGAATGTTTTATGGTCTAGCTAAAATACTAACAGAACTGTAGGTATGGACAATTCAAACAGGAAACAGCTCTTGTATTACTGGAAGAAATATGCAGATATTTCTTGTTGGTCTATGGAAATCTTTTTGATTCTTGCCTATTTATGCCTGACCTTAATTCAGGAAATGTAGTTTAGCTCAGTAAAAAGACAAATTACGCATATTTGTCTTTCTAAAGGCATAAATAAGGGCCAAGGAGTCTTGTGCCATAATCCACAAAAATTTTAATGCACTTCAGAAAAGTCATGTGCGCTTTCTTATTGTTGCAAAGTCTTTATCAGTTCCTTCAACACAACTTCCATCTGTAGACTTCTGTGGTACCTGAGGATGTTGTTTTCCTGCATGTAGACCAGTGGTTTGGCTGAGACAACTTCAAGTGAACTTTTTCTGCCTCTGGGCCTTGAAAAGAGCACTTTCATTTAATGTACTTTTTTGTTTTCTTTGTGAATCATAGAAGAAGTTCTTGAAGAGAGTTTTTTGTGGGGGAGGAAGGCCAAAAAATAAATTGGGGTCAATTAATTTCAGAAGCAAAGGACAGACAAGAACAGTGGGTCTTCTAATCACATGTTATGGTGATTGTTATGAATTGCACCTCAGGCAGTGTAGAATCCCTCCTTTCTTTGGATCATTATTGTATGGGGTTTTGTTTGGTTGGTTTTTTTCAAGTGAGAAGTAGATAGCCATGAAGCTACCTGTTCTGGAACAGGTCAGAACTGTAGAAGCCTTGCTTTGGAGGGCTTTGGGTTGAAATTCTACTTTTTTAATGGAAATAAAATTTATAGAGAAGGGAGAATGGACCCCTTTTATTTAGGACTGAAGGTCAATTTGCTAGCAGTGGTGCAGTGGCACTCTCAGGCAATATGAGCCTGAAAAGGATGGAACCTCCTGTGGCAACAGTGATTATTTTACATGATAAAAATCTAGGGACCTGCTACTGTGAGGTACTCTGCTAGAAGGATAAAAATATTACTGCTGGTATTCTGGCTGCCTTCTGTGTTTGATAAATAGATTGTCTTTTGTTAGTGGTCTTCTGCTGTAAGTGGAAGGGTGACTTTCTCAGACAGGTGAGCTTGGATATTTAGGGATTTTTATTTTGGTTGCAACTGCAGCTTTTGTAACTTTTAAGACTTTTCTGGGCAAAAGAAATTGAGTAATGCAAATTTTTCTTTTCATTTTAGGAATTTGATGAATCCTCACCAAAACGTCCAACAAATCCCTATGCTTCCTCTAAAGCAGCTGCAGAGTGTTTTGTTCAGTCTTACTGGGAAAGGTACCAAGTAAGTTGATGCAAGCTTCAGAAACTCTGAAGCTCATGCTTAAGTGTCTTTATTACGTGTATAAGAGTATAAAAGAAAAATCAGTACTAGTCCACACAGTGCCACGTCTTTCCTGATTGCTAGTCTTGTAGTTTGGATGTCTCCACTTACTGGTGGAGATACACTGCAAGACAGCGGGGAGAGGTCAAGTGCTTTTAAATTATTTTTGAAAATCTGAATTGTAATGTCTAAACATTTGCTTTGATAAAATAGTCAATGAGAACAATAACAATTTAAAAAACAGTGTTAAGCTTGAAGGAAATATGTTTATACAGAAGTAGAATATACAAAATTCAAATTGTATTAAGACCAGGCTTATAGTGAAAGCAAAAAAAAAAACCACCCAACCCCTATTACTCAGATTTGTTTAAGCAAAAATATTCCAAATTTTGAATACTTTAGTCTTGTTCTTGACATGTCCTTCTGCAAAGTTGTTTTTGACATACAGTTGACTTGAATAAGATGGTAATGACTGTGAAACATTTTCTTGGAATAAGTAGTAAGCCACTCTTCAGTCAACCAGATACATGTATGTAATATCCTGTGGTGGTTCCATACCAAGACTGAGAGATTACAAACATTTGTCCCTTGTGGTGCTTCTAACAGACTGAGAAGGATCGAGGCCCTTGCCTATTTGACAGAAGTATGGATAGCTTAATTCATGAATGTTTGTAAGGGCTTGCAGATTTTTGAATAAGCACTGTGGGTGTGTCAGTTTTATTATTTATTGATCAGCAAGAAGCCTAGAGATTTTTACTGGTACGTAGTTTCTTATGTAATCACATGCATGTTTAATGCTCTTAAGTTCCCAGTTGTTATCACACGGAGCAGTAATGTTTACGGACCACACCAGTATCCAGAAAAAGTAAGTTAAACCTATTCTTTACTCTGGGCTTCAGTATATAATAATTCAGGGTTGCAGTGATGTTAGTCAGAGGAAAAAAAGTGACTTTTGAAAAAAGCACCATCTTTTAAGTATATTTGTCCACGCTTACCTGTGATGATATATTTTGATCTCACACTAACACGTCTTGCCATCAACACAACGAACACATGTTTTTTTGGTTGTTGTTAAAGCATCTATTAGAGGTTTCCAGTTATTTACGTGAATTTTACTGCAGTTGCTTTGTTTTGTAACTTTTCTGTTTTTCGAAGAGTATTTAACTGCCTTATGTCTGGCAAGGTTCCACTAAGAATTACATTAACTCATGTGTCACGTGCTGTAATTAGGAGCGTTTAATAACTAAGGTAAACATTTCAAAAAGTAAATTGCAAGAGAGCAGTATGTCTGGTATAGAAAGAGATATTTCAACCTGTACAGAAAATAGATAAGATGAAGATGTAGCAATCAGATACAAGGTGAGAAGTAGCAGAAAGCGACTTGTTCTTTGCATGTGTTCATACATACTTTGCGGGGTAGCTATTTAAAATGATTATTAGTGAGAGTGAGTTGCCTTTGTAGGCAATACCAAGATCTGCTATGCTAGTGAATGGAAATATACTGATGGAATGATAGTGATAATCATATGTACCCTTTGGAGTTTGGAGCTGGTATGAAATGTAGCTATATCTTGCTACATTTGAGGTATTTTTTTTATTAATGATTTTTTTAATTTGAATTTCTTTTTATATGTTGGGTTTTTTTTGCAAATAAATATATTTTTTCCTACATTATCACAGGTGGATAAGCAGTGGTTTTTAAAATGTTTTTTGCTGATCTGTGGCTTGGGAAATGTCTGTCTACAGGTTGCGTGATGTTGGGAGTGTATTCAGGGGATGTATCACTATTTACTTGCTTTCAGCTTATGTATATTCTTCCTCAAGTATCCACTCTTAGTTACTCCGAAGAACATAATACTAGGCTAGATGGATCTTTACTTTTACCCAGTATGTCTTCTCCTATGTTTAGAGTAGTAACTTAACAAAATTAAAAGATTTGGAATAGCTTTCTGATGGCTTCAGTTTAAAAACTTTAATAGCAGGGTCAACTGTTCTGAAGTTCCTGGGACATTATGAATGGATCTAAGCTTGTAGCTGAACATAATATTGTTAATTTTTATGCTGCAAGCTAGTGGCTATCACTTCATCCGTGTTTACTTATCTTGAAATTCTCTATCAGTTCTCTTCCAAATTTAACTATTTTAATGACTCTTATGACTATGGATTTACTGCAACTTGCTGGATGTTTAAACCATGTTTGAAACTGTTTGCAATAGTTATCTCTCGTTAAACTCTAGTGCACCACTGTGTGTGAAAGTAATGGAAACATTTTCTTTTGTAAAAATGTTACTACATTTGTAACTGCTGACTTGTCAGGGTTGACCAGAAAGATAATCTTTACAACACAACAGAGGCATCTAGTCTTAAAAAAACCAAAACAAACCCCACCAAAACCCCAAATCCTTGCGGTTTCTAGGCTTGATGCATTCTTTGTTTAGACTTAAGAAAACTTAAAAGTATTTAAAGGGTCTTATTAAAATACTTAATGATACTTACTGATGAAGACCCATGTTTTTTTCAGAATAACAGCTTCTAAAGTAGTGGAGTAATTTTTTTTTTTGTTCAATTCCTTAGGTTATTCCAAAGTTTATATCTTTGTTGCAACAGAACAGAAAATGGTATGTAACTTTTTTGTTTGTGGTATTTATGCTATAAAACTGTGATTACAGTTATAAATACATGGTATAGTTTGTTAAATGATAATTTCATAACTAAGTTATGAATTGCTTGTTTTAATAATTTAATAATAGGATTTCCTTAAACTAAAGGATTGTTTGCATGTCAGCTAATATCATATCAGCTTAAGGTACCTTCAGGTAACGGCTAATGGCAAAACTGCTTGAAACACACTCTAATAAATTGAATGCTTCTATTTAAGGATTAACAAAAACTTCTTGCCTTTTCCTGGTTTTAAGCTGTATTCATGGTTCTGGACTTCAAAGAAGGAATTTCCTTTATGCAACTGATGTGGTGGAAGCATTCCTTACTGTCCTGAAGGAGGGGAAGCCAGGTGAAATTTACAACATTGGAACTAACTTTGAGATGTCCATTGCCCAGCTTGCAAAGGAGTTAATCCACTTAGTGAGTAAACAGTTATGATGCTTTTCTTTACCAGTCATTGCACATATGAACAGTTCTACTATAAACCTTTTGTAACTCTGAGAGAGCTTAGGCTTGCAGTGGCTCCTAGAAGGTAATTGTAGCATAATGATGTGCTACCCTTTTTGTGGCAGCTATACTATGTAAGTTTGCAGTACAGGCTGTTGTGTGTTGCACTGCGTCATCAGTTATCCTGACTGGGGCAAAACTGGCATAATGTTTAAATACCATTTGGTAGGGTTTTTCCATGCTGGCTGCTTCATTTTTGGTCTGAGGATGTGACACTATTAATAATTTGATTATGAATGGTTAGGCAGTGCTCCGATGAAGCAGAAGTATTGGAATTGTTCTAGATAGTTTTGATAATTTCAGTAGTCTGAAAACTTTTTTAGACAAAAGACCATTTGTGGTGGCTTTTTTTTTAACAGACTTAAATCTTGTTAAAGAAAATCTGTTTTTAAATGTATGTTAAGACAGTGCAAGATGTGTGGGGGTGATTTTTGTTTCTCTTCTTGACAGATAAAGAAGACCAGTTCGGAATCTGAAATGGAGCACTGGATGGATTATGTCAAAGACAGGTAAGAAAATAGCAAAGCACATGCAGGATGGCTTTATCCTGAAGGTTTCTGGGACCCTTGCCAAATAGTTTTTTTTGTGAAAGTTTCTGCTCTGCAAGAGGGAAAACTTTTGAGAGGAGTAAGAGCTGGTTTGGTTTCTTAAATTTTTTTTTTTTTTCTAGTGGATTTGACATCTGTGATCTATACAGAATACTGTGAAGAAAAACAGGATTTCTATTTATTACTTGGATCTTTAGGTCAGAGTATATGCCTTGAAGGAGAATGTGTAATGCTAATCTGTCTGTCTTCAAACTTTCTTCAGACTTCTCACTACTGAAGTCTGCTCTGGGAAAAGGACAGGTTTTGCACAGTAGCTAAATCTTTTCTTAAGGGTAGTTTAGCTACTTTCTTCAGTACTTTGTATTCAACATCACTTGAGCGAGATGAATCCCATCATCTCTCATTTAGCTTTACTATTTTGATGTTAATGTGACTAGTTCAGACTTAGATGTGCTTTATAGGTAAGACCCACTCTCCACAGGCAGAAATACACACCTACAGAGCGTAGTTAGTTTTAGATTCCTATCTTAAGCTGAAACTGCTATCTCAAGAGTAGATGTAAAACTCTGAGGTGCCAAAGTTATGGCAGTGGCAAAAATGGATAGCTTTTATAAATATGCTTTTGCTGTGTGTTTCTGTCCTTAATTTCAGGCTTGGTTTGGCTCTGTTCTTTTATATCCATTTCTTTTCTGCAGCAACAATGAGCCTCTGCTTACTTTAGATATCACTCTCTCCAGAGTGATTAGAAATGTCATATCTACTGATAGTTAAGTAGTATTATGGCCTTTAGAATTCTCAATTTCTGTTCACATTTGGATTGTTATCATGGCAACTGAAGTGTCTTTAAATATACTAATTTTTGTTTTTAAAAGGAAGTGTTCTTCAGAATCCTATCCGAGTGTATTGCAGGACTTTGAACAAATTGCCTTTGGCTCACATGATGTGAGTGTTCAGTGTCATTCAGATTGAGATGTTTCTTCCTGTGTATTGGCCCCTGTCTGCTAATGTTTAAACATAAATGGGCTTGGGAAAACTAACCACGCAGGAATACATGCTTCAAAGAATGTTGAGGTCTTACAGAAGATTCTTAAGATACCTAACTAATGATTATTTAATTCCATAATGATGACTTAAAGGTCATGGGGGTTACTTGCCATGGAAAAATTAGTTCTGCTTCTGCTTGAGATTAGCATGTTTTAATAATGGTGATAAGTAGCTGGTTTCTGTCTGCACATGTAGCTTAACTATTCAGTATGCTAGTGCCAGTAGTGCAGGAATGCTGGACTAGACTACCTAACTGCCAGTCTGTGGAAGTGAAAATTTGTGCCATGCTTAAATGTAGGGAATCTTTTTCTGTGTTGAATCTTGCAGCCTGGGATTCCACATATTCAGTATTACTAAGTTTGTGTAGCTAATGAGACACTGTAACAATAATGCTTTGGAAGTGTATGTATTTCAAATCTGAAGTATGTGAAAACTTGCGGGCTTTCAAGGTGAAGAATGTGAATGCTGATATTGGAAAACACTGGCTTGTGTAGTGACTGTCTAAAGAGTTGCAAATGCACTGATTTGCACAATTGCATTGGCAGTGATTTGAGTTTTGCATTTGTTTTTGTGCCAATAAGATATTAATTCATATTTATTCTTATCAATTCCACATTGCTGACTGTACCAACTGAATTGTATTGTTGCAGCTGCACTGAACTGCCATGTATTTTTTGAAGGCAATATAATCTGTTCATGTTGTTGGGAGTTTTCAGAATCGAAGCATACCTAATGTTGGTTTGAAGACAATTTGAGGTAGTGCATCTCTAATTAATGAAAAGGTATAATGGAATTGTTTTCCGTGTGTATTTTATACTTCATCAGACCTACCAATGACCTGAGATACCCAATGAATTCAGAAAAAATGCACAACTTAGGATGGAGACCTAAAGTGCCTTGGAAAGAAGGAATAAAGAAAACAAGTAGGACTGATGGCTTTTACACTAACTGATTTAGAAGTGATGGGAGGAGGGAAAGGGGGGGAAATGGGAATACAGGTTAGTTAATGAGAAGGTAAGGGAGAATGAATTTAACACTTATTTTACATAAAATTGGCTCCTTTAGTGAATTTACCTGATTTAAGAAAAAAGGTTAATCACAATGAAGTAGCATCAGGTACTAGAATTAATTTTTAATGCTAGAATGTCTTGCATAAATAATTTATAAAATCTAAACTAGATTTTTCCTTAATATTATAGGTTAAAATTTTCCATAATGAACTATTAGCATGTTGTTAGTCTTATGATATCTGTGGAATATTTGAATTTTCCTGTTATCTCTGTTCAACTTGACTCATCAGCATTCTCTTTGTACTAGTTGAATGGTACAAAGAAAACTTTCACAACTGGAAAAACTCAGAGAAAGCTTTGGAGCCCTTTCCTGTGACGGAGCCATTTGCACAGCTCAGTGGTCCATAGGGTGGCGGAGAACCTGAAGGAGTTTATTCTACCTCATACAGTCTTTTCTTTGAAGCCTGCAATCAAGTGGCCACACTGAACTCTTGATGTATTCAAGATACATGAACCATGATGAATACAGAACTACAGTATGGCACAACTTTGGAAGGGTTTCAGCACTTTATAAGTTGAACCTGTTAATTTCAGCTTTTGGTGCAATACTATATTCTCACTAGGTATTGATTTTAAAGAACTGTACAGGGCAAAGAATATTTATAATGCTATAAATTAGTGTAACTGAAGTAAAATCTGCCTTATTAATTAAGAATCATTAATTGCGATTACAGCTTTTGGGACTTCCGATGAAATTTGTTTTAGTTCTGGAATCGTTCATATGTATTTGTTTTTTTACAATATAATATATTATTTTTGTCACTTTAAAGAGCTGCATTTTATTTTTAATCAAGGGGAAAAACGCTATATTTTTCTGAAGAGTATAAATCAGTTGGTACCATATCTAGCTTTTATCTATATGGTTCAGTTTTTCTCTCTGTTGGTGCAGTATTTCCTTCTGTTGATGACTGATTAAACTGTTATCTACTCTATAACTTTAAATGCCCATTTTTAAGCAGGTTGGGGGGGGAAGGTGTCAAGAAGGAGTAGGTGTTCTTGCTGAGACTTTCAGAAGCATTTTCTTAAACTTTGCTCTGTTTTAGATGTCATCTTTTTACTGTATTACTCTTTTACATGTTAATTTCCTTTTCTTAACTGTAATTGTAACAAACTTGAAATACTGTAACACAGTTAACATTCCATTGATGTTACTTCCTGTGATATGAAGGCTATTTATGGAGAAAAAATTTAAACACTTATTTTCTGTGAATTGTGGGTTGGCAGACCTTATTCAATGCAGTGTTTCACAAAATTTTTTTTTGGTGATAAACGCTTTAAAGGTGAAACAATATTTGAGTTTTAATGTAAAGTTTGGGAGGAAACTTCAATTCTAGAAATACGTCAATGAATCTTTTTCAAAGTTGATTTAGTAATAAAAGTTATGGTGTAACTGGTTTCTCTTAATTAAGTAAACATGCTGAAAAAGTAGATGGTGGGGTTTTTTTATATTTCTTAGTTCTTCCTGTGTCCTGAGAAAATTGTCTTCACTTCTGTGGCTTTGAGGTGGCAGACATAGAAGGGAAAACTCTTCTTGGTTTTATCACTTCAGCTTCTGTACTTGGCACAGTCCCAGACCCTTCTGTTGCCCCTGGTTAGAGCTGCAGAAGCACAGGACTAGGATGCTATGGAGTACTCAGAAATTGCAGCGAGTTCTAAAGTCTCTCAGAAATTGGGAATTAACTCTCAAAACACAAATATGTGCAGAAGTCCTTTCCTCATCATGCTAAGTGTGGGAAGAATGGAGCTTGGGGCATTTGTCTTAGCTTTGTCCCTGCTAGAGTTTTGGTAGTAACTGAACATAAAACTTAATAGTACTGACGCAGATAACTTACAGGTGGTGCTGCCTTTGGACCCACAACACTCCCAACTTCATCACACCTCTTGTGAGGTGCATGGTGCTGTAAATAAAATGCCACTCTTGGTTAGAGTCATCTTAAAAGAAGGCTTAACAGTAAGTGTTTAGGCTTACCTTAGCACCAAGTATGTTTCTGAAGGTGAGTTTTCTGTGACAAAGTGGGATAATACTACTATACTAGAATTGCATTGCACTTGTATTTTTGGGGTTTCTCATACTTGGTTTGGCAGTCAAAACTTCCATTTGGGAAGGACAGAAGTTACAGGACTTAGCATGCACTAGTGTATTAGAATACTTGGCTTACCAGATACTTAAGATTAAGCTTCTACTGATGAATCAAATTTCATTGTCAAACACACATGGCTGGTAACATTCAAATATTTTCTTAAATTTTTATATTTTCTTGAGATACAGCTTCCTTATAATATGCAGAGAGTTACTTATCCATCTTACTGTTTTGTATTTTGCAGAAGTACTGCAAAAATCTGTTTTAGCTGTATTTATGCTTACTGTGGCAGCTGCTCTGGGTGAGCTGCATGAAAGTATCTTTCACATCTGCTTATGCTGGAATACTGGTTATGGGATGTGTCTTTAATTTTAGGAATAGAGATTACAGATTATTAAATTATTTTAAATCTTACAATGTCTTTGGAACGTTAAAAATCAATTAACTTGTGATAGTGTTATCTGATCAGAAATACACAGAAGAAAGTAGTAGTGTGTTGGTTTATTAAGTAGATCTTTTGAAAGTTGTTTTGAATGTTTAGATGGTGGAGATGCAAGCTTTGACATTTATGTGACTATCCAAACAAGTGATCTTACTGGGAGTGGATTTTTCAAAAGGATCTATTAATTTTTAGTGGAAACTGTAGTTTTTTCAAATGTTTTTGAGGATTTAATCCTTCCAAGTGTTTGGGATTTTTGGCTTGGTATTCCTACTTTGTTTATATATATGTATACACATATAAAAATAATACATGCACATTTATAAAAAATATATAAAAATATATATTTTTAAAAAATTAATCTAGGAGGCTTTTGCTTTGAGCTGCTTTGCTGTAGATCAGGTTGCCTTAGCAGGTGAGTGCTCCGGTAGGAGCATTCCTTTCACAGGGAAAAATCTTTTTACTGTTAAAGAAAACAGCTTATTTTGCCATTAACCTTCTGGCTTCTGTAGGAAGAAGAGGACAAAGGACCAACTAGTGAACTGTTAATGTGGATAAGTGTAATGCTTTTAGTTTTTATTTCTCGCTGTTTTTACTTGGTAGATATGAAGAAGCATTTCTGCAGAAGGCAAAAGGTAATGATATAAAATTGGTGAACACAGCAGTCTCAGTCTGTGTTTCTCAAGGTGTGTGTCATAGAACAGAGGTTACACCAACAGGAAACTAAATAGAGTGAATGTGTATGTCACTTAAATTTCTAAAACTTTCAAAAGGAGACGGGCTGACCTTCGATGAAGGGTTTGTATCCAGGTGTATTGGGTTTGTGTGACAAGGTTTTGGTTGGAGGGGGGGCTACAGGGGTGGCTTCTGTGAGAAGCTGCTGGAAGCTTCCCGCATGTCTGACAGAGCCATCACCAGCTGGGGAAAAAACCGCTGTGCAAGAGCAGCCAGAGGAGAGGAGTTGAGAATGAGAGAAACAGCCCTGCAGACCCCAGGTCAGTGCAGAAGGAGGGGAGGAGATGCTCCAGGCGCCGGAGCAGAGATTCCCCTGCAGCCCGTGGGGAAGACCCTGGTGAGGCAGGCTGTCCCCCTGCAGCCCAGGGAGGTCCACGGGGGAGCAGATCTCCACCTGCAGCCCGGGGAGGAGCCCACGCCGGAGCAGGGGGATGCCCGAAGGAGGCTGTGACCCCGTGGGAAGCCCGCACTGGAGCAGTGTGTGCCTGAAGGACTGCAGCCCTTGGGAAGGACTCACATTGGAGAAGTTCATGGATAACTGTCTCCCGTGGGAGGGACCCCGCACTGGAGCAGGGGACAAGTGAGGAGTCCTCCCCCTGAGGAGGACGGAGCTGCAGAGACAAGGTATGACGGACTGGCCCCAACCCCTGTCCTCCTGTGCTGCTGGAGGGAGAGAAATTGTGACTTAAATTGAGCTGGGAAGGAGGGAGGCGTGGGGGGAAGGTGTTTTAAGGTTTGGTTTTATTTCTCATTACCCTACTCTGATTTGATTGGTAATAATTTAATTTAATTTCCCCAAGTCAAGTCTGTTTTGCCTATAACAGTAATTGGTGAGTGATCTCTCCCTGTCCTTATCTTGACCCATGAGCCTTTTGTGATATTTTCTCTCCCCTGTCCAGCTGGGGAGAGGAGTGATAGAGCGGCTTTGGTGGGCACCTGGCATCCAGCCAGGGTCAACCCAGCACACCAGGTCCCATCCTGGATGAGAGGCTCACACTTGGGAAATTACCTGGGGACAGCCGTCAGTTCTGCATCTCTTTTTGAAATTACTGTTGTGGGTTGGATCAGATCTTCACGAAGCAGCTCCTGAAATCCCTTGTGCATTGGGGAAAACCACCATGGCTACCCCATCATGTTGGCGTACCGTGCCTGCCATCCAGTACATCCCTTCCAAGCAGCAAGTGAGAGAATTTGGAAGATGGTGAAGCGGGCAGGTGAGGCAGGGCAGTCTGCCTGCCCTGCGAGTCGCAGCCGGTGGGGGCTTTGTGCGTGTGTAGGTTCCAGTTTGTGCGATGGAGGTAGTCCTTGCTTTTTCCAAGGCTTTCTCTGGTCTCACCTTGGCACTTGCTTGCTTACGTTTGTATGTTGCTTGGCATTGAGGTGGTTGAGGCTAGTTTACGTTGCCATAATACGATGGACTAGAAAATAGCTTTTATTTGTTTACCCTGCCCTTTACTAGATATAGGAGGAAGGTTGTAGGTGGAAAAAAGAACTAGTGTTTGGGGGTTTTAGGTTTTTTTGGTGGCTTTTTTTTGGATGCGTGTTTTGTTGGTTTTTTTTTTTTTTCCTTCCCCACTCCAATCCCTATTCTGGAGGGGTACAAAATAGCATAAATTTGGTTTCCCATAAGGAGAAACTTATGAACAGCTTTGGCTGGACTCAGAATGCTCCATTTTGCTAAAACTGTGTTCCTATGCTCTTTAAATAGCTATGATATGCTAATATGTTTCTACTTTTCAGTAAGAGGAACTTTCATACAAAACCCCTGAATTTTGTTGGGGGAAAAAGTGGCTGTTTTATTAAATATACTATATCTGGGACTGAATCATCCTTTTGTTTTTGTTTTGTTTTGCATTACGTTTAGTTTTTATTTCCCTTGCCATTTCCTTTTCACCTGCCAAAACAACGGTTTCTAAAAATAATAAAAATCAGAACAACCTCTTGGTCCATAGTAGCTCTGATTTTTGTGGTAATATATGAAAACTCTAAAGTCAATAGTGTTTTGACTGCTACGCATGTCATCACACACATGGAGTTTATCTGCACCAAAGATCACAAGATTGTTAGCTGCATCAGTAGGAGACACGCTCATTAAGTGAATACATTCATCATTTCTCATTGCCAGTGGTAATGGAAAATCATGAGAATATGAGATTTTGTATCAGTGTGTTGTTAGCACACCTCTTTAGTACAACGGTGTGGCTTTTTTTTTTTAAGCTCTCTCTAACTGCAATTCTTTGTTAAAGTGTTTGTTTTCAGTCACTAAACTGCTGCCCCAGTCCTCAGCATTTTGACTTCTGAAAATGTTTTTCACGTCTGAAAATGTCAGCTCTTGAAGAACAGTGGTTGCTCACACAAGGCTTTCCAAAAGTGGGACAACTTGAGGAAAAATGTACTCTGAAAGTAAGAGGAGACATGGGGGTGTATGTCACCAAATATTCACAGGGCTAGTTTGGGAAAGGGCTTCTGCTTCCTGCTGCTTCCACGCTTGAAAAAGGAGGCGTTTGTTAAACTCCTGTATTACTGTGGAAGAGAGGGAGGTTGGTTTGGCTTTTTTTGACTAAGAGGGGGGAGAGGCTGCGGACGATCCCACAAAGCAGCATTTTTCCCCACACAGCATGCGGGGAGCACGAATGAGGGATGCTCTTGCAGGTAGCTTTTTCCAGAGCCACGGGACGCGCAAATACACATAAGCTTGAGACGTGCGGGTCCAGCAGCAGTGCCACAAGTGCTAATGTGTGCACGTGGGTGCATCCTCTGCCTTCCACCCGTAGCCACAGGAGTGTGATAACAGTTGCCTGTTGAAATAAATGCCTAACCGACAATGTGAGAATAAGCTATTTTTTTCTTGTAACTGTGCTCAGTCAGGATTTGTGATTTATGCAGACGTGTAGAGCTTCTCCTGTGGAACGTGCATCTCTGAGCAAGACTGTGGGAAAATGAGGATAGAGGTACAGTTTCTGTTCATGTCTGTTTGTGGTACATCAGCTCTGTACAGAATTTGTCAGACTTGAAAATAGAGTCCCTGAAAACTGAAGCAAAAATACTGCCAATTTAACGCTCCTGAATCCCACGGAATATTCTAGTTCCTGTTACCCCCCAAATAATCCAGAGACCTGCAGCCGAAATGCCTTTATCCTGGTACTGAATGCATGTAGGTTATGTATTGTGCATAAACCTGTACATATAGTTTCGTGTTATCGCTGCATTTGTCTTTGCCTTAGGGTGTCATTTGATTTGCAAAGACCTGTCATCGATTCCCTTGCGGTATTCATGGTAGCCGGCGGTGTAGGACGAGGAACAGCGGCGTTTTTTAAAACCCCACACGCCAACACCGGCCAGAGGGTGGGCGGAGGTGAAGGGCTTACTACTATCGCCGCGACAATGGTGATACGAGAGCCGAAATAGCTCAGTTGGGAGAGCGTTAGACTGAAGATCTAAAGGTCCCTGGTTCGATCCCGGGTTTCGGCAGAAGCTTTTTTTTCTCCATTTTTTATTTTTATTTTTTTTTTCTTGCCGTGCTCGGGACGTGACGGGCGGCTGCTGCTGCTGCCTGTCCTTGCCTGTCCCTGCCCGCGCGGGGCTGCTTTGTCGAGCCGACAGCGACTGTGTCGCTCGTGACACGTCGTTCGCGAGCGTTTGCGTCCCGTCATGCGTGTCGTTCGTGAGCTCTGCGTGTCGAGCTGGTGGCAGCGCGCTCAGGCAGGGCTTTCGGCTGCTGGGCCTGAAATTTCCTGTTGTCTTCCTCAGTTGGCTTACTTTTTTATTTATTTAATTCTTTTTTTTTTTTTTAAAAGCAGCAGAGGCATTTCCAACAGTGAGATTCAGGAGAACGATGTACAATGCTGTTTTACCTCTGCTAAAAGTGTCCACGTTGACCTTTGCCAGGCGATGGCATAGATGCACCGGTACCTGCTCTGCAAAGCCTCCTATACAAACAATCTATAGTAGCCCGGCGAAGCGGCAACCTTTGGTGTGCCCGAGTTTCATACGTGTGGCGTGCATGTGAAAAAACCACGCAGAGGCGATTTGCGAAGGAGGTGGCGGGGGGAATGAGCTGTCGAGCCACCTCATCCTCTCTTCTAGTGCTTCGTGCCATGGAAGAGGGGAGGACACGCTGCAAAGCAAGCCACGAAATCGCAGAAATGCCGAGCGGCTCGCGCCTACCCAACGCTGCCGTCCTCCCTGGCAACTGGAAACGCAGCATCTGGGAGGGTTTGCCTTCCAGTTTCCCTTTGTAGCTCTTCTAAGTTTAAGCCTTTTATTTAGGGTGGAAGAACTGAAAGCAAAAAACTTCATTCCGGGGCCCTTCTCTGCCCTCCGCCGCCTCCCGCTATAGGCGAGGGGAGGGATGCTGGAAGAGAAAGCGAAACTGCGCAGAGAGGAGTGGGGTGGCGTGGGAGGGTAGGGACACGGAGGGAGAGGGGCTCTCAGGAGGACGGGGACAGAGGCAGAGACAGAAGGATTAGGGATTGCTCCTGGCCAAAATCTGGAGTGGAGGTCAAAATTCCTGGACCTCGCTGTTCCTCTGCTGTCAACAGATAGCTGAAACGACTTCTGGTTCACAGAAAGCCTAAGGAATAGCTTCAAGGCCACGAACTCTGGTAAAGACTAAGTGACATAAATTACCATTCATGTATTTCCCCCAATCCTTTCTTTACTTTTAAGTTGGGATAAACCACTTGGATTTTTCCAAAGCATATTTTTAAGGAGGGCATCTGTTTTTGATTTGAAGACACAAAGAAGCAGAAAAGTCATTAGTTCTCTTGGTAATTTGCTGCAACTGTTCCAAATATATTCCTTTAATTTGGATCTGCCCTCTGTTAAATTCTTACTGTGCTTTGTCAGGTCACTTAAAATGGATCACTTGTGGAGTGTCTGCTGTCTGGTGATGCGTAGTCTCACGCTGAAGTCTTTACCTCCGCTGGGGCACTAACAGCTCTTTCTTCTACTGGCCATCTAGCATGTTCTAGGTTTCCTGAACCTCCTAGGAAGTTTCTGTCTTTGAGATCTCTCTCTTCTGGGTGAATTACTCTTTAGGCTCCATTGACTGTAACGATTAAGATGTGTGTTGGCTATAATGGGAACCTAAAGACGTGTAGTTCCTAGATAAATGCATACATGGTAGGTGCACAATGAAGGTATCAGTCTTGAACTGACTTTCATCTTGCATGGTAGCTTTCTTTCACGCATTTTCCAGTGAGAAACCTTCGTAAGTATTCAAGTAATACATTCATGGTGGCACTGTTGGAAAAACATGCCTTAGATCATGCTTCTTACTCTATGAAATCTGGAGCATATAAATTCACAACAGTTAAAATCAGCAGCCAAAATATTTATCTGTCACTTAAAATACAAGCAAAAAGGTGGATTTGATGTAAGCTTTGGGTAAAGATTAGCATGGTTTCATTTCTGTTCAAAACATTCTGATTATGGCCAGTTTCATACTGTCATGGTTTAACCCCAGCCAGCAACTAAGCACCACACAGCCGCTCGCTCACTCCTCATCCCTCCCAGTGGGATGGGGAGGACAACTGGGAAAAGAAGTAAAACTCCTGGGTTGAGATAAGAACGATTTAATAACTAAAGTAAAATAAAACATAATACTACTACTACTAAGATATAACAACAACAACAATAAAAAGGAATATAACAAAAAAACCCCAAACAAACAAAAAAAAAACCAAGACAGGCGATGCGCAATGCAATTGCTCACCACTCGCCGACCGATGCCCAGTTAGTTCCTGAGCAGTGATCCCCCCAGGTCAACTCCCCCCAGTTTATATACCAGGCATGGCATCACATGGTATGGAATATCCCTTTGGCTAGTTCAGGTCAGCTGTCCTAGCCACGCTCCCTCCCAGTTTGTTGTACACCTGCTTGCTGGCAGAGCATGGGAAACTGAAAAATCCTTAAGTTAGGATGAGCGCTACTTAGCAACAACTAAAACATCAGTGTGTTCTCAACATTATTCTCACACTAAATCCAAAACACACTGTACCAGCTACTAAGAAGAAAACTAACTCTACCCCAGCCAAAACCAGGACATGTCATGCATAAGTTATAGGTATGTTACGTGATGTTTGGAGCAATGAAAAATGTATTACGGTATTATAATTTGAATTTCTTGCTAAGTCCTTCTTGTCCAGACTTGAAATTTTACTCTACAGAAGTAGAATCTCTTCTTTCTCAGGTGAGGTTTATGACAATGTAAATACACCCACACTAATGTAGAGGTGGTTTGGCAGAACAAAGAATCAGAGGTGTAATATTTTTTTCAAAGAAAAGAAAAAGAAAAATATTCACAATGGCCAAAACATCCAGAAGTTCTCGTCACTTATGGGTGCTCAGCTTGAGATACCATGGATTCACTTGACTTGGTGAGTTTGCTTCTTATCATATGGTGTCTTTCTTTTCTATTTTTTGTTTTATTTGAAAATTCTTTTGTCTGTGGAGCACTTACTTGGGTGTTGCTCCTCATGTCTCTCTTCTTTCCACTTTGGCCTTGATCTTTTACTTGTCTGCAGTTTTCCTTATAGGATTATCTTTCTTCTTGTTATCTCCAGAGTTATCCCCTGTCATTATGAATTATCATGTGGTTTATTCTTTCTATTGATATATTGACTTCCACATAAATTTATAGAGTGTTGTATTTTGGCCAAAATTCTTTCCAAAATTCCAAAGGCTAAGTACTTTTCTGCCTTGATGCTAATCTGTGCTTGAGTACAGTAGAATGAGCCTGAGAAACAATACTGTCATTGAGAAAAAAAATGTGAACCCACTGCATACTTACTGCTCAGGAATTCTGTATTATTTGGGTGAGTTGTGTTTAGTGATTTCTTTGCCTGTACCTTTGAGTATTCTTCTTCTTTACTCCCTCTCTTGCCATAAAAATACGTGAATGTATTAATCCCCAAAATGCGCTGGCATCTGTACGGATATATTTCTTTGCCACCCTTCGATGACAGGCTGAGAAGTTTGCTATTGGGGATAAACCTGGGCATGAATCCAGACTACAAGGAAGCTGAAATACTGTTTTCCTGTACTTTCAGCCTAAAGCCTAAATATTTCAACTGATAAATTTAACACAGTTGCAGGCGTCGTAGCCTGACCCGGTAGCTCAGAAGTGCGGACAAGGCAGCGCGGTCACCGTTTGGCTCGCTGGGGCTTTGGCCACTGCTCATGTGCTCAGATTTGCTGCCCAAAAAGTCCTTCGATAGCTGCGGGCAGGCGGTTCTGGGCAGTAGTGCCAACACACAGCTCTACTCGTTTCTCGAGAGGTAGTAAAACCCCGTAGTAAATAAAAAGTCGTTCAGCATGCTATTTTGTAAACCAGTATAGCGCTGATATTGTGCAGCCCTAACAACGGCTCCTTTATTTAAGCGCAGTAGCCGCGGGGAATCTGCAGGAACTTCTCAACAGCGAGGCACTGAGGAACGGGCAGTGCCTGCTCATTTCCCAACGACTAGTTGAAAGACAACTGTCTTTTTGTAATTTTGCTCGGCGTCTTCCTCAGGGCCTGTCATGGGGCGGCGTGTGGCTGCCGATGCCCTGCAATGGGCAGCGACACGGTGAGGCCGTGATGTGGGATCTGTCTGTCCTTTTTCTGTCTGTCCAGCTGCTCACCCCCCCCAGCCAGGGAGGGCACTCCTAAAACGTTGATGCATTAGTGGGGACCAGAGGCTAGTGCTACATCTATACTAGTACTGCGTGCTGTAGCATGCTCCCAGTTATGTAAAATTAGGTAGTTGCGATGGAGGGAAGTAATCATAATAAAAGCTACGTACATGTCACTCTTCTACCCACAGTTTTCTTTCCCCTGCTCACTAAGTAATCTCCATGTTAGCATCTATCCGCTATTCCTTTTCTCCACACTCTAACTTCTTTGAAATGACAGATTTCTCCTTCCTCATGTACCACATTAGAAGCACTTTTCCTTGCCTTACCTTGCCTTGCCCGCCTCAGTACCTCGCCTTTCTCTTTGCTTACTCTTTCTGTCTCATACAGGCGCTCAAATGGCAGTAGCTACCTTCCTCTGAACTGAGCCGTCTTTGATTATAATGGTTGCATAGACACGTTTTTTACGTATAGACACCTCAGTTCAGGGGTTTAGTCAGCTAGCTGAATCCTGTCCATATTTTTTGATGTTTTTTTGGTGATGCTGATAAATGTGTATTTACTTTAATTGCTCTCAGATGGTATGTTGGTAACTTTGGTTCAAGACACTGTCTAACCTCGATTCAAGGGCTCATCTTTCCACACCAGAGAGCTGTGTTCGGGTGCTGAGCAGTATAGAGAGGTGCGTTGTTCCGAGTGTTTTTGAGTTAGTGCCTCCATTTATAACTCCTGAGCTTTTTCAGTATATTTTTCCAGCAACTAGTCTTACTTTCTGTCTTTTTCCTATGTTGTGTCGAGAGCAGCAGGCAAAAGCCAGTTCCAGGTAAACTGAATCCTAAGGGGGATGAGTTGAAACCCATTTCAGACTACGTGGTATTGCTAATTGGCTTTGTGCTTCCATAAATGAAGTAGAAACATATTTTAGTTTGTCTGGCGAATAAAAATAAATTTTTAATATAAAGATTGGAGAACCTGAAAGTGCTGATGACAGCGTCTGCAGCGTGGATGAACTCCCTAACTGCATGACGGCAATAAGTTTGTCGTCTTGTGCCAGAATGGCGTGGTTGAACATCCATGGAAATATTGAATAGTACGGATAAAACCACAGCTGTTTTCATTATACATACTTACAAAAATGGCTAAACAATAGAGGTGTGGAGGGGGGAGGTAGAGAAAGCTTTCAGTGAAGCAGAGGGAGTTGCCAGTTTTTATTCAGTATGGTGGAGCTGAACTAATAGCTATTGCTTCAGACTCCTCTCATGACTTATCACTACTTTATTTTGATTTATTCATTTTATTCCTCTAGCACATAGGAGTTGCATTGTGGGCAAGAACTGCTGCATACTAGGAGCTTTTTAAAGTACTTTTTGTCGATGTCCTGAACAAAACCACTTGTCTGCATGTCTGGTGTATGTATTGAT
The DNA here is from genome assembly GCF_000737465.1 of Haliaeetus leucocephalus. Classification (NCBI taxonomy): domain Eukaryota; kingdom Metazoa; phylum Chordata; class Aves; order Accipitriformes; family Accipitridae; genus Haliaeetus; species Haliaeetus leucocephalus. The sequence continues at coordinate 80,725 of NW_010973062.1, read as the reverse complement.
CTTACGGACTGTCTCCTGCCAGGTGGGTAATAAATGCTCAGCCATGACAGTTCTGAAAGTCTAGCAGCCACACCAGCCCCAAAACAACCTCTGGTGTAATGGTGGGGAAAGGATTAGAGAGCAAACAAGGACCACTCACCCTTTAAAAACAATTAAATAATTTATTTTGCATGCGAAAAGGCTGTTAAGAAGGGAACCCTTTTCCACTTGCCACTCAGAAGTTTACAGTACAAGCACTGGAGTTCTGCAGTCAGCAGGTGGAGTCTCCATCCCCAGCTGTGGCTACCAGCTTTATTAATTTTCATTAATGATGCACTTATATCCTCTGCGCTTCCAGTTCATTTTCTACTGCTTTAGTGGAAAGTATTATCTTGCAGTGAATGAACTGAAAAGAGAAGGGGTTTCCTTTTCTATTTATCATCTGTTTACAGGGTTTTGATGAAAGGAATAAGCCTGTTTCTCCAGCCACCTCAGCTAAAATGAGACCATCAATTTCTCAAAGCTCATGAAAGGCCTGGAGAAATAAATCCAAGGCATTCGCCCCCCTGACAAGCTGCCAGAGCCCGCAGAACTTGCTCTCACGCCGGCGTCTTTTCTGCCCTTGATGTCATGTGCAAAACACGAGGATTTGTGCTGTGCTAATCCCTCTAATGAGGGCTTCTCCCAACCTCTATATAAACCCCGCTCAAAGCTGTGGCTGCTGGGCAGGCACCGCAGAGCCGAAGCTCCTGTCTTTTGAACCTCATTCGAGGCAACTGGCGACCGGGATTAAACAACCACCCATCACCAGCATCCTCGGCGGCGAGAGGGATCAATCCTGCTCGGCCGGGGCATGGAGCCGTGGCAAGGCCAGGTTGTCCCACGGCGCAGATCTCCCTGCTCGGCTCGCTCGGGTCCAGCGGAGAGGCAGAGCCGGCACCGGTCCGTAATGGGCACCCTGAGGTGGCTCTGCTGGGCTGGACTGGGCTACCTGAGCTGCTGCGGTCCCCCCCGGGTGCAGGCGCAGTTCCCTCGTGCCTGCATGTCGGCGGATGCCCTTCGCTTGAAGCGCTGCTGCCCGGCCTTGGGGACGGAGCCGGGCAACGTCTGCGGGTCCCTGCAGGGCAGGGGACGGTGTCAGGGGGTGCGGGCGGACGCTCGGCCCTGGAGCGGCCCCTACACCCTTCGAAACGTGGACGACCGGGAACGGTGGCCCCTCAAGTTCTTCAACCAGAGCTGTCGGTGCGCAGGTGAGAGGGGTGCTGGGGCGAGGGGGTTGGGGATGGTTGGGTCTGCTAGCCTTGCTCCAAAGGCCACGAACACCCTTGGTGGCGTAAGGCATCAAGAAGGCTTCAAATGTTATCGGTTTCCTAAAAATACCGCTATGTTCGTGACACTATCAGCACTTTTTCAGAGCAACGGAGTTGAAAAGCTGTTTTCACTCGTGCAACCTTTTGGGTTTTCCTCTTTGGCCCTGGAGTTGTCCCCATAGCCACCCATCGCCTTTCTCTGCAGGGTTTTGGACGTTTCAGTGCTGCGTTCAAACCTCTGTCACTGCTAATCACGGCGGCGTGAACCTGGATCAGTGTGCACTGCTCAGAGATTTATTCCTCTTGGAGTAGTACTTTGCAGCACGACGTACCCCTGTGCACTGAAAACGCGCGGATGTCTGGTCAAGGTGTTTCCCAGGGCCATTAACGAAGTCTACAACTCGCTTTGATCTGAAATGGGTCTGTACAACCACCAAAGAGGCCATCCCATCCTTTCCCTCTCCATCTCCAGCCTCTCCTTCCCACCCATGACTTTACATGGGTTTCCGTGTTCACATGCTGGAGGTGAAACAGGTCAGGGACGAGATGTGGTTGAATGCTAACCTGGCCAAAAGGATCAGGTTTTAATAAGACTGCTGGCAGGAGGGAGGGAGTAGGAAGGTGAGGTCAGGGCAGGATAAAGCGACAAGACCCTTTTTCAGGAGCAGCCCTTGTTGAAGGAGGGTTAAAATGAGCAGGAACAGCAGCCTCAGCCCAGCCTGCTTTGCAGGGCTGGCAGGAGATGGTACCCACGGTCAGGCAAAAGGCACGTCTCAAGCACTGAAGTCACTTCCTAGGCAGATTTCAAATGCAGCCTGGGATTTCTCGTTGGAAACAAAGCTGTTTGGATTTTCTAGCATGGGAAGAGTAGCCTGCTTTCCTTCAACCTGGTTCTTAGAACTAGCTGAACTGTTTTCTCTAAAATATACCTTGGCTCTCACTACCAAAAGAACCCAGATCAATCTGAGGAGGAAGCACTGCAGAAAATTTCAGCCAACGAAGTTAAGTTTTGCAACGCTGTTATCAGCTAAAAGCAGAGAGGTAATGGCAGATGACTTAAGTGGATACATGGCGTTACTGAAGCTCCTCAAAATAATAACAACAGACTTTAGAGTATACATTGGTTTTTATTTTTTTCTTTGACTAGCTTTCAAATGCTTGTGTGGAAGTACTTTTCCAGACACTTTACAAAAAAAGTTGGATGTAGGGTTTTTTTTTTCATTTTAAAAGTTCTTACGTACTTCCAAAACTAAAGTCAGGTATCACATACAGGCACAGACACCGAGTCAGAAGAGCACTGAAGCACACGAGCATACAGCAATATGTACACAGCCTAAGTAATTAGGGCATCAAAACCTAGGAGTAAATTGAAAAGTAGTGTAGACTGACATGGTCTGCATAGGCAGACGTTCATTTGCTTCTCCAAGTAGATGTAAGCACCAGTATTTGATATTTGCAGGGCTGGGTCCCAAGTTACGTGACCAGAATGTAGTGTCCTTTCATTCAGCCTTTCTTCTGCTGAGCTGTCTGCTCTCCTTGTCTCTTTAAATCTGGTTTCTCTCGCTGCATTTTTATTTCACTTGTATTCCTCTTTCTCCTTGCAGTCTTTATTATCTAAATATACCAGTGATAAAACATTAAGGTGGAAGGCATCCTTAAAGATGATTTTCAGAAAGGTTTCCTGGGCTCTACTCCACTTGATGCTGCATGCAAACGTATTTGTAGGAGAATGCTAAGAAGTTCACAACTGTGTAGGATTTGAATTAGATCTGATGCTTTTATAATGCCAGCAGTCATGTGCCTGTGTCTATTAGTATTTTATTGTATTTTTTAAAATTCTGTTTTATGCACTGGTGGGCTGTCTGCACACCACAGTTCTAACTGGTGTGACGTGTGGTCTTTATTAGGCATCTAGTGTTATGGTACATGTGGTAGGTAACATAAATTAAATATGCTCATTCAAAGGGACATGGAACAGTGTAAATCTCTACTATTAAGGCATCTTATTTTATAAATGAATGTTTTATGTGCAGACTGCCTATTTGAAATGGTTCCTGGCTTATACTAACTCCAACCCACACCAAGTCTCTTTCTAGCATTTTAACAATATAAATGGTCGTGTTCCAGTGCTGTCTTGGTACTGTTTAATTTATATTTTAGACATGGTGTAAACAATAAGCTGTAGGAACTCCAATTGCCATGTAGCTGATTATATTTGGTTAGACAGTGCCATTTAAACATGTCACATAGCTGATGGCTGTACGGTCGGAAACTTGGAGGAGCTGTGAGAAACAGGGGCCAGGATTTTCCAAAGGGGGCATTCTGGAGTTCTCACAATAAATTAATCCATTTGAGCTTTCTGCTAAAAACTTAGTAACTAAGGATAAAAGGAACTCTGAAAATTTGGTCATTTGTTGTAGCTGCTCACTGAGGAAAAATGTGTTTCAATCATATTCATCGAGGTCTGAGTGCTGAATATTTCGGGGGCGGGGGGAAGAAAATCCCAAACACAAACAAATATTGATGATTGGTTATTCTGGGGTTGGATTATTTTGATATTTTTTCTCAAATTAATATAGATTTTCTAAAGAAAGTTAAAAAAAATCACATTTATTTTCCATTTCTAGGCTTTAGCAGATAACATGCATTAGTCTGTCTTTAATCGGGGACAAATATAACAGAATAAGATTGGTACAACAGAAATATTCAGCTTTACTTCCCACTTTTTGTACAACGAGCCGTGGTCAAAAAGACAATTTTAAGTCTGTTGTCACGATGCTGCTTGTTGCATGTTTCTCTCAATATGTTGGTGGCAACAAAAATACCATCTCTAGAAAAAAAGATGTCGTTATGGCATGAATGTAGCTAGGAGGTAGCAAAGAGCTTTTAGTTCCTGTCTAATTTCAGTTTTGCATCATTGTATGTGTGCTAAAATTGGTTTGGGTGCACCTAATGTTAATTCAATTTGTATAAATTCTTAAACTGAAATGACCTGATGACAGGTTCCTGACAGTGTGCAGTACTATGTGAAGGGGAATATGGTAATTTGTTTTCCAATAAGGTGTATGTGTTGAATTAGGCAAAATGTTGGATGCACTAGTCTAACCCTGAAAATTGACACTTGTAGCTAATTACACAACAAAGCAGTATTTCAGTGGCATAGTTAAATTTAGTTTAGAAGAATACTGTTTTAGACGACTTATGAGCTAAATGCTATTTTGAGTTCTAAAAGATAAAATTGTGCTAATGGGATACAGATCTAGTATCACATTTTAAAAACTCAGTACAGAAGATTATTGTGAAAAAACCCACTGCAGTCAGTCATGTGGTTGCTAGTACAGATTTTGACAGTGATTAAACAATGATGTAGCTTGAGTTCACTGAAGGAGTTAAACATAATTATCATTCTTTTTTTTCCCCTGCCACTTTCTAAGGTTGACATGTGGGCATGTACTGAACATTACTCTATTTTTTGTTTCCATAGAAGTTTCCTGAGGAAAAAAATATTTAAATAATCTTTTCACATTCTTGTGCAATATATAATCAAACTGGGGACAGAAGGCTTAAATTCTGTTGTTTAGCTGTAAGCAAATTGCTCGTTAAGCCATGTAGCTGACATGATGGCCCTCCCATTAGGTAAAAATGAGCTTTTGAAGTAGTTATAAAATACACTTCACGTACTTATTGTAGGGCAATGTGGCTGTGGGATACTAAATTATAACCATACCTTGGTGACCCTGTTAAATCCTGTGCTGGGTACAGATCTTCCTCATCCTACAGCCTAACAGTATGTCCACATGAAGAGCTAGAAGAGATGGAAGAGCTAACCATTTGTCTCACATGCTAGCAATCCTGATCCTGCCCTTGGGATACTGCAGTATGCTGGTGTTTCAAATCTAATGTAACTCCTGTTTTAATGCAATGGCTAAAGAAGTTTGAAAAGGAGTCCTTTCTCCCCATCTGATAAATGATATGTATTAAGCTGGTCCCTGTGGAAGGAAGAGGCACGGCAGCTGCTCAGATTTCATCTTGGCATAATAAAACAAGGCAGAAGATTGTGAGGGTTGGATCGGTTCCTTTTTACTGAAGAAAAGACACCGAGTTGATGGAGTTACTAATTTGTGTTATGCTCAGTGTCTGAGGGGCAAGCATGTGCTATTGACTGCTCAGAGGCAGAAAAATCCCCGTCTGTGAGCTCAGGCAATCACTGGGGTTGAGAAGCAGCTACAGTGGTACGCGGGAACTGGTGTTAGCATACACCAGTGATGTGTATTATTAACACGTACTGCGTGTCATGTCATAAGAAGTGTCTTCTCCTCAGCGTCATGCCCATGAACTGACCCACTGGGAGAAGTAGCATGGCCATGGTGCCTACAGAGACAGCCAGATTCACCCATCTTGACTGGGAAAGAGCACCATTAATGAAGGTGAGATTAGGCACAGAAGAAGACAGCTCCGAGGCATGTGATCCCATCTCCAGACAAAAGGGTTAGTGGGGAAGACACCTCAGATGATTTGTTTTTTTTGCCCAGCGGCAATACAGCAGTCATTCCCGAAAGCAGTAGAACAAGCAAGGAGCATCTGGGCCCCATTTGTGACCTGATCTGCCTGTGTGCCAGAATGACCTCCCACACTACATTCTCTAGGAACCACAAGAGGTGAGACTAATCTCCGTGGTCCCTGGCACAGCCTCAGAGACGGAGTACACTGAGTTGCTGTGTGTTAGTCACTGAAGGGGAAAAAAAAGCCAAGGCATGAATCCTTCCATGTTCCTATGGTCCCTGTGGTCAAAAGGATCTTGAAAGGGTCCCAATGTCTTACTGAAAACCCCTACTGTGTGCTATATCCTGGTAATATGAGATTACTTTTCCTGCTCTCCTAGAGCTGTACCACTGAAGTCCACCATCACCAGCGTAGCAGACACAGAAGTTAAGTTGTAAGAGACTGGGACATACATTTCACAGTGCTATCCTGTGGGAAGTCCACAAGGCAGTAGATGAACTTTCTAAAAACAGCAATGCATCATTTCCAGACCAGTGGCCTGGTAGAGTGCTTTAGAAACAAATGCTGAAAAAGAGGTTTGGGTGGTACATAAAACACCTGGGTCTGAGTACTGCAGCCGTTCCTGTTTGCAGTGTGGGAGATCCCACAGACCTCCATCAGCTTCTCGCCGTTTCAGCAGCTGCGTAACGACAGCCCTGTGATGCATGGAGTCTATTGAAAGAAAACGACAAAAAGCAACTTTTGATTTCATCAAGTATTGTTGTGTGTATTTCTGACAAGAACATTGCCAAATAGACCTGAGCATGTTACAAAAATGTCCAACGCAATCAGCAGAAATGCTGCAGTGTGAAATACCGCTTTCCCTGGAGATCGGCTCTTCCTGCTTGCCAGTCTCTTCTTCACTGCAGTCCTCTTTCTCACTCAGTAAAAGCTCATGACCCACTGAAAAGTGTCTGGTGAAGTAGTGGAAAGAATGGATCCCTTGGATTACTTCATAGATTAGGTAGTTAAGGGAGAAAATCCTGCAGAGCACCAACTGGATATAATTAGCACCTGCCCAAGGGAAACAGGTGAGGAGTCATTGGTCCACCTGGCTCAGATGCCATACAGGTGGAGAATAGCTTTTTTCCCCCCTCAAAGATGACTCATCATTTCAAGCTTTTGCAAATTTCATAGCCTGAGGAGGCACGTGGAGTATATCTAAAATACGGATATTGTCCAATAAAATGATCTTGGGCATCAAGAGCTGCCCAGATTCAAAGGGCCCTTGCTGAGAGAGGAATGGGCACCATCAGAGCCTCAACAAGTGACTGGGGGAGTCTTGTTCTTGTACCGAGACCAGACAGGACAAACCTGGTCCTGCACTAACGTTGGGCCTGTTAGTGCTATATTTCAATGTGATGCTTATCCAATGCTGTGAGTAGATGGGTCATTTGAATTACTGGAAGTGTGACTGCCAATCTCAAAAAAGTTTGTTGACGGATGTTTTCGTGGTTAATTCCTGCTTTGCCCCCCTTCTCTTAAAAAGGATTGAAGTGTACCTTTGGGTGTGAGGGGAAAACAGCTGCTTTTCAGAAGTTCACGGTCCCGGTACTGAAACTTGTGCAATATACATGGCCTAATTAGAGACTGTTGTAAGATATTCCTGACATTTGCCATTTGGTCAGTACAGTACTGGAGTATGTGACGGGCCCTAATAGCTAGGCTGAGTTGTCAAGAATGAGCAAGTATACGGATAGTGGACTACACCAAATTCACAACAGCAATTGTGCTCTTCTGCTGGAAGTCTCAGGATGTAGTGATGATAAAATCAACTTTCCATGTTGCTTCCCCCCCATCTTAATCTCTGCCCTCATCATAGTAGCATATCCACGCAATCTTTTTTCTTTCGTAAAACTATAAACTGCTTGCTTTTTCCGGCATATGTCTTCATCCCCCAAACCAATGCAGATCCCTGGCTTTGGGTGCTTTCTGTCCTAGCTGGAACATGGCAGCTGAGCCCAGCTGCTCCTACCCGCGTCAGGACAAAAGGTAAGCCATAGACCTGGAAACTCTCTTCATGGTATGCCATTGGGCTGTGCACGATCCAAAATCTAGTTGAAATCTTCCCCCTTGTTGTTCCCTAACCTTAGCACTGGCCCTAAGCTTCACGATAGCACGTAAACCTATAGATCTCAGAGCCTCCAAAGTAACCGTAAGCTATCCAAACCTACAGTTAAAAGTCCTATGTCCTCTTGGTAGGTCTCACAGGAGTCTGTCACAAATGTTTAGAGCTCAGCAGCCCTTATCCTAGAGCTAGCCATAAGCTACACAGCCTTCTCGGTAACAGCCCTTGTAACCTTGGGGTTCTCTGAAATTGGTAATAAGCCCTGTAGCCCCTGACAATCTGAAATTTTACTTTAGTGTTAACTGTTATTCTGCTCATAGACTTAACCCTACAGCCTAGGGATGTCTGCCCATCCAGGAACACTTCATAAGCCACTTCCCCATCTCCATGTTAGCCTGAAGCCTGTCCTGGGTCCAGCAGCACCTATATGTGCGGGGAACAGTGAGATTTTGCGGTGTTTTGGAAGACGATTGGCATGGTGGTTGTGGAGTGAGTGTGGACGTGGGGTTAGGGACTCTCAGTGCAGATTTTGGAGAACTGAGTGGCGATCCCAGAGGACCCCTGGCTGCCCCTCTGCCCCCTCCTTCCCCCGTCAGCGATGCCCGCTGTCCTACCCCACCGCTACGCCAGCAGCCTGCCTGCGCGCGGGCAGGAGGCAGATGTCTGTCCACCGCGGGGACGGGCGGTTGTTCCCTTTTTCCCCTGGCAAAGGCAAAGCGAGCTGCAGCGGGGCCTCTCTGCTGCTGCTGGCGCTCTGCCACGGTGGGCGAGAGGCCATGCTTAAAACAAGCTCTGCTTTCCTGGGCTCTTCCACCACGTTAGAGCGTCTGAGTAATAGCCTAGAGCGGACCTGATACTTGCCTTTGGAACGATGCCAGCGGGGAGCGACGGTACTGCAGTGTTTCTCAGGCTCTTATTGCAGCACCATTTAATAATGCTTAAAGCATGACCTGCAGCACCACTGGTGCTTGTCCTGGATTGTGTTGGGTCTCAGATACGCTGTTAACAGACGTTAGTTTTTCTGAAGTTTTGTCCTTAAGAGAACTCTTTTGTTTGGGGATTTTATTCCCTGCTTAAGGATCCACGTGAACCGACCCTTTTTCGGGCTTGATCCTGGAAGTCTGGGTGTACTTGAGAGCCAAACGAGCAAAGCGCTTCATCACATGCTTAACCTGAAGTGCTCAGCCCTCTGTTCGCTGAGACTCCTCACATGGCTGAGGGCTTCGCAGAGCTCTGAGCACCTCGGGGTGTCAAGCCCGTTACCCAAGGCTTCACCTCCCCAACGGGCTGAGTGTGATTCTTGGCCCTGCCGTGGCTCTGGGAAGCGAGCCATCCTTCTGGCTGGGCAACTGGCAAAGCTGCCAGTCTGCTCAGCTGCTGTCCTTTCCAGGAACTGATGTCTGGGGAAAAAGAGTGCTAATTCTTAATTTTTCTGCGTTTCGCTGTTAGTTTTCCCTGATCCATAATGTCATGACTGCACTTTTCCTCTCGATTCAGGAAACTTCGCTGGCTATAACTGTGGTGACTGCAAGTTTGGCTGGACCGGCCCCGAGTGCAACGTGAGGAAGCCAGCGGTTGTCAGGAAGGATGTCCACTCCCTGACGGCAGAGGAGAGGGAGCAGTTCTTTGATGCTCTGGACCGTGCAAAGACAACCGTTCACCCAGACTATGTAATTGCAACTCAGCACTGGATAAGTCTGCTTGGTCCCACCGGAGAGGAACCGCAAATTGCCAACTGTAGTATTTATAACTACTTTGTATGGCTTCATTACTACTCGGTCAGAGACACGCTTTTAGGTTAGTGCTTTTCTTATCCAATGGGCTCTGCAGGTAAAGGAAAAGGTGAAAAGTATCATTGCTGAACAAAGGTAAGTATGCTTCACACAGCTGTGCTACTTCATCGAGCAGCGAATCCCAGTAGGAGTGGATCTGTGGAGTGAAACAGTTGGTGGTGAGAAGCTGGTGGCCATCTGCAGCCGAGGGAGGTGTAATTCAGACCTGCCGCGGTCTGGTCCCCCGACCCCGTGGTGGCTGGAGCACACCAGCCGCACTCCTGGTGCATCTTCCCTCTGACAGGGAGGCAGTTCTCAGGCTCCACCGCTGGATGAACTGAAGTGTGGTCAGGCAGTGATTGACTTCAAAAAGATGTTCCCGGTCCACAGGATGAGGTAGATGCAGCAGCAGCGGGAAAGGGGCTGTGCAGTGCTGAAGGCAGAGGCCATGCAGAGACGTTGGGGACCAGAGTGCTGCTGCTTTCTGTGGCTTTCAGCAAGTCGCCAAGTATGGGGTTTGCCTGACTAACTGCAGACAGCTTTTAAAACCAAACCACGTTAGGAGTTTGGGTATCTAACCCCATGCTTTCTCCCATATCCAGATTCTTAGTCCTCATTGCTCTTCTAGACAGAAGTACCTATGCCAGCCCCATTTCGCAAAGCCCAGCTCTTGCAGGAGGAGGCACCAGTACGGCTTTTGTACCTGGCAGCCCTACGTGCAAGCTGAACAGCCTGTATCTACCTCCTTGCTAGAGGGTATCTGCTACCCTGCAGGGGGTTTTCTTCAGTGTCCCCTTCTGACACTGTTCCATTTTGCAGGGCTGAACGAAGCAGTCTCTGGCCGAGCAAGACCAAAGGTCCTTCAGGGGACAGGACGGTCATGTGGAAAGGGAAAGAGGCAACATCTAGTGCTGCTCTAGTGATAAATAAATTCATGTGTGGGTTTAAGCTTGCTGCAGCGATAAACAAATCCATATGTGGTTTGAAGCCTCTAGTCTTTGAGTGTCTTAGTTCTCATGTGAAATAGCAAGAGATATAATACAACAATAGAAATAACAAGCAAAATTTGAAGAAAATTGGCAAAGGACATTGAATTACTGTTGGCAGGTTATGGAAAACGCTGAGGTTCTCTTGATAGGTAGGTACATGGTGCAAGTCCTGTGGCTGAGCAGGAGAATGAGATAATGTGCTACATATGAGCAAGGAGCTAAGATTTTAGACAATAAAACTGCTTCTTAAAACCAAAATCCACTAAAGTGAGAAGAAATGTTCACAACATCCAACTTTTGGGGGAATGTGAAGTTTTAAGAAGCACTGAAGCGAATATCCGCAGAGGAGTTTGTTTCCCTTGTCCCATGTAAGTGTTGTACCTTCTGACGTGTGCGCTCTTTCCAAAGGTGCAAAGCTGCAGGTTTTGTTTAACTCCACTCCAGGCAATAGAAGAAGGTGCTGTCTTTCTCTTGAGCTTCATTTGGTGCCTAAGTTCTTCTTTTATCTTCCCTTTGTAGGACCTGGCCGCCCCTTCACAGGTATTGATTTCTCCCATCAAGGACCTGCCTTTGTTACTTGGCATAGGTACCATTTGCTGTTGCTGGAGAGAGACCTGCAGGTTAGCTGAACAGCCTTTCCCTTTCCTCATGCAGCTTCTCTCTTTTGCTACGTGACTTTGTCGAGCCAGCCAAGGGTAAGCTATTTCCTAGGATAGAGTCTTAGCCAAACTCCCAGGAGTGTTTGCTCACTGATCTTTTTTTGTTTAAAGTGAAATTAGTGCTTTCGAGATACTGAGGACTGAACAGTTTCTCACTGTGAACAATGATGTGAAGGTTATCATGGAGATTTTTTTCTTCATCTCCACAACAGAGGACAGAAGAGGTGAATTAACAGTATTTATTAATAAAATCAAAGCAACACCTACACATAAAACTTGGTAACAGATATTGTCTGCTGACATTGAAGATACTCTCCTAACGAAAGCAACTCAAAATATTACCTCCTTTAAATATGCCACGTTATACATTTAGTACATACATATATTTAGCAATACATCTTTTAAAGAAATATATGTTAACATGCCCAACAGTCAGTTGCCAAAGCATTGACTCATTTCCATTTGCGTTACTTCTACATTGGCAGTGTTACTGTATTTTAACCTTGCAGATCTCTAATGAAAATGGTTGGTATCAAAATAGCTGCAGGATCTTGCTTTGCGTGAAATCGTATCTAACAAGCAAGCACAAGCAAATGCACTGTATTGCTCTATTAATACAAGTTCAGATTCTTCCCCAGGGCTAGCCTTTCTGGAGTGAAAGCAAACCACATGCACAATTTTACCCATTACCCACTTACATCACTCAGAAAGTCTCTTAGTTGCTTAAGGCTCAATTCATCTCTGCTCCCACTCTCCTGCCTGGTCTCCGAATTGGTAGAAAGCCTAACATGGCCAAAAGAAGCGCAGGCCAACAGTGGAGAAACTAGGGACAGTGTCTTTGCTTGGACTGACTTAATGCCCCAATCTTGTGCGAGGAGTTGGAGCAGCGCTCTGAAATGCATGTAGTTGAAATGCAGAATGAAAAGCAGAATATCCAGTGAACTATCCAGTGAATACCCAGTGAAACACCTTGTAGGAGTCCCTTTCTTTCTCTTTCCTTTGAAGGTGATCCCCTGCTAACGCATTTCTCTCCATTGCAGCGACTGATAGGCAATGACTCCTTCGCGCTGCCCTACTGGAACTTTGCCACGGGTAGAAACGAGTGCGACGTTTGCACGGACCAGCTCTTCGGAGCATCGCAGCCGGATGACCCGGGGCTGATCAGCCTGAGCTCCAGGTTCTCCCGGTGGCAAATAGTTTGTAACAGGTAAGAGAATATCTAGGGCAAGCTTGCATACTCACCAAACCTTGCTTTCATTCAGTATTGGCAGCGCAGGCCGCTCTCAGTGTGAGTGAGCGGCAGGAAAAGAGCCAAGATGTCTTTTTTAAAACTGGGAATCACGGTCAGTTTGTGTGTAGATGGTGCTGCGTAAACTTCCCCCCCGGTATCATGGAAGTATATTTTTAAAAGATGATTCTTCTGGTACAGGATTTTAGTCAATTCAGCCAATTTGAGGCTGCCAAAAGTTTGAAGAGTTTGCACATTGGCAAGTATCTTCTTAAAGAAGAAATGTCTGCGTGTCGGTTGTCTGTAACAAACACCCAACTGATTTTTGGCAGCAGAAAAAGAAAACTGTTTTGGCATTTAGGAAGCTAGAGATAGGCTGAAAAATCTGTTCCCTTGTATTGGGTGAGACCTTAACCCTGATGTATTTAGTGCAGCTTGGGGATTGACTTTGAAGTGGCTGAGATTTCACATGGAAAACAACTCGGAGACAGCCAGCAGCTTGCTGCCAGCTCTCTGTAGGCATATACTGATTTGGGTGAGAGCAGGGCTTTGACAAGGGATCCACATACAGAATTGGGGTGCTATGACGTAAGATGCTGCCGGTCACAATACCCACATAACATTCCTCTGTCAGCTCCGGGGCAGCGTGCAGTCAGTCAGACGGAGGTACCGAGAGCTCAGGGCTATTCAAAAGACTCTCTTTCTCTGGGGACCTAAAGAGCTACTTGAAATTCTAGCTTTAGGCACCAGTTGGCTTTAAATCTTGCCCCTACTTTTTCCCTAAGATAAACAGGGCTTTGTTTTTTCTCGAAAACTGAAGTGACTAAACTTTTGCCTTGCCAAGGTTGAACAGAGAAGGGCTGTTGTTTACTTCAGGAGTTTCTGAAAATGCCGATTCATTTTGTACTGAATAGCACAGAATTTTTTCACGAGTGTTGTGCTCTTTTTTTCTCCTCCTCCTTCCCTCTTTCTCTCCCTGATACAAGGACGTGCTCCCCATTAGCTAGTGAGCAACCCCTGCAACAGCAGGATGTCCTCCAGGCCCCGAAAAAGAGGATGTGATGCATTGCCATTGCCATTGCTTTGCTTCTAAAGGGGCTGAGGGTTGGAAAGTGAAATCCTGTTTTCTGTCATTCCTTGCATTTTCTCAGCCCACCCCACAGTGGGACTTTCCTGGGGGCTTTTTTCCTCTTTGTCAAGAGTTAAAAAAGTAGTCCTTACTCAGGACTGAAAGTTTGTCACTTCAAAATTCAAGACTGTTTTAGATTGTCTGGCAAAACCTGTTCTTCCAAAGCCCTCGGGAGGGAAGAAGGCGCGAAGGGAGTTGTGCCTGCCTTTTCTAAAGCATCCTCTCTCTGTGGACAACGAACCTGGTAGCTCTTGGTCCAAATGACTGATGGTCCACAGAGGACGCAGAGCCACAGAAAGCCACGGCACAGTGGCAGTCCTGCAATAAATTCAGCTCCCAGCCCACGGGAGGTGAACCGAGATGCCCCGGGAGGTGTCAGTCCCTAACCCCTTCTCTCTCACACGTATAGCCGAGGCCTCTTTGATACCCTGGGAGAAAAAGCCAACAAGTCATCACCTTCTTCTGACTTGCGCCTCTTTTCTGTTTCACGCTCAGCTTGGATGACTACAACCGCCTGGTCACGCTGTGCAACGGGAGTGACGAAGGGCCGCTGCGGCGGAGACCGCCCGGGACCTCCAGCGAGCAGCTGCCCACTGCCGAGGACATCAGGAGGTGCCTTTCCCTGCGGGAGTTCGACAGCCCCCCTTTTTTCCGCAATTCCAGTTTCAGTTTCAGGTTTGTCCTTCCGCTCCTCCAGAGCTGGCTGGGTTGTGGGTTTTCTTTACGTGCGCGTTTGTCAGCAAAATAGGGTTACTTGATGCTGCTTTCACCCGTCCGCAGGAATGCGCTGGAGGGCTTTGATAAACCAGGTGGAGCCCTTAATTCGCCGATGCTGAGCCTTCATAATTTGGCTCACTCTTTCCTGAATGGGACCAGCGTTCTCCCTCACGCAGCTGCCAACGATCCCATCTTTGTGGTATGTCTTTTTTCCCCGGCGTTAGTGGCGGTGGGTCAAAGGCAGCTATCTCACCAGAGATTTGCAGAACAGAAGTAAAGTGAATCCTGAAAATAAGTCCTTTAAGTAGAAAAGGAGAAATCGTTTCTCTTTTCTTGAACGCTGCCACACCTGCATAATGATCAAATAAAGAGGGAAGAAATCTTAGGGTGATTTGTAAAATAGAAAATAAGTTTCTAGGGAGAAGAGCTGCTATTCCAAGTTATGGTGCCCTGAATCCTTTCATTACGTGCTATCTAAATTTAATGGCTTATACCAGACAATTTTACAGGAACAAGATAAACTGAAAGTGGGGCTAGTTATTTTAGAGCAGTAGACTGAGTAGTTTGTTTCTTTGTTTCAAAATTCACAGGCTAAAAGAAAGCACATTGAATTTCAGGGTCATTTGGCAAATAGAAATAATGGGATTTCACTGGTGCATTGGTATGTTGTTGCACTGCAATGAGCAGCACAAACAGCAATGTGCAAATAAAAAGCCGACGGTTGACTCTGCTTACACATCTTTCTCTCCTAATAAATTCATGCCAATTTCTTTTCCTCTTTGTTAGATTAAACCACAGTGACTATATAGAGAAATTCTAATAAAATTAATTTCTTTCTCACCTTTATTTTAATTTGCAATCTTTTGTTGGAGAAATTAGTCTGAGTACTTATGTAGTGGTTCTCCAGCATTTTTCCTTAATAATCCTTGAATTCCTACATGAATTTCTTTCTTGCACAATGAAATCTTCATTTCACTGTGCTATTCACTGTGTAATTTGATACGCAAGATTATTTTCTATAGGATATTTTCTAAGTTTTTTCCAGGTTTGTAACTAAAAAACATGAGTACATCAGAAATTAATTTGAATTGCCACAGACATTTGTAATAGTTGTTTGAAACAACTTTCCTGTATTAGTGCTTTATAGACATATAAACCCACCGGGTAAGACCTGATCAAATTCATGGGTACCTGGAACTGTGGAGCTGGTGGCACGCTCTAAAATGAGCATGAAGGAATCAAATTTCCCCCAATTTTCCCCACCTGTTGAGGGACGAGAAAGATTAAAATACGTTTGAAAGGTACATTCGCCTGAATGAGCTCAGTGGGCTCTCACCTGGGAGGACACACCTGCCCGTTCAATGTCAGCTGATATTAAACTGTCTGGAGAAAGAGCTTATTGTGAACAAGCAGCAACAAGGATATACACAGCAAAATGTCCCATGCAGGAGATCAATTTACTCCATTCTCACAAGCTTTCCTGGTTTCCCATTCTGTAAATCCCACCTAAATTAGATTACCCTCCTCTCTCTTTCAAAAGCTTCTGCCACCTTAAGAGAGAGTGTTTTAAATGCTGTTGAGTTCTGAAAGAGTTTAGTAAATGTGTGTGCCCATGCCCCGATCTGCAGGTTCTTCACTCCTTTACCGATGCCATCTTTGACGAGTGGATGAAGCGGTTTAACCCTGCTGACAACGCCTGGCCCGAGGAGCTGGCGCCCATCGGTCACAACAGGCTGTATAACATGGTCCCTTTTTTCCCTCCCGTGACCAACGACGAGCTCTTCCAAACTGCGGAGCAGCTCGGCTACACCTATGCCATTGACCTGCCAGGTACGTCTCAGAGGTGTCGAGGCTGTCCCAGGCCAAGCGATGAGACAGCTCACATCTTCAGTGATGCAGGCATATGGAAAATAAGGCGCATTTCACAAAACGCATGGCTCTATTCACCCGCTCGCTAGCAGTCACATATTGTAGCACACACAGGTAGTTACAGCTCACCAGGTAAGCTGTGGTAACTACAAGTCTGCGCATACTTAGTTTGCTCTGCTACAAAACGCATCAACTTGAACTGCTCCAGTGTCGACAATGGTGCTCCTTTGGGCTTGAGGAGTCTTTGAATTTGGCTCCTGTTCCCAGCACTGTTTATTCCTGTTACAGGATCCTGTAACCTGTCACAGGTCAGGCACTCTGCCAGCGAGCTCGTCTGGTTAACGCCGGTCATTAGAAAATACTTGTTTTGCACAGGGCCCTGAATAATACTGCACCGTCAATCTCATTAAAGATGAACTCCATTAATCTTTGGATATGCTGGAGAGATGTACCTGGGTGTTTTGTGTTACAAACCCCCAATTTTCAAAATTTTTCATGTCCATAGGTGTGATGTGCCTTAGAATTTGTCTATTGGTTTGAAATTACCTTTGACACAAATAAGATAAAGACAAAAAACAAGAAATCAAAGTATTTATGCACAAAATCCAAAATTTGCAACAAGAGTTACAAACTTTTGTAAAAGGCACAAGTGTAAGAAATGCATGAAAACCATGCTTCAGCTGCTTTACCAAAGATTAAATCTGAGCAGTTTCTTTTTCCACCTCGGTATTCCTTTGAGAGGCAGTAGGTTCTTATCTAACCTATGTGGCCAGGAATTTCTTCTAAATGCTTACCATATATCTGTGGTTTTAATCTGTGGAGGCTGTTGAAAGGTCTATAGACTGTGAAAGATTGAAACTCTTGTCCTCAGGCTGCATTCACGCAGGGGAGCCCTGACTTGTGGAGGCATGCTAGCTGCTTCTGCAGTGCTTTTCTCAGGGGTGTCCCCAGAATTTTCCCTGAAAATTTAAACTTCCCCTTTTATGGAGCTTTAAGTTTTCCTCCCTCTGGACGACTGTCCTCACTCCTGCTTTGGAAATGCTGCTGCCCCTTTGGGCATGAGGTACCCAGAGAGGAATAAAGGCAGCTTGTGATTCTGCTGCTTCTCAACTCCCCCTAAATAAATTGTTATCTCACTGTGAAGCAGTGTATCTATCCCTGTCTGTGTGGTCAGTGTTCAGAGAATAAAGTTTTTACATTAAAACCCTTCTCTTTTATCTAAATATGTAACTTGCTAATTCTACTTCATGTAACCACATTAGAAATCAACATAGGCAATACATTGCTGGGTCTTACTTGAGAGATGGTAAAGTGGTAAACAATTCATTTGGTGATCTTACTGAATTTGGGCACGATTGCCCTCAACTCGCTTGTTGACATAGGCTGCAGATTGAGGCACACAACTTTTGGTTGCTTTTATAGTCAGTGTGACATCTTGAGCCATATGGATTTAAGCCCATGTGTCCAAGTACCTTCTAAATACCTTAAATCCTTTTGAGAGTTTTTGGTGACTATTTAGTCAAACGTAATTATTGCCATCTTGGTATATGTAGCATTTTTCAGAACAGGAGAGCAGGCAGTTGTTGATTCTGAAAGCATAAATGAAAACACAAAGTTATTTTAGCCAAGGGGAGCAGGTTTATTATAAGAATGGGCAATATTATCTTAGAAGACAGTGGTTCCCCAGAAGTGGTTCAAAATCAGAGGATGCAATCTGGAGCCAGTCGGCAGAACCACACTAAGTACTGTTTTCAGTTAACAGTTTGACAATAGGCTGCTTTGTGGTCTATAGGAAAATTTGAGGGCTTTCAGTTGACCAAAATAACTTGGAAACAGCTATGCTGAAATGTCATTATCGAAAGAATTGCATAAAGCATTCATAATTTTGGCCAAATTAGATAAGAGAATGGTCTTTTTGTCTTGTTACCATTAATCTTTCCCATTCTCAACACTTTCGTTTGTATGAAGGGTTGAAGTTTGAATTCAGCTGTAGAGTCCTCTGGCAGGAAACATCTTTGGCTCTGGTATGTGTGTGTCGGTTACACGGTACATTACCACCTTCCCCTGTGGCCATTGGGTCTCTAAGCCACACAAGTAATCCTAATTACCAGGCTGTGGGATATTTTCTTTCTTCCATGTGATTTGAGAAATGAAACTGTGGGCTGTCCTCACTTCAGACATTTCATGTTTCCAGGTTCACTTGAAGAAACCCAAGCATGGGCTGTCATGGTTGGATCCACAATTGGAGGAGCACTTATAGCTCTGGCCACGCTCGTTCTGCTGCTTGTACTTTTCCAGCACCAGAGGCAGAGAAGAGGTTTTGAACCACTGATGAATGTGAGCTTCAGCCCCAAAAAGTACATGGAAGAAGCCTAATGCCCTCGTTTTGTTTCTTTGCTTATCCTTGTAGGAAGTGACCTTGATTGCCTTACTGAGATCTTAGCTGAGAATTTCTTACACACTCCTTTGGCAGCTGACTACATTGTTCTCATTCAGGTTTTCCCATTATCTTGTGAATTGTAATATATAAAGTCTCTGGGTACACATGTGCAAGGCCCAAGACAGGCCAGGCTTTTCTCATTACCAAACATTATCTGGAGCGTGTGACACTTGTAAGTCATCCTCTATAGATTTAGATCAAGACAGGTAAGAATCTAAATAGAAGAAAACCAACCCGAATAACCAAGATAATTTTTCACCTCAATGTGTTTTTTATTTCATTTAGCAGCTCAGAGATGTGCTGAAAGTTACTAACTCTACATATATATTAGAATAACATAATATTTTACAGCTATCAATAAATATTCTGAATAATGTAGTCTTTTTTTAAGGTTCAAAATGTATCCTGCTGTTTGACAAAATACTATAGGAACTTCCTTGTTACAGTTTATTTCAGAAGCGTAATCAATTCCATATGTTATTTCTAATCAAGCTGATGTTAGCAGTAGGTAAACCTCCAAACTCAAATTCTCCTGAAATTTAAGAACAGGAGTTCCCTGACAGCTAGATATACACTTGTGTTTTACCTCTCTGTTAGGGACCTGTGACAGAAGTTGAAAATGGTGCTCGTCCTTCTCTATTTTGGCTCTGCTGCACTGTTTCATGAATTTAGACCTACATTTCCAAAGTCTGGGACCCAGGACTCAAGACTGAGATAGCTCTCATTACTCAGGTCTGCAGGTAGGGGATCAAGTTTGGATGTAGCACTCCCAAGACCCCATCCGAAACATTCCTTTATACATTCTCTATATATTTCTTTATTTAGACATAGATTTGGACCATATTTGGGTGGCTCTCCTGTGTTATCTCAAGAGAGGGTTTTTACACAGCAAATCAACTCCTGAAGGTATTGTGTCAGATTTGGTGCATAGTATGTTACATTAATGGAGCGCTCAGATTTTGCATTTTGTAAGGTCTTGAGTCTTAGAAAAACTCTGCTTTTGTAGCCTTGAATAAAAAATTCTAGTTAGCAACGCTTTCTGATATTTCTTCTAGGCCTGCTCAATACCAGCCGTGCGGACTAGAAAGAAGATCTCAGTAGGTCTTCACACATAGCTTTGAATATATGTAACTCACAAAATTTACCTCCAAAATGCAGACTTTCGGGGGCAAAGAAAAGTTATGATTTGCTCACCACCTGCTCAGGTAGTCCTTGCTACATCAGGTGGACATTGATCTCCTGCTGTTTCTGCTGGGTTGTGGTGCCTTTGGGGGGTCCCAACGCACTTGTTCCTGGCTCATGCCCAAGATGTCAATGGTTGGAGCACTTTTTGTACAGCCGCTCAGCCCAGTACTCTAGCTCCCAATCCAGGTTGCCTTTCAGGGTTTTTTACTGCGTAGGGACCAGCGTTACTTGGTGCTGGGGACGTCAGCTGAGGTCTCCAGAGACCTGGGATGGGCACGTGTCACATCAGTTGGACCCTGGTCGGTGCCAGTTTGTAGCTAGGTCTGAGGTCTCCGCGTGCCCTTCTCAAGGGGGAGATGTCACCCACTTTCCAGCACCACAAGACTATGAGTCTTCACATACACCGGTTCCTGCTAAATACTGATTTAGAGAGACGCTGTTGGATGGAGATTGACACCCTTTTGTCCCTTATGTGATGTGAATGCCAAAGTTTAGGAGACAGTCTAGGCTTCCACTTCTGAGGGTGAATCAGATTTCTCCTTGGGCTTACAGGGCGTAGAGCGTGCCTAACTAGCTTCACCACCTTGGAGGTTTGGATACTGCTGTCCCAAGTGTTTGCTTTGCAAGCTGCCCTGGTTATGGGTAAGTGACAGTGGCAGTGGGATAGAGGAAAGAGAAAGACAGGGGAGAAATGTAAAAAATGTAGAATAGCAGCTAACGTGTTAGAACTGATTTTGCCTAAGAGCAGGTGGGTAAAACGGGAGAGTTGCTCAGTTCTCACTTGTAAACTGAGTAGAAAGGTGCTTGCCTTTCCAGAAGAAAAGCAATGAGGGCATTAAATTGATGCTATGCACATATAAAAAGCTAGGGCCAAAGATCCGTGCGTTACTCTTTCCACTCGCAGGGCCTTAGTTTAATAATTAGGGCTTTAAAACTGTGACTGGTTTTAACCGTTTCTTGTAGAACTCTGGCTGAAGCGAGCTGTATAGAGAACACAACCTGCCCTCTCGCGGCTTACTGGAAAATTACCTGGTGACACCAGAAAGCTGTGTTCTCCCTTTTTAAAAAGTGCAGTCTTGGTCCAGCAACCAGGGAAAGTTTTGTCGTCGGTGAAAGGAAGAAGCGCAGGTAAACTTTATATTAAATGCTTAACAAGGAAGAAAGTTGAGCACAGGCACATTACAAAACGGTTGGAGGAAATCCTGTAGCAACTCTGATTGTAAAGGTTGGGTTTGCATGTTTTAATGTTCCACTCACCCCAAACCACAGAAAAGGCATTTTTTTTGTTGCTGGTTTATGCAAGTGTTAGTAAATACCTGTAATCTATCGTTGCATAAATTGTACTGAAGCTATTACTGCCAGGGTGAGATGAAAAGGGACGCTTCTGTCCCCTGACTGGAAGCAAAGACTCCCCCGGGCTGAAAACGCACCATCCCCAATCTCCACAGAGCCCGGGATTTTGGGATTTGGTCCTACAAATCAGTGCAAAGCGTGCCCTCCGCTCCTGGAGTCGGTGCGGGGTGGGGGCATGGAGCGGTGCCCTGCCTTCCCACTGCCCACCGCGCTGGGCTCAGCGTGGGCACCGAAATGGGGACCGGGAGGGCAGTGCCCACTGGGGATGGGGGTCACTGGTGCCCATGGGCCACCTCTGCCCATCGCCTTTTCCTCTCACATTCATAACTGAGCAGTCACCCAGCGCAGCCCGGGGGAAGAAGGATGAGGGACCAGCACATCCCTCCCCGTGGTCACACCTTGCTGGCAGATTTGGGGTGCACTCCTGAATGACTTCAAGGTGAGATGGGTGCAATCATCACCCCCCGCCCCCTCTTTAAAATAATTCCTGCTGAATTGGTGCTTTCTTCTGACAAAAGGCTCTGATTCACAGAGGAGCATGTAACGTGCAGCTGCAAATGAGACATTTAAGCTCTGGAAAGGGAGTAGTGCTCAAAACCATCCATTTCTCAGCCTTTTTGTTAGCTAGACCTATGCAGCTTCCAGCTCTGCGTGTAGGGCTTTTGTGGGGATTATCTTTCTGAGGAGTTTAATTCTCTCTAGTCACCAGTTAATTGCTCTCTCAGTTGGCTGTATTGGATCTGTGGGCAGCTAATGCCTCCTTCTGAGTCATCCAGTGGGTCAGGTGCCTAATTTTTTTGACTCTGTAGTAAGCCGGTGGCAGCCACATCATCTCTGTCAGTCATGGCCTGTGAAATTCTTTGAAAGAAGTAGTGAGAACCTGTTTTCTGAATTAAATTAAATCTCATTGCTGGCTGTTTAGCTAAATGCTTGAAAAGGATTCTGTTTCCATTCTGCCCCTGATTTAGGAAAGCAGCAGTGTAAAGCAACCACATCTTATGGCTATTATTGTAAAATTGGAAGTTGTAATGCCATTACTGACCTTCTGCTTCTAGTAACTGCTTACTTTACACTGCTTTTGGGAGAGATGTTTTGCACCTGCGCTTGTAAGGGGAGGAAAAGATAAACAAGCAGATTCAAAGACTATCAGCTAAATTCAGTAGTGAAGATACAAATGTACAGAACCACGCATGTAGGCTGATGGCAACTAGGAAGGAAAGTCAGTTTCCTAAAGTACCCGCTTTGGCCCTTTATGCAGTGTATGCAGCCAGTTAAGTGCCCTGCAGACAGCTGCCCAGAGAAAGTCGGGTTATGAACAAGGCTGTATCTATGATCCTGCTCTACTTTATGCTCCTGCAGCTCAGACACAGCTATGGGGAGATACTAATTATCCAGAGCCCCTTGCTAAAACTAGGCTTTCCAAGACCTGGGTGGCCAGAAGAAATGGTACCAGTGCTGGCCATCTTTTTACACACCAGCTCTTTCTTCTTGTGAGGGGGCATCCACCTCCTCTCCTAAAGGCTGAAAGACTATGGACATCAAAAGTTACCTCTACGCTGGGTTTCAGATTAAGCCAGCGTATAAGCCATTGCATTGTATAGATCCAAAATCATGCTCCGATACTAGCAGGGCACCCTCCAAGGATGAAATATGAGAAGAAAGCTCCAGGTATGCACCTAACTGCAGAGTCTGCAGGTCTGGTTCATTTTGCCTGTCTTGATCTTCTTCACCAATCCTGGCTGCACTCATGACGATGTTGCCATTGCTGTGTTCTCCCTTCAAAGGGTCCTGAGCCCACTCTTGTGCCAGGACAGATAGGATTTGCGGATAGCAGCTAAGCTAGTAAATGTGACGAGGAGAGTGAGAGACCTGAACAGGCCAAGCTATTCAGTAGAGAGAGAATAAGCGACCAGGTCTCTTCCACAGCAGATGATCGCACCCTGTTGGTCTCTCCTCCCTTCACTGCCTTGCTGTCTCTGGCCTGTTGACAAACCCGTGAACCCTGGAGCAACTTCAACAGGCAGGATGGAAAGAAAGCATGGGCTGACTCCAACCATCGCCCTTGGCAGCACTCCGAGTGCCTGAATAAAGGAGGTAGTCGCTTGATCTCCAGCTCAGATGAAGTCTTTTCAGCCCTTATCTCTGCCCTCAGGCTTTCTCACAGACTACATTAAAAAGCTCCTTTTTCCGCACCGTGGTTCTGCCTGTGGTGGGTCTCCTTCAGTGGTTCCTGATTTTCTGCGGTCCTGTAGCAGAGCTCTCAGCTGTCTGTGTTGGATATGGTGAATTGCATTATGTGGATATATGCCTGGGAGACAGGTGCCTAAAGGTGCAGTGGTGTGGCCACAAAGTCCCCTCCTGTGGCTTCCTTCAATTGGTGATTTCATTGCTGTGTTCCAGGCTGCTTCCAGGCTTGTTTCCCTGCCAACCTTCTCTGAGGGTTAGGTCCATCCGGTCTCTTAGCAGATTTGTTCATTTCTGCCTTAGAAGAAGGTCTCCTGAAGTTTCACCGGCTTTTATTTTAGTGCCTTTTGCTTGAAAACATCTTTCAGCAGCTTCATTTTTGTGTGGAGGCGTTATTGCTCAAATATCCGTAACACTTTCACAGTTGCCGCCTCTGCTTAAGTTAACTGAAAAGCTGCTAAACACGTTAAATGCTCAGAAGCTGTTCTTGTCGAGAATAAGGCTGGTGGCTGGCTGCTTTTGGGGTGGTTGCCACCCATTTCAGGTAGAGCCTGAAGTGCTTATTAAACCTTCTTCGTTGGGTTTCTTTTTCTTTTTTTACCAGGGACTTTCGAACTCCAGCCTAGCTTTTATCAACAAATTCTTCCACTTTCTTTCATGCCGTTGTGTCCTACCAGCCCACGGTCGGCGGCTGCTCAGGGTGGGGAGACCTTGCCAAAGAGTCTGCTTCTTTCTGTCTTGCTCCGGTTGGCTGTGCACGGCGAGAGCATCGCGAGGAGACCCACTGTGCCCTTGCAGGTGCACGACGAATTTACTTACAGTCCTTAGGACCGATGTCAACAACTGGCGTCGTGGTTAGCAGGTGCGCTCTTGCTTGGCATGCTACGCTCTCGCCGGTCCCCTTGGCGTAGCAGTCCGGCAGAGATGCGAACAAATGTCTTCCTTTAGAGCAGCTCTAAGACTGTTCAGATTCGTGTCACATCCCAAGGCGGCTGCATCTCCTCCCCGAGCCTGGAGATGGGAGCTTTGGCGAAATGTAGAAAGCCTGCTTCTTCTGCAGATGTGTACACCCACTCGGTGTGCCAAACCCTATGGATTTAGAATTCAGCTCGGAGCTTTGAAAAATACCGCTTGTGAAGGCAAAGCACAATCCTTCCTGAGAAAAGAAAAAGCCGGATTTGTAACAGAAGGAAAAATCATCCTTTTATTCAGGCCAAGTACACTCCTTCCTACCTCCTTTTCTTTTCCCTCCAACGCTTTCCATGTGTAATCTTAGGATAAGTCTCATGTTTTTGCAAAAACAGTGAAAGCATTTGTTTTTAATGTAGAATTTGTTGTTTTAAAATGCAACCTCCCAACTAAAAATATTTGATCAGGGACATGACATATGGAGAGAGAGATGACAGAGCTCAGTGTTCATTTACACTATGTCTATCTGCTGGTGAGAAAGAAATACACCCTGGTGGCTGTGCTAGGGCAGATGAACAGAAAGATAAAAGGTATATTTCTACTTAAAACTGAAAAGAGAGGGGAAAAAAGTGGTACTTTTCATTCCAGTCTTGCCTGTATCTGAATTTTTTAGCTTGGTCTGGGGATTGCTAGTCATGTTTTTCTGATGTATACTTAATTGTGTTATTCAAACAGATGAATTTGTGTCAGCTCATCACAACAGCCTGTCTTACGCTTATTTTTGCCTTAGTCGCTGTCAGTCATTCAATATCAGTATGGTTTTTATCTGGAAAGCACATCTCTAGTAGCACTGCTCAAAATTGCTCCCTCTACTTTTCTCTAATATTCCACAATTTATTTCATTTGGAAGCAAGGTAAGGACAGGTTTTACAAAGCAAAGTGAATGGTAATGGGAATTTATTGAACAACAAAATGACTACTTGGAATATTGCCTTTGCCTGACAGGTTCCAGTAAATTCATTTTGCAGCCAGGGAAAGTCAGACTTTTTTCCTTCCACATTTCATGGAATGTGTAGCAGAGCAGCTTGCTCTGGAATAGAAATCCCTTAGTTTTCAGTTGTGGCTGTGGCATGGTTAAGGATCTTTGACATTGCTTTAAGGAGGCGTCCCCCAAATATTTCATCATTTCAGGGCACTGTAACTACACATAGAGTGAGAATTACTGAATTGGGAAATGAAGTTTTCCAAGCTTCACAACAACTGGGAAAAGAAAAAAAAAAAAAAAAAGCCTACCTAATTCCTAGTGTGTTTGCATTGCAGTGCTGGATTGTCCCAGCTGTCTGTTTTCTGCTGGGAGGTGCCCAGAGATTTCACCTTTGCTGGTTCCTCTGGAGCCTTTTCCAGTCTCCCTCCTCTCTTCCACTTTGCTTGCCTTGCCCTTTTGGCTCTTTCTGCCTTGCTTTACAAACACACCTATTTCATCCTCCTCTATTAATACTCATAAGAATGGGAGAAGGTAGAATGAGGCTTAAACCTAGCTGTATTTTTAAAAAGCATTATAAAATGTGTAGGACAAATAGTTGTCCCACGTACTAACCATTTTTATTGTATGTACCGTCAGCTGTTTTAAGTATAGTCAGGGTTACAGTTAGAAGATGGAAGTTTTTAACATTTAATTAAGAGTTTGTGAGGAATTTCTGTAGTTATATTAATTTTATTGATTGTGTTGCATTAATTAATGTCTGTGCCAAAACTGAATAAATACGCAATTGAAGAAAATCATTAACCAGAAAAAAAAAAAGCCAACAAAGAAAAACTTCATCCCCCAAAATAAAATCAGGAGCCATACTTGGCATCTTTAGCTGCTTTACTTTAAGGATATTTTTACTGATACTCAGCTCAAATTTTTCCTCTTAATTCTACTATTCTGGGGCTCCTGGACTTCCATTTTCCTCTCCTGTCTCTCCCATACTCACCATCTCATCAAATAATTTCTTTGCAGTAATTACGAGAATCAAAGCTGCCTTGTTGCAGTAGGCTAGTCCCTTCCCCAAGCCCCTCACATTTTTAATGCTGTCTCATTGCCTCGTCCCCAGAGCGCCCGGCTGTGCGGACTGCCCGTGGGTTGGGCTCGGTCAGGTGAAGCTCATCTCAGAAGTAAGCACCATCCATCATGTGGAGCTGCACAAAAACGGGCCATTGTCTCTCTGCTTATAAGAGTATCATTCCTCATGCAGATCCAAATTCCAGGGGAGTTTTTTCTTGCATTTGCATCATATTGCAAATACTTGACACCTGCACATTCTTTATATTAGCTTGGCATCTGTATTTGATGGCTCCCTGGTATGTCTGAGTTTAGCAATGCATCAGAAAACAATTTCTTAGGCCACAGATTTTCCTGGATTAGTGACAACAGTCGATTGGATTTATTAATGCTTGCCATCTATACTACCCAAACATTCAAGTGAATGGATATGCATTTCACAGATGCAAATACGATATTACATTCAGTAGTGTATTAAAACAAGAGTGTGCTAATAAATTTAGCAAAGCCTCAGAATTTAGTATATCAATATCATTTCAGTGCTAAGGCTGGTTTTCAAATATCATCTCTAAAATGTAAAAGAACAGACCAGAACCTTTACTTGCCATTCAGATAAAAGCATCTGTTGTTTTCAAACTGTTAGCTAGTTGTATTTTCACTTCTTTTAATACTTTCTCACATTTCATTTTCCTTGAATTTTATTTGCATTCTGATGAGACAAAAAAATCATAATAGACTTGCAATGTTTCATGCAGTCATGAAACAAATATCAGAAAACTGTCAGCGAAAATGGTCATCATAGCATTTCTAGTCTAAAGGGATTCAGTGGTGTTTGAATAGGCAGCTAGATTTTGGACACTTAACTGAATCAAATCTCTGGCAATTCGAATTTTCATTCTGTTCCAGCAGGATTTAAGGCAAGGCACCATTAATTAATAGAACCTTGTGGTAGGTGCCTGAGAAAAGAATAATAACTAAAAGGAGTTATTAATTGTCAGACTTTCTATGATTCACAGAAGACTGTGCACTGTTGCAGGTAATGTCTCTTCAGTAGCAGAATTTTAAATTGATGCTTCCACGAAGCTCTTCTATGATAAGCAATTGTTTCTTCCTCCTTGTAGAACATGAAACATGCACAGCAAGGTTTCCTTGTGTTAAGAAAGTAAAGAATACTGCAAAATTATTAGAACCTGGAAATCATTCTTCAGAGGCTGAAAACTGCAAAATATTATTTTTTGTTTGAAAACTCCTTGTTTTGGTCTAGAGTGGGGAACACAGCAGTCCACTCTAAACAAGTGAGTACACTCCCAACCCTGCTCAAACAATTTGTTCACAAATACTGTTTTAAAGTGAGCTAGTCTCTTTCAATTCAGTGACAGACACCCCCAGAAGGTAGCAGGCTTCATCTATCTTACAAGTGTGGGTACCCAGAGGTAGGCAATCCAGTGCCATTGGAGATGCTCAGCGGTGCCGTGCATTGGCTCCAGCCCCTGCCCCAGAAGGGCATGGGTTTCTCGCTGCTCTGCGTATTTGCCAGCTACACCCAGGTATCTTGGATGCAGTACAAGCCATGACTCAATGAGTCCCCCAAAAGCGTCCAGTGCCATTTGAGATAACCTAGAAAAGGAGGGGTAATGAGCGGGACTAGAAGATGCAGACACAGGACATACAACAGCTCCAGCGGGCAGCTGAACTGAACCCTGCAGTACCCAGGATGGCAACGGTGCCTCTATTTAGACAACAAACCCCCTCCTCAGGGTGGGATTCAGCTCACCCAAATTTAGGAAACTGATTCTCTTGCCTAAACTTAGGCCTTTAGTTTCATTTAATGTTCTCGAGACCATCCCACCTGGATGGCCTTCTGCCAATGGGGCAGGGTGCAGGTCCTGTGTCACGGCTGCTGGCTCTGGGCAGATCTCTTGGGTAGCCTAAGCTGTTTCAAGTGACACCAGACAGCAGTATTCAGGCAGCTGAACAAAAGCCTTAAACTTAGAACTGAATCAACAGAAGAATTTTAAGGAGGCTGTATTGACAGTTTAAAAACCTAGTATGAAATCTTAGACTCCACTGCAGGAATCAGAATATGTCAAATTAAAATGGGGAAAGAGACTCCTCTAATTTGCCAGACCCCACATTTCTTAAAGAACAAGATTGATTTACATTTTAAGACTCCTGTATCATGGGCAATCGTATGTAAAAAAAATGGTGTTCAACAATTGCAATAAAATGGTACCATTAAATTAGCTCCCAATCTGATCGACTTATAACTAATAAGTAAGTCAAAACAACAGCTAAATATAATTTTTTAAGCTATCTTACATATAGTCACAGAAAGCTCTCACCTTTTGCAAGAGAATAAAAAAATAACTCCTGCCTGAAATTTCATCCTTAGATGTCATGACTTTTGACACTTCCACAATGTTCTTCACTTCTCTGACAGATTTTAGGAGAACAAGTCTGGCACATAAATATAGCTGGAAAAAGAATGCTGTAGAATGATCTCATAAATTATTTTAAAGATTCATTTTACCTCATGATTCCCCAGTAGCTGACAATCATGGGATTAACACCAGTGGCCTTCAGAGAGCACTTTTCATTTTGCAGCCAAGAAACGACAAGACACAAAGCAGGTACTTACTTCAGATATTTATTGTAGTCCATCAGAGAATATCAAATCCCTGTTTTCAAACCACCAATATACATTGCCTTCATGGTGTGAGTGAAGGGTGATGAGAATGAGAAGAACTGATGAACATGATTTAGATTTGTTTAACACATCTTGGATAAAAATGAATTGGACAGTTTTAAGTCAGAGCAGTTATAGTTTTATTCTTTATATGGTAAAGCAATCTAACAAAACCAATACCATAAAAATAACTAGAGTGAATAAGGCATGTCAAAGTCTTCACTGAGGTGTCAAGTATATATATACATACAGTACTGAATATTAAGCAACAGTGTAAAAGATCGCCCCACACTTTATTACCGTTGTAATTATGAACTAATAAGGTAAGTGTCATCAGTGTTGTTTGAGAGATAGACACCAAGGATAAAAGCACAGGTTTAAATGGTTAGTATCAAACTTGTTAGATATGCTTCTCCTGGTACTGGAGCCGATGGCAAACTCTCACTAGCTTCAGTGGAAGGAGGACCAGAGAGGCTGGGGAAGGCGTTTCTGATCCTCCATTGCATAGTCCTCACACAGCGCAAATTACATTGTCCAGATTGCTGTAACACTTTTAAACTTTGGATCGAAAGAAGTTACATTGGGGAGTCCTTATCCATACACCTTGGGAATAGTTACCTCACCAAGAATGACTACTTGTGATCACCTATCTTTAACACTTGGATTAATGGGCTGTGCGCAAACCACCTAGCATGGCATCGTGCATGTCTGTAACGGTTTCTAAGCTGAAGATGGTCATTAATCATTCACATAGCTTATTATACCATGATGCCAGACCAAGGATCCTCTGAACTGTCAACGGAGAGAAGTAGAAGCAACATATAATATATGCACCTACAGCAGGTGGAAAGAATATGTTTCCCTATTTCTGTCTGTTGATAGCACAGACAGTCAAGATCTCATGGCATTGGGTGGCAGCTAGTTTGACTCCCTCGTTGCTTTCTTGACGTTGCATGCCACAGTAGCTGCTGCAACTGGATACCTATAGTAGATGGTCTGCATATGACTTTGTGTGTTGCATCAGTAAGACTTTCCTGACAAGCAATCCAATCTTTTTTAGCTGAGAGATTGCACTCTCTGCGTGGAGAGTTCATTAATTGTGG
Source organism: Haliaeetus leucocephalus (assembly GCF_000737465.1). Lineage (NCBI taxonomy): Eukaryota > Metazoa > Chordata > Aves > Accipitriformes > Accipitridae > Haliaeetus > Haliaeetus leucocephalus. The sequence goes on along the minus strand of NW_010973062.1, from coordinate 50,559 downwards.
ATTCTATATTCTAATGCTTTACCAGTCCACTTACAGCAAGATTAATATAAAGGTCAATATGTCTTCTTGTTTAACTGAGAAAAGTCTCTTTATTTCTCATTATAAAGACAACTGGAAAAACTGTGTTTTCTAACATTTTTAACACAGTGTTTTTGGGGAGATTCATTGATAAAGAGTTTGCTGTGATTTTGAAAAGAATATCCTTAAGATCTAATAATCACGATTAAACTTGCATGTAATGATCAGAATTTTATGTAATGGTCTTAACAAAAGCAAAACTTTGGCTAGTAATCAGTGACAATCAATTAGACTTTCCAACAAGCCATTGCAAATTTAAAATATGCACATGAATAAACAGTAGAATAACACTATGAGAGAAATAACTTGCCTTACACTGTCATCAATGAAAATACGTATTCATTAATATATGTATACTATGAAGCAGGGAAACTAACAAGGTACAATCTGTCTGAAAAGCATTATGTGGATAACGTTTGCAGGCAAAAGGCAGGGCAAAGAAAATTAATCTTTAAGAATGCTAGTTATTGTCTCAGTCTGCTACTGAATATTACAATCCTATCCTAACTCTCAAATGTGTTGTAAGCACTAAAAAAGGATTTTTCAGTAGGCAGCAAAAGAAAGTATTGATTTAGAAAATAAAACGTATGGCCTTTTTCAAATGCCTTTGTCTAGTAACATAATATTGCACCAGGCAAAATTGCCTTGGCTGAGCAGCAAAGGTCTTCTAACGCCTATATTTCAGGAAGATGCGTTACAAAAAATGAGTTTAATAGGAGGTCATTCATTATCTGGTAGTAATTTTAAGGTACATGAAAGAAGCAGGCGCAGCACTACAGAGATAGATATATATATATATATATGTAAATGACTGTTAATACAACCTTTCCAACAAAATATCCCTGCAGTCAAACTTTTCTTACTAATGGTCAGGAACACAGCAGTTTATAGTTTAACTCTTCTGTGATTTCCAAATACCATCTTTAGCATCCTTGACATGACAAATTGTGAAAGAAACAAGCTTAAGAAACACAGAATTCATTATAAGTCTTGAGGGAAGAAATGGTATTTACATTACTAATCACTGCTTTGTGAAAACCACATTAACTGTTGTGCACTGGACTTAATAAAGACATAAGGGGAAATGGAAAAGCAATGGGCCGAACAGTACCGTCTGAGATATTGTCTTGAAAATGTCAAACACTTCCCTTCTTTTTATCCACAGGGAAATCTGAATGCATTTCTACTAATCAAAACTTTCTGGAGGAAAGTGTGTGGAAAAGAAAGATGTCATGAAAAAGACCCAGTGGCTGCTTGGGTAATCCACTGGGTATTGTGTCATGTCATTCTTGGGTGATGGACAGTGGCAGTATGATTATAAAGCTGTAATTCAGTTAAGGGGGGGTCAAATGATACCATTAGAAGTAAGAGCCACTTTCTGTGGATTATGAATTTCATTTTAAAAAACCCCACCAAATAGGACGACAGTTTTGATCATCAGTATTTTACCCAATTCATTTTTGAAGAACATATCTTCGTAAATATAGGAAAGTCATAATTTAACAATTATTGTAGCTTGAAAGTAAGGAGGTAGGGGTTCTGAAATGCTTGGTGAGCTTTTACAAGTTTTATTGTGTTCAAATAAAAACAAGGAAATAATGAAATTCATATCAGTAAAGCCCTAAAATACTGTGAACGAGACACCATTTAGGTTGCTGTTTTTATCTGCATAGTTGTCTTTTCTCTACATTTTCCTTACTAGTACCAGCAGATGTTGCCAAAGAATTTATGCAGACTCACCCTTTTCCACAGTTATTTCAGAAAACTGCAGCAACACTTATAGAGGCACAAGCTATAATCTTCTCTAAAGCACAAGTCCCTGCCTGGGACTCTCCTTATTAGGTCTGTGTCAAGTATTGTGGTAAATGGAGTCCTTCCAATACTCTTTTATAGCATATGCACTTGAAATTTACTGGCTTGTGGCTGTATTTATAGAGATATATATGTGTGTATATGTGTAAATAAACGTGTATACAGGGAGAGGGATGCACGCTCACATATACTATGCGAGTGTGCCATTCTCAGAAATGCAAAAAGGAAAACAAAAGTGGAAGAGCAAGAGACCTAGAAAATTGGACACTGAGTGGGTGCTTTATGGCTAGGGCTTTTGGTTTCTGCCACATTTCAAGTACCAACCCCCAAAGAGTAGGTTGGGGAAAGAAAAAGAACTTAGTCATTATGGATTCCCAAGAGATGGTGGGGGATAGAGAGGAAGCTGCACTTAATTATTTTCTGCTTTTAAAAAGTTATGTTCTGTCATAATAATCAGCTGTTTTGCAAGAGGCGTGTTAGTGGTTTGTCAGCATTAACCTGTGTATATTAACCTTGCTTTCTCTACTGACCTCTTAGAAGATGTGTATTTTTCCTTTCATTGACGCAGTAAGGCCTGAGACTGACAAACGACTAAGTGCGTTAATGAATAAACCTGAAGGGTATCTTTATCACAGTTCTCACTCTTGAGGCACTGTATTAATCTGCTTTCTGCCCTTTGGCAATGAGCACCTTACTCCTCGCTAACTCTCTGAGTTGGCTTGAACCCTGCGCACTGCTTTCATCAGCCTTGGAAAGGCATCTGGGATTTCAGGAGAAACCTGTCGGAGCTCCATCCCTTGTGCATATGCACACTGAAGGCAGTTGCCTCACGTGTTCGTAGCGAAGCTAGTTGACAGGTTCAAATGTCTTACAAGGAAGAATATAAACGTAACAGCATCGGGCAGCATTCAGAACAATGAATGCATGTTGGTTTTATGTCTAGTTACAACAGGGTTGGTTTGGCCCAGAAACAAAGTCATGATGCTATGACTCCCCCAGATGGGATCCCGCTCCAGGCTCCTCACTCCAGCACTGGCACGAAGAAGAGGCACCGTTGTGCCGACAAGGAGGACAGGAGAGAGCCTGGGTGAAGCCTGGATCCCCCATCTCACCACTGGCAGCTACTTCCAGGCACTTAAGTGAGGTGCCTACGTGACAGGCCTCGTCATCCCAGTCTGCCTGTGCAGGGAAGAAAGGTAAGCCCCTTCCCAGACATGGAGGTGCCCATCTCTTTTGAGATCAAAAAAGACAACCCTGCTTAGCAACATGCTCCCTGAAGCGCCTAGTGCTAGGTGGGATGACCCGAGGCCCTAAGACACAGCTGGTTTTCGTGAAGACTGACAGGGTGATAGGAAAAGGAGTCAGTGCGAAAGGATTTCGTGCCTGAGAGAACATAGGGATTGCCCATCAGAAAGGTCTCGGTGCTCTTGGCACTGTCACCTCTTCGTGCTTCCAAGCTCTAAGTCTACAAGTGGACCAAAAGTGCATTTACAGCTAATAAAGCAGAGCTTTCCTAGTCTGTCTATTGTAGTTAGTCATCATAAGGCTGTATATGATTGTAGTGGAAAGAAAAGTCTGGTGTTGCATCCGAAGTAATTATTACAAAAGGCTATATACAGAAAGAAATTCAATTGCATTAGCCCTACAGAAAGTGATTTAAGGCATTTTGCACAAAAAATATTGGGCTCTGTGAAACCTATTTCACAAAGGTATCAAAACAATTGTACATATTTTTCTGTTTCTGTCCATGGTACACTACTTCTCCGAAGTTACAAAGCCATAAAGAATCTTTTCCTTAAAAGTTCAAACTCTGCCTTGCTACGCTGATATATATATACACACATACTGCCATATGCTGCTAAATACTGTATCTTTTTAAGTAGCGCTTGGAGATGGGAGAACTTGGGATTTTTCTTTAGCTTTCATTTTGATTGGAACTCTCCCAAAGCTGAAACTGTACCATTTAGTTTCAGGTATGGTCTATAAACAGGATCTGTAGGGGTTTTTTTGTGTGTCAGATTAGGCTGAAATGTTAAAATAGGATCAGTAGAAAAGCAGGTTTAATGTTTAATGAGATTTTTTCAACCCAACCCTATTTCTGCCTAAAACCAATTTATTCTAAACTTGACTTGCATTCAAATATCACCCCTATCAATTCACATTTAACTATGTTAAATACTAATCTAGAAATACAGCATCAAAACCGGAGCTAACAATTTGCATGCTTTCAAGCAATGTTCATACGCCTGGAGTCATAAAAGTTTAACAAGCAAGTATAAATGTCAATTGATACCCGAATCAAGACATCTGACCTACTTAAACAACACCCTTTCTTTGAATTTGATAAATGTAACAAAATTGCTAGTGGAAATTAAATGATATTGCTCACCAACAAAACAAAGTAACCTCGGAGGAGTCAGTATATAAATGTCCATCAATTCATGTTGTTCAGCATCTCTGAACATCTGAATGCAAATTCTTCATTTGTAAATTTGTGTTCAGATTAGGTAAAAGTTGAAAAGAAACTTCAGAATATTTTGGAGATGCAAGTGCTCCTTTCTCCCCCCTCAAGTACATGCACATATTCACAGATTATTTACAAAATATTCTTGCAGCCTCAAACTCAACTAATAGCACAAAGCTGAAATCTGAACTCCTCCGACTTCTCTTTGGGCAGATTTTTAAGAGTGATCATCACTCTGTAGCTTGTACAAGCAAACTAAGATTGACCGACTACTTAAAATTGGTCTGTGTTATCTAAAGACTGAAATAGTTAATCTGTAGTTATGTTACATGCATATATCATAATATACACATAGCCAACATGAAAGTAAATCAAATGAAGCCCAGAATGTTAAAATAAAATAAAAGGAAAAAAAAAAAATCCAACACCAAACCTCAAAACAATCAATTACAGAACTGATATGAATTGCTTCCTGATGTTGTTACCCGTTCAGTTAATCTTGCTATAGAAAATACACAAATTCTTTGCCATTGCCCTTGCTGGCTCATCAGCACAGCAGACAATAACAAACCAGAAACTGGATGCTATAGTTACAAGGAAGAAACAGAATTTTGCCACAACTGAATGAATGAGCCAAAATGTAGTCTATAAGCTCTAATTATACACTAGATAATTGAAAAAAGACTCATCAGGATTTATGTCAGATGATCAAGAACATACACCCAGCAGAGCATGTTTAGAATGGAGAATAAAAGCTAAAGGTGGGGTCTGATAAAGCCTGAAAAAAACCCCAAATTAAGTGGGCCAAATCTCTTTGTTGCTACATCCTGTGTCTGAAAAGAGAAGCAATAAGTGCTACCAAAGGCACAGAGATCTGGGGAAGGGAGACTGAAAAGACAGTTCAGCCTGGTTAAGAAGATGGTCATAGGGACACTGGTGGCTCAAAGACAGGTGGGACGCGTGGCACACAGGAGCAGGAGAGCCAGACAGGAAGCTTTAGTTAGAAATGTTTATCATCAGAAAACACCGATATGCCAAAAAGGACTTGGTTTTTTTTTTTTCTTTCTGGAACACACTAGCTTGATGAAACCTTCATTTTGAAAGATTTTTCAGGCCCGGGATGATATTTTGAGGTGAGGACTGAGGAGAAGAGGGAGGAGAAAGAGCACAGCCCACCTGTAACCTGGTGTCTGGGGTGTTTAATGGAACGTGGGAGACCTCTGCAAAACCTTGGCTGAATGACTGGAGTCTGGGCTTTCTCCAAAGCCCCTGTGAGTGATGTCCTCAGGCTTGAGAAGAAAACTCACTAGATGCATAGTGGAATCAAGTCATTTTTGTGAGATGTGAAGGACTTTCATGCCTCAATAATGTATATTGTTAGGAAAAAAGGACTACTGACACACAGAAATCTGTTTTAGGTAGTAAGCTCTTCCTCACACACTGAAAGATACAGAATTAGCCAACATACCTGGAAACTAAGAAGAGAAAGAAACCTTGCAGCAGACTACAGGACGCCACTGACTCGTGAAACAATATTTGGGCCTTTGCTCTGTCCATGAGCGGGTGGTTATAATTAGATTGCACAGAAAACTCACCAACAGTAGGTTGAAAGGAAGAGGTGGATAGCTGTGAGGAGCACCAGCTGTCCCTTGCGTGATTCTATTGTTAACCCACCCTGGTCATATATATACATATGCTGGTTCTCACCATGAAGTCACTGCTCCCCTCGCTCATCCCTCAGTTGTCTTTCTAACCATCTTGGAAGAACAAACTCCACCATCGGCAGGGACAACTTGCACGCCTGGGATGCTCCTTGCTTCAGGCAATCTGCGTGGGAGCTCAGCAGAGCCCTGGAGAGGTATAAAAGCAGCTCCAGGAGTTGACAGCAGCAGAACTGTTTAAATGGCTAGCCTCTCGCTTTGAAGAAAGTAAATTTCTTTCCAACTTCCCCAACACTTGGAACTGAAAGCCATATACTTTGTATTTTTTTCAAGGAACAAAAATCACACTGATTTCTATTTTAGAGGAAGTAGATTTGTCTTCCCTGGAAATTTGGATTTAAAAGGTCTTCAGAGATACTGACAGATGGTACCCCTCTATATCTAAGACAAATAGTTGCCATTCTGTATCTCTTTTTTTGCTAACGATGAACGGATACTCCCTTTCCCTATTGCCTCTCAAGAAAAAAGACAACTTCTTTTGGTAATGCAGCTGTTCTGAGTTTAATAAACAAACCGGATGCTGCCTAGTGCTTAAAGTATTAAGCCTCACAGATTTCTTGGTGCCAGAACAAAGGAGGAAAAGGAAGAAGAAATTTTTTTCCCAGTGCACCATGAGACAAAAGCCTTTCACTGTTAAGTATCAATGCTACTTAACTAAAAATAAAGGTGAAATGAGAGCTGATTGAAATACTGACCAATTTTCTTGAAATTGTTTGATTTAACCATGTTAGACTTTAAGTTATGGACAAACCTGTGTGACTTTCTTCAATTTCTGGACAGTCCAGAGACATCGGCTGTGGGGAAGCCGGGCAGAGAGACTGCGACTGCTTTGGAGTAAAGTTTGAAAACTTGGGTTTGGAAATATGGGTAAGGATGCTAATGTCACCTCTTTCATGGACAATGTTGCTGTTTGAGATTCAGAAAGAAATCAAATATGAACAGCTTCCAGAAAAATAGACTTACTTTTTTCTCCCTGATTATAGTCAAAAGCCTTGTTAATGACAAAGTTCTCATTTGTTTTGTCACGGGGACAGGATTTCACACAGGTGCAATGCACTGGTTTCTTATACGACCACATATGATACACAATTAGAATTTTAAACTATGTAGTCTGTTTAGTAGAAAAAGTAGTAAGTACTGTAAGTGAACACTTCGTGTTATGTTGGCAAATTACCCTGAAGTGATTGTTTGGTTATATTGGTCAGCAGACTTGAATAGGATAGACTGTTGGAAAATGTTCTGACAATTAATTTGAGACCATCTCTCTTGCCTGATGCTAGAATTTTATTTTAAAAATCAGTTTCAAAGTTCTTGGTTCTCCATTAGGTCTCCTATGCTGTTTAACAGATGAGAAAATGGTTCCTATCACATGCTTATCTTTCATGTACCCTATTACCATGGTATTCTGGTCTTTATCATTGTTTTATCAAAAAAAGGTCGTAATTACACGTTAATATGATCCTCACAGTCCATGTGAGTAGCTGTAATGGAAACATAGCCCCGTTCAGTGCATTACCTGCCCTAATTTTCTTGGAAGTAGGTATTGCCGTGTCTGTTATGTTTTGACAATGTATTCTCAGCCCCACAGCTAAGACTTAGACTTTGACTGTTGAATTTGCCTTTGAACTTATGGCTTTTGCAATTCTATGTAACATTCCACTGTTGTTCACTCTACTCATTCTCATCCAGCAGATTTGAACATTTATGGGTTAATATAGTAAATATAGCTTTGTGGTCTTTGAAATGTGGATTTCTTCTTAATATCTGAAGTCTGTCCAGAAATTTGTTTCCATACTGAAATCTGTAGAAATCTGATTTTCCCAGCAGAATAATTCTAAAATTTTCTGTATTCAGTTTTAATGGATTAAGTTTGGAAGTAAATTAAAAAAAACCAAACCACAACTTGCATCAGTGCTGTGATTTATTTTTCATGTTGAAGTAATAAAAGTCTCAGTAAGTATAGTTACATTTGATAATGATTCAGAGTCGGTTAGTAAACTGAAAGCAACTGCTGCCTGCTGAGATGCTGTATGCGCAGTCCACCTCCCAAGAACAGCTGTAGCTCACAGCCATTTTGCATGGAAGCAGCTCAAACTGGTTCACACATCTGTGGGAATCATTATTCCTAAAAATCCCACAGAACGGGGATGATTTGTATGGCTGAGACTCAGATTTTGGGAGCTTTCCATGGAGAGAGCTCTGTGATGCCTCTTAGGGAATTGGGACAGATCAGCCCTTACCAGAACCCCAAGGCACAGGTTCCTCTGCTCTTCCTCTTTAGCAGAAAATCTCTACTCTCTTTTTCCAATTCTTTCTGACTGTCTTTTTTGAAAGGCCTAAGTTTAGCCACAGTTCAGGTAGTCTGCGCTGCAGTTACAGTAGTGTGTACTGAGTTATCAGTAGAAAAATCTGCAGTACACGGAACACTAAAATTTGGGGATGATGCAAAAGCAATTTAATTAATATTAAAACAGAAAACCTGACAAGGCTCTATAGCATTGGTTACGTTATTAACTGCATCTAATTTTTTAATAGCCTCCACTTTAGAAGAACATAAAATGTCAAGAACTTCTGGACTGCACAGCATCGAGGGTTTATACAATCAAAGGATTTTTCCTTAGGACTTAGGTCCTCTTTCTTGAACAGGTAATTGTCTTCTTTATCATTTCTTACTTTACCGGCCACTAACTAACAGAAGACAAATATTTAAATTGTGGCACACCAAAAAATTACCTTAGGAGAAGAGTTATTGGATGTAAAGGATGTGCAAATAGAAACATTGGAAATTATGTAGATTCTCACATTTACGAACACGAATGCTCTTTCTTTTCTTTCCTTCATTCCCAGTTTCATTTGCTCTGTAGATTTAATAGCTCTCTTAATCTCGGAAAGATGCAATGTATGAACAGAGTATTCAACCTTTAGGGACTATTAAAGGCATGTATACCTAATACAAAGGCATCTCCATCTCCTGACAAGATATCACCATGCATAATAGCAAAGTAAGTGGAGAAATAACAGGGAAGAAATAAATTTCTGGCCGAACTCCCATGAGACAATCACATTTCGGCAAAGATCGTTCTGGTTTGTTGTTTCACCAGCAGTTTGTAAGATCCAGTCCAAGCAGAGCAGGACCCCTCCTGCAAGCTCCCCGAGGCAGAACAGACTTCAGCAATCGCCCTAGTTCTTAGGGATCCCTCTTACTCCTTGCCCACGAGTCCATGGAGGTCTACAAAGAGCTGAGAGCACCCTGGACACCCAGTTTGGCTGCACCAGCTGAAAACAGCCATCAGATCACCTAAACGTGGACCAAGGCCAACACAAAGAGTCCATCAGCTCCTCAACCAGCAGTGTGGAGCAGGTCCAACAGAGGACTTGCCTCAGAGGGCTTGGACTTCGTTACCTGTCAATAAGCTTCCAGGCCCAGAATAATCAGATGGAAATAGTATCAGTTACCACTGAATAAACACAGAGTGGGATAAATCAAAATGACACTCAACTTGTCCTGAAACAAAGTTGCTGAGGAGGAGAAGTGTAGAAAGGGTGTGTATATGGGTAGAAAGCGATGACCAGGGGAGAATTTTAAAGGGCTCTCCTTGTAGAAAGCTGCATGTGCAAGTTCAGGAAAAAAAATTGAAAGAAAAGATCCTCTTCTTGGTACCTGCTGCACCAGGGCCAGCAAAAATAGCCTCTGAGAATTGGCTTACACTCTGCTGTTTAGCTTCCTGAAGACATTAAATGCTGAATGAGACAAAGATCTGCTCTAGAGGGAACCAGCAGAGGAGCAGGAAGCACGGCTACGGACATGGGAGACCCCAACACCTCGCCAGCGGCTCCTGCACACTAGGCTGGGCCCAGAAGAATAGATCATTATACTTTGAAGTAAACAAACAAATGGGAAAAAAAAGAATGGAATACAAGTGGCTCAAAACCTATGCTTTTCGTTATTAGACATAGTCTATAGATAGTTTGTAAATGCTTTTTGGTAAAAGTGCTTAAGTATACTTTATCCTAACGTGCTGCATGTTTTCTACTTTAATTTCATGCCTAAATCGATAGCTAATTATAATTTGACAAGAAAAAGAGATTGCAATGGATATGATCTACCTGCTCTGCTGTTAAATTGTAATGTGGTTGGCTGGCTTTGCAGTGTTACCACAATTTGTCTATACCATTTCCAGAGTCACTGTAAGAACCAGGAAATAAATTTCTGGCGAATCATTTCAACACCATGCAGAATTGTCCCAGAAGCCCTTTGTCTGTGGCTGATGGAAGAGGGAAGGTTTTGATGTCTAATTGTTGACACTCTTTTGTCCAGGATTTAAACAGTTTGCATCTTGGATCTTACGACCCGACGCAAATAAGGGAAACTCTTTCCAGGACCATGGTCATTTAGGCAATGATTATTAAAGCAATGTATCCTTGAAGAATCTGAGAGTACAACTGCCATCACAAATAACATCCGTGTCCTTCTCTAGGCCTCTCACACAAACTCACATGCCCCCCACAAATACACATATATGAGAGAGGTTTTCTCCCCCACCCTGCAAACCTCTTAAGAAATGGACAACTGGATATGTAAAAAATTCTCTTCTTTCATTTTCGTGCTCACCAGTCATTAAAGGGTTACTTTTCAGAGCAGCACAAAAAAAGAAGAGCTGGTTGACCAAACATTTTTTTCTTACAAAGAAGTGTCAACCCTGAGCTTGTAATTAAGAAGTTAAAATCTGTGATTTATATATATTTATATATATAAAAATAGATGATCATACTAAGACTAAAAAAGTGAAAGAAATCTCCATGTCAGTACTATATATTTGTTTGTTCTGAAATTTTGTAGAAGAAATCCTTGTGACACTGAAATTAACTGATATGAAAGATGTAGGTAGGTGTGAAACACACTATTGATCCTGTTGCTGTTAGTCCGTTAGAGAATTGCCGTCTTGGTAGGATAATGAACATGGTAGCAGAAAGTCCTAATCAATGTCAGAACAGTGACAAAAGGAAAGAGATTATATCACAAGAGATTATTTTCTGTCCGAACCCTTGAGGGAAGATTTGTCAGGAGCGTTGTTTAGCATTACCACCACGGCTGATGGTGAGCTAAGTGGAAAACTGTGCCAATTGTATAACATGGATAAATACTAAAAGAAGCTAGGTGAAATCGTGCTACTACTCAATTTTTTACTGGGCATTAAGATTTAAATCCTAAACAACTGTAACATGATATTCTGAAGCTAGTGGAGTTACTATCATACTAAAAGATAAACTTATTTTTCAGCTTCTCTACCTTCATACCAATCTGATGTGGTTGGCAGATGGAGTGCATTCACCGTTGAGACATACTTTTGTGTTGGAAAAAAAATCCAGACTTCCTCCCTATAACAATGATCATTCTGATGACCTGAATCATCCTACAAAAGTTCCTAAAGGAAACCTGGCTGTCAGTGAGGAACGGTTGCATTTTTTTTGTTCCTTTCTTGTCTTTTTTTGTTGTTTTGTTGATAGTCTGTTGAAATGCAGCAGTCTTGAGTCAGGCCTGATTCAGAAAGAAAACTGTTTTCTTGGTTTCTTCCCCCCTCTTTTTTCTCGTTAGGGAAAAACACACACTGTAAGATCCTTTTTTACTTTTGCAGCATAAAAGGAAATGAAGCTCAGAAAGTCTCCTGTAATAAAGGTTTGAGAAAGAATTCTCTCAAGAGTGGATATCGTCTTCAGAGATATCTGAAAAAGCAGGAAGCAGTTCAGTCTGGCACCTGGTACTCTTTGGGAAAACAAAAAAGGGAAGCAGGTTGCAGTACTGCTCTCTTCTTGTAGAAAACTGCAAGTGTTTGTGGCATGGTCCATTGTCCAAGAGTATAAGAAAAGAAGAAAGTTGGCTGTTTCTCTAGCTAAAACACAGTTTCTCTGACCAGATCCAGGATTATCTCCACTGTCTCTGCAGTACAAGACTGATGAAGACGACGAGCAATGTCTGCAGTGACCAGCCAGGCTGTGTGGCTGAAGCTTCCACCTCCCTCCTGTCGGAGTCGACCGGTGGTGCTTCGGTGGTGATGAAATCAAACTCGGTGGGACAGATGTCATCCGTACAGCCACTTCCGCTGCCCGAGCCGCTGGTTTCATCACCTGGCACAAAGGAGCAAGGAAAACACCATGAAGGCCATGGGTTACAGTGTTCATCCCTTTTCTCTGTTCCCGTTCCACCCGGCACCCCGGTGGGGATGAACACCTTGGGAACGGGAAAGTGCTGGTGGTGCTAACTTTCATTCAGTAAAGCATCCAAATGAAAGCCACTGTGATTTAATTAGGTGCTTAAATGCTCTCCAGAAAAAGGAGTGGACTGCTGGCATTATGGAAAGCCCTCAGTGTCTTGATGCATTTGACATGAAGATAAGCAAGAGAAGCAAAAGAAACAAATATATAACTGGTATTTCACGGGACAGAAAAAGACTTCTTTTTTATGTTGTCAGCAGCACAAAGATCAAAGAAAGCCATTGCAATGGAACTGATTTATAAATGTGTTCCAAAAATATACTTATTTAATGACAGTTAATGGTTTCTTACTTGTATCCTGGAAGTTGACATCATTTCCATTATATGCATTCTTCAGTTTGTTAGTCATGACACGTAAGGCCATGATTTGTTGTCGAATAAAGGTGTCTGGCCTTGTGATGTCCACATCTACTTCTGGATTGTTGATCTGGTTGGTCAAGCCATCGTTCATAATCTCAGGCAGGTATCTATATAGGGATGAATGATTAGTTTAAAATGCAATAAGTTTCAGAAATCAAAGACTGTACAGTAAGTGCTGTGCTAAGCAATTTGGTACTGATAATGATTACACAGTTCTTAAACAGCTCCAGTGAAACCATTTTAAAAATATGGTTTTTAATTTTACAGACTCTAAAGGATCTTTTCAGTAGCTCAGCTGCATGGAGAGCAGAAAGAATTTAAGCTCTCCAACCTCCTAACTCTCCACATACTTCCCAGCAAGTGCACTGGCTCTGTGAACTATGGAAGAGGTTCACCAGCCAGCAGTAAGTCACTGCATGTTCAGATCCTCTAGTGATAGGAATGGTTGCACACTAAATTAAGCATCTAACAGTGCATTCTTCTGTTTTTATTTATTTCTGCTTAAAAAATATGAACTCCTTTGTTATATATAGCATATTTGTTGTTCTGAGATAGTTTAGAAGGCTATCTTGAGGCATTATGGCTCTCTTTGTTTAAGTAAACCCTTAATTTTCTTCTCTAGTTCTTCCTTGCCTCCCTTTTTTGACCACTGTGAACAACATCTCCAGCCTATCCAACATCCAGTCCCATAAACAGCGTTGTGAGTTTACCAGACTCCAGTATTCTCTTTGATTTGGTCCTTATTCCTTATAAACAGGCTATACTTGCATCTTCCATGTGCTTTGTGCATAACATATTTAAGGTATGGCATTTCCTATCCATCCACATATATGAATTTTTTGTTCAGGCTCTTAGCTTATAATTTCTTGATTACGGCAGCATTCCCTTCTCTGATCTTGGCAAATGCAATCTTAGGCTGCTCACAGGCAGCAAGTGTGCTTTTGCAGGTATCTCTCCCCTACAAAAATCAGCCCATGCCTCCAATCATCCTACGGTAAAAGTCTTCATCATCTCTTCACTTTGTTCCCTGCTGCTCTTTGTCCTCAGGAAACTCTCCTTATAGGCATCTGCAAAGCCACCTTTTTTGCTGCTTTGAATCTCTGTTAAAAATTATCTACGCATTTTACAGCTGCTAGGCTGATAAAGGGCTGACATTATTTCTCTGTGCTAGCATGGTATCCTGAGAAAATAGTTTATCACTGCTTCCCTGTCCTCTCTTGTCTGTCTTTATTTACCTACTATCTTTGCATCATATTTAGACTGCAAGGGATTTGGGGCAGATCTACCCTTTGTTCATGTTCTTTATAAGGATACGATCTATTTTGTAATTCGTCTGCATACCAGGCTATCCTACTGATGTTTGTGGGACTCCTCGTGTGGGTGTGTGCTCAGCTGGTAATGGTAGCACAGTGTAGCTTACTAATGGCAAACTTTCATGATGCCCGGTACCAAATATAGTTTAAGAGTATTTCACTCTCACTTGTGCCAGCCCGATTCCCTATCAATATTCAAATGTGGTGTTGGTGCCAGTGTTATGTTCATATTGGCCTGGAAAATAAATATATCCCCTAAAAATAAATGTGAAAGTGAGGGAGAAGAAAAGGCTTTCTCTGCTGAAGTCATGGTTAAGGGAAAATAAGTTTTGTATTGCTTCTGGAGGTCCACAAAATGATGACTGCTTTGCTGCACCAGGGAAGGGTTTAGTCTCATCGTAATAGGTCCTTGCTTTGCAAGATGAGACTCATTTGTCATCAGTGGCCTTTGAAAGCTTACATGAGAATAATCCTGGGGGAGTGTGAACATATAAGAACAAAACATGACTGCCAAAAATACCCAGCCTCAAACTGCATGTCCTGTTGTTTCACTAGTACCATAATGAGAAATAACTATGCTGTAGGGATCCCATCCAGACTCCTGTGGTACAGGCTTAACTACGGTGAGCATACAGAAGCACCCCCTCTAGTACGGAGGACTGCAGACTGCAGTGTTATGAATCACCAAAGATAGAAATTGGAAATAATTCTGCAGAGCTGCCTGGAGGAAGCAGGACAGAGACCTTGGCACGCAGGGAAGCTCTGGGCTGCAAAGGAACAGCACCTCCATCTGTCACACGTCTCTACAAATGAAATGGCTGCTGTAGATAAATTACTCAGCCCAGAAGTAAATCAGCGATTTCAAGGTGCAGTTGATTAAAAAAAGTAAGAAGGTAAGAGTTGCCCTGCTGGCTCAGAGAGGATGTCCATCTTGCCCAGTGTCTTGTCCATGACAATGGCCATAGCTGTTAGCAGCTAGAGGTGATTTGAAATCACTGAGCGTTCATGTGGATTGCTTTCCTTGTTTATGAAGGGTTAGCTGCTCTTTATTGCAAGCCATCCATGAGAAGCTACGGCTAGCTCTGAACGGCAGTTCACAGGCTTTCTTTGACTGATTTATGTTTGATTTCATCTCGTCTTATCGGCAATAATAAAAGAAGAATGTACTGACTTCTTAGTGAGCTTTTTATATGGAGACGATATGAGTTAGATTGGAGATTTAAAGCAATTAGAGAGTGCTCTGGTGTGTTTTATCAAGGTTCATATTCTGCACTGTGATCAGCGTGGATCTGATGTCCTTCTGAAGACCATCTAACTTTAAACGAGCCAGCCCGTTCAGTCGCAGGAAGTGATTCAGTCAAACTGTCGCACAGCCTGCATTATCCCTGCATTATCTGCCTCAGGAGCTGGTCATCTCCAAAGCATTCCTGGCATGGAAGGGCTTAGTCTTTCAGGAGAACTGGGCCAGTGCACCTCACCTAGATGTGTAAGGGACCCATACTGGATGTGGGTCACAAGAAACCCATGACCTTATGGTTGCCTAAATGTTACGTAGATACTTAAATTCCCAGGCGAATGAGCCTCTTGGCATTTAGGGCATAAGAGCAAAAGAATTAGAGAGGCTGAAGATTCATCTTTAGGTTTATACAGATACCCAAACCTGTATGTCTAAATGCAAGTGTCTGCATATGAGCAGAGTCCCACTCTTGCCAGATCTAGTCAACACAAGATCTAGTCAAAACTACTCAGGAGTTTATTCGTCAGTGGAGCGGGGACAGCTGTTGGAGTCCCACATGCCTTTGGCTAAATGACTAGTTCATTAGATTTCATCTGCTGGGATTTAGTTGCACAGACAGACATCTGGTGCCATTTGAATGCTCTTGCTTATTCCTCCTCTTCTTACTAGTCCTGAAAAGTGTGGCTTTCTGCATCATACCTATAGGCTTGTGGGGGAGGTCTTGGACATCTGGGGCATCTAAAGTTATATCAGGTGTCTTTCTTTAGACAGCTGAATTGAGCTTTGAGTGCCACTTCAGCCTCCAGGACGTGTGCTGCTTGGTGTCCTGCTGTCACTCCAGTAGGGTTTGAATGTCCCATAGGTCCAGTGTCTTATTTGCCAGCTCCATGAAGGTGTCTTGACTATTTAGACCATCCCACGTAGCAGTAGATAAGCCTATTTAGGCAGTGGAAAACTGCCTCATTGACTACACTGACAGAATATTGGGGCTCTCTTCAGGAACCTTAACATTGGTGATTTTTAAAATGCTCAAGCAGTTCTAGTCCAGCCTCTGGCCCAGACAGGAGGTAGTGTCCTGTGTCATACTCACCTCAGACATGCCGGAGAGTCACAAATGACACTACTCTCACTTGGGTAACACAACTGACTCCTTATTGTCTCACCCACAGGCATCTATGTTAAGTGCATGAATTTACATGTCTGAATGTGAACCTGAATTCTGCCCTCATTACTGAACTAGTTCACCTGCTTCCTCAGGGGGGAAAAAAGTGCAGAAAAGCCTATATTGAATGTAAATATCTTTGAATTGTTTTCCTTTGTTTAAAGGACTGGTACAGATAGGGGAACACGCAGCCCAAGGTGTTTCGTGAGTGACAGCCTCTGAGAGGCAGCCCGGCACATGTTCTGACAAAAGCATTTTGATGTGTGTGGGGTAGGGTTAAGTCACACCGAATTGGAAGCCATGTCTTGGGACCACTTTTTGACAGAAGATTTGTTGCTGGCTGCGCAAAGTTGTTGAACACAGCTGCTTTTGCTGCAGTTCTGTAAGTGGAGACACCCCTGTGAATTTTAAGCTTTGCTGCTGCTTCTGCTCTCGTTAATGATCTCTTTGTAGGCCTGGCCATTACAAGAACTGTATGCCCATTATAAATGAAAAGAAGAGAAGTGCCAGCCTGAATCAGTGTCTGTTCTTTGCATCCTCCTAGCAAAAAAAAAAAAAAAAAAAAATCAGCTTTCTTAGCCCTTTGAGTATAGAGAAGCTGAACAATATTGTTTGTTTTCTGCTGTTTGCTCCTTGCTCAGCTATGTCAGAATTTTACTGTAATTTACATTGTTTTCTAAAATATTAATGCTTTCTGTTCCTCTTAGCCTTTCCACAGTTCTTGCTTGTCTCAGCAGACACAACAAAGATGTCTTTTGGCACATCATAGCCAAGTACCACAAAGCCTATTTAAAACCACTTTTTTTTTTTTTTTTTTTAATATCCAGTTGATGTTCCAGGGTGTCTGCTTCCTTTTCAAGTCTAAAAATGACTGATGAATCCTTCAGGTCATTTATATAAAGGCTGTAGCTATGAAAAAAACAAAACAAAACAAAACCAAAAAAAGGAGGAATCTTCTGGTTTTTAAGAGACATCTGCCTTAAAGGGCAGCATTCTCCATATTTTGCTGCTGCAGCAGCTGCTTACAGTACGACTGGAGCATCCCACCTAGGCAGTACTGGAGTTTTTCCAGGTGCACAGAATTGTAGGCAATAGAGTACAAAATACAGCACAGGCTTACTCAGGCTGGGCTGGGGGTAGGCAGTCACATCTGGTTCAGAAAGATAAGTGCAGTGGAAAATTGGCTTGTTTGGCTAACTAGATCACCTCATCTGATTTTGTTTGCTCGGGAGGTAATCCCCATAGGATATTTTCAGTTCATTTTTTTTCCTCCATCTTGGAGAACAGCTCGAGGAGATAGAAAGAGAGGAAGAAAATACCTCATCTGCCAGTTTGTTGGAAGGAAGAAGACGCAAAAATAAACTAGAGATGTCAATTAAGAATAGGCAGTTTTCACACTTCCCGAGAAGTGGTTTATTCACACTTTCACTAGTGGTGCTAAATGGTTATCTTTGCCTACCTCCAGGTAAAGGACATTCAACTCATTCTCATTGCAAGCCTTGCTGGTCAGCAATGAGCAGCTCTCCTGGGGCAGGGACTGATGTGGTAAGTCTTTCTTCCCACCTGAATTTCACCAGGAATTAAAGGCTCTCTGCTGGGGCAGTAGGCACTCCCATACATGTGGCAGAAGACAAAAATTTCAGGCCAGCTGAGACTCCATTCTGTGTTCGCTTTGGTGAAATACCTTGTAGTTTTTGGCTAGACATTGAACATTAGTGTTCATTTTTCCTTTTATGCCTTAACATGTCTCTATTTTTTTTCCTGTTTATAATTACTGTTTGTTTCATATATAATTCTATGTCTTCTTCATTGTACTTGGAGGAGTGATAGGTTCCTCATAGAAAGGAATGCAGGTCTCATCTCTTCCACAAATTACAGCTTTCCAGAGCTAAGACATATTAATAAGTCTATAGTCCTGATGAGCATGAGCACCAGAATGATAGTGCCTGAGCACAATCTCTCACATGGTTTGGTTGAAACAAGTTGGCTGAGTTGGTTGGAGCAATTCAAGGTTCTTCTCCTGACCACCGGAATGGTTGCAGATTTGGTTACTGTTCTCACTTCAGTAAAAGTCACTTATTCAAGGGCTAATACCTTGGATTTGGTTTAAGTCCTAAAGCCCAAATTCCACCATTCTTGGGAAAATTCCTTAATTTCTGGAGACCATCTATTAGTGAAGAGGTTATCAGCTGTTGTTAAGAATTTATCTGCATATAGAGAAGGAGCTAAATTTTTAAAGTTTGGTCTTGATGATGTTTTTTAGATCCTAAATATCCTAAAAAAATCTGTCTGCACATCTGGCAGAAGACATTAATTCTTTAAACATAAAATTCTGTTCAAGTTCTTTTGTGAATACAGATGTGATGGGGAAGTACTGCTGGGCATCTCTCTAAAAGGCACTTTGTCTGAAGTAGCTATTATTATTTTTTTTAATATGGATTTTTCAAAAAAAGAGGTTCACCCACCTAATAAATATTTTCCCATTTCCACAGCACTTGGTTTCTACCTGATGTGACCTGATTAAAACCATTCTTCGTACAGGATCAGCAACGAGCCAAGTGCACCCTTCCAGAACACCAAATGGATGATTCTGTTACCCCATGATTACGCGTGAATTGGCGACCTTCATTTGGCATCCTTGTGTCACTGTAAATTAATCATGGTAGCAAAGTGATATCTGGGGAGTGTAATAACCACAAGTGACCTTGGTGTAATGCCTCTCTCAGGAGAAAGCCTAGCTTTCATTTTCTGTGATCTCAGGTTTGTAACTCTTTTCCCCCGTAAAAGCAGCATCGAAAGGTGACGTGTAAAATGAAACATGAGGCATAATGTCTACCTGGCAATTCAAAGTTTCTAATTCTTTATACCATCACAGGCTCTGAGCAAAACCCAGCAACAATCTCCTTTCCCAACAGTAGCCAACACCCTGTTGTCTTCTTACTTGTAGTCTTAATGTCTAGGAAAACAGGAGGCAGCTAAATTTCCTTTTTTTTTTTTTTTTTATCATGGGCTGTTGTCTTATTCTCTGGAATTCAAAATGCAGCTCCTCATATAGCACAGGGGTGCTTATGACAGGTGCACAGTGAACACAGATAGATACATGCATATTCGCCAGATTTTACCACCCTTGCTCTTGTGAACTAGCGTTTGATACCAGATACTAATCAGTATGATCAAAGAAGCATTTATGTTTTTTTTCTTTATGCAGCAGTAAATGTCCTTGTTCACCAGCCAGGAGGTGATTTTGCATCTAAAGCTAGTTATTCTCAATAATATTTTCATAATATTTTCAATATTATTTCATATACAGGCCATGGCATTCTATGGTATCTCTCTGATTTATTACTCTTCTCTCCACCTGAAGCATTTATTGAATTCTCTTATTAAGACTATGACTATACATTTCTTCTGTGAATGGATATGAAATAGAAACTGGACAGAAGAGCAGTGGCTGGGCCTGCTGAAACTATATTTTCAGGTGATGCTTTGAAGCTGTGATTCCACATCCAGTGAAATGTCTGTGTTAAATTAATCAAGGAGATTATCAGCAGACGATAGCTTTTCTCAACGGCTCCAGAACGTTAATATCAGAAGGCATCATGGAAATAGCTAGGCTTCTCATAAGATAAATACTGCAAAAGGAGGGTGAAAAACTACATGCATAAAATGCACCTCCCAACAAATGTGGAAGTTGTGCTAGCTGAAAAGTATCAGCCAGACATGGTACAAACACTAGTGTTGGGCTTGGAAACCAGGAGGGTTATTAGCAGGTTTGACTGCTCTTTTGTAGGAGTAGCATACATGTCTTATTAATGCATGCATCCTGATGGTCTCAAAATGGGTTCAATGGGCTAGCAGCATTCCAAACAGCCCTCTGCTCTTGGCTGGAGAATGAATTCTTTGGAGCATTATGCAGTAAGCTAGGAAAAAGGGCGTGCGTTCAGTGCAAAACCGCCCCCTGTAAAGTGTGCTCCTTTAAAAAGTTATTAGATGATGGGGTAGGTGCCATCTATCTACGTATCTGTCCATCCACCCATCTATCCATGCAAAATGGCATTTAACAGGTTTGTGAGTTTTTCCTATGTTTTATTTTCACTGAGTTTTTATATTTTATGTGCTTGTCTCACTTTTTTTTTTGCCCCTTGTTTGTTGTTTTTGTTGTTATTGGCTCATTTTTGTATTCTGGCTTCATATGTATCATCAAGTAAAAGGAAAATTAAGATTCCAGTCCCTGAGTGCCAGAAAGTATCACTGCTGTCCGGAGTCAGTGCTCACCAGACGGTCAAACCTCCCCACTCCTCCTGTCTCCCCAAAAGCACAGCCTGCTGCTGGAGACCTGCAACCTGACTGCCCCTGGTGTGGTCCTTGAGCCAGTTCCTCTCTCTCTCAGCAGGGAGAATCAGATCCTCTCCTCTGTCAGCTGAGGAATCCACACTGGGACCTTTGGAGACACCTGCTCATCTGCCAGCTCCAGCCCTGCCACAGCCAGAGCCAAGCAAACTTCAGAATTAAAACTCACAGAAAACTCATCACAAACAAGGGCAGATGACCACAGTATCTCTGATGAAGTAACATAAGGTCAAGCCTTCTACACAAGATAAGTAGGAGTGTTACATTTATTCTCTGCTGCCTATTTTTCAGTTGTGGTTTTTTTGTTGTTTTGTTTTTTTTTTTTTTTTCCCAGCAAATAGCCCTAAGCTTTGCCAGCCAATAGCAAATAGAGCCAAAATTCCAATTTCTGGTTCATCCCAGTATGATATCCCAAGAGTGCAATTGCTTCACAAGCTGTCAGTCCCAACACAGGGATGCTAAATGGAGCTAAAGAGCTCTTTGAAATCTCAGTATAAATTATCCTTCTGGAGCTGAACATTTTCTATGTTCACATGCTGACACGCTGTGCACATTTACCCTGACTCACACTCCGGCTTTAATGGCACCTTGACAATAAGTAATCTCGGCTACAAGCTGTGTGTGGACAATTACTTGTTCTCCTCATCTCTGTTTCACTCTTACAAACAGTTTTGTGAAATACCCTCAGTTTCGCGATTGCTTCAGGCCAGATGGGGGTTTGGACCGAGTGCGGTGGAGAGGGGTCCACCTCACCTCGCCTTGGTGTGGCCGTTCCAGCAGTCCTCCTCGATTGACGGACCGGCTGTCACTCGCTCATCCTTGCAGATTGTGTAGGGTAATGTTGACCAGAACTTTTTAGAGAGCTTTAGCTTTTCTTTAATGTCTGTTACCTGATTAAGAGACAACGAGAGGGAAAACAGGTTAAAAACATCAGCCACTCTAACTATCATGTTAAATAATAGGCTATTTAATTCCATAATGGTGATGATGGTGAAAGTTAAAAGGGTTGAAGGTGCTAAAACTTAAATTCCTGTATTTACAGGCAAGGCACTCAGCATTTGGGTTCGGAGAGTACAAATAAACAAGTGTCACCTTTTTCCACAGGCAAGACATTAATAAAAACATGTTACAACTTGCTCTTTCTAGTCTCCATTTGTCTAAGGTTTTCTAAATATACATCTTTCTAAGAATTAATATGCCTCACAGTCTGCTGAATGTAAATTCAGTTAAACAGTGTACATCAGATAAAATGTCTCATCCACCAACTTGGTCATGTCTTAGATAAATATTATATTTAGAGCTACATGCACACGTTCTGAAAAAATGGTGCAGTGCTGAGCTGATGTTGAACTGATTTAAGATACGCAGGCTGAATACATTGCAATACATTTGGATCTGAGTAACAGTGAGAAGTTTGTGTGTATACATGCATGCAGAGACTATATCTATCTTTGCTGTTAGGTGTATATAAATATCTGTAGCTGGATACAGACTTCACATTCAAGAAATGTTGGGACAGTATCGGAACAGTTTCTTCATGTTCTGAACTCCTTGAACAATAATTTAATTTGGCATAATTCAGGCAGCAAGCAGGAACAAACCGAATTTCCAGCATCAACTTAATAAATAAATGCTCTGGCTAAAATGTTATCAGTTCTTGGTTTGCGTTTGGTATACTACAGTGGAAAAATCTACAAGAATAGATAGAAAACACAACAAAGGACAGACTACAAAGGATGAATAGTGCCACTGTTGTTCTTACCGAAACAGATGCATTTCACATTAAGTTGTAATAGGATTTAGGGGAGCTTGTTGAATAGCTTTCAAAGGAAATCACCGAGCTTTATTCTTTAAAAAAACCAAGAAATAAAAGCTCTCCATTCTTCCATTCAGTTTTGAGATTGGCTTTTAGGTTGTTGAGGTACAATATTGTACTTGGCTATTTATCTCTTTTATCTTTTGTTCTGAAGACACGATAGCTCTCCGAGCAAATGGCCCACGCTGCTTTGCCATGCTTAAACTCTGCAGAATGTCACTTTATAAGCCCGGAGATAGAAACAGCCAAGGATGTTATTTCAGAAGCACCGTCTGCATTTTCATCCGTAAGCAATAAGTAGGACAGTATTTGGCTGCATGGGTTGTTGACGATGTTTCTTGCCATGGTAGACACCTTATAAATCTCCTTCACACCCCCTGCCAAGCCCTAGTTGCTTTGTTTTCATATGAGATACTAGCAGCATTTGCAAGCCTTTAAAGTCTCAATAGGGGGGTCCTGTCAAGCCAAAAATTAAATTCCAGTTTACAGACCGTGGGCAAGCCTTCAGCAGAAGTGGGGATACTCTCAGGATGCCTGCCCTTTCTGATGGCTTTGGTCCATGGGACCCGGGTTGTTGGACAGACAGCAGCCCCTGTTCTTCCCCTTCCACCCATGCTGGGGGGTAAAAACCCCGATGTCCCTACTGGTACAGCTAACCAGCACAAGCAACTCAGTTAAACCGCCCAGTGTTCACGAAGAGGTGTGTAAACTCCTGTTAGGCCATGAGGCAGTAAATCAGATAGAGAAATCCTATAGAAAATGTAGGGAGGAAGGTTTATAGGGAGGAGGGCCCATTCACATAAGCTTGGGGAACACAAGAGTCAAAGTGACAGATTTTGTCCTTTATTTCTTCTGCCCGGATAACTATTTACACAAGCGACCTGATTGATATTGGTGGTGAGTAATTATTTTCAGAGCAGTAAATTCTTTGCTGTCTGGAAGTTATTTTAAGCTATTCAAAACTCAGATGTTTACAGTTATATTCAGATTTCTACCATAATCAAATTAGAGCTGGTGCTCTAGGACTCGAAGACTTCTGTTTTGAGCCACAAGTGAGTCAACACCCATTGGAAAGTGATTTCTCCCGCTGGCCCTTGTAAAGGCTGTAATTTGGAGTACAAACCATGTATTTTCATAGACGTCAGCAAAAGAACAGGGACAGGTTCTCACAGCTCACATGGTGCACACGCTCTCCAGATACTCCCTGAAAATCAAAATGAGGACTCCCATTCCCCAGTCACTTCTGAAGATATTAAATGTTTACATACTCTATGTGTACTGCATGTAGACAACAAATCATTAAATTTCCTAACAATAAAGATGTTTTTTATTGGTGTTACAGAAGTATGCATGGTAAAGTGAGATGGTCTTACTTTACCCAGGATTGCTGGTAAATGACAGCTAATTAAATCTCACAGGCATCCCCCTGAGGTGTCATTCCCATTTTAGAGCCTGGGGGGAAGGGAGACATTTACATGACTCACAAAAGCAGCAATAACAAAAATGACTAAAGCTTAAGGAAAGGTTATCATTTGCAGTCCTCTCTAGATGCCTCCAGTTCAGGTGCATTTTAACACTTTTTATCCCCCTCAGGTATTTCCCTTCATAGCTATCCCCCCCTTCCCATTGCATTATTTCTCCATCAAGCTTTAAACAACTTGTGGACTCAGCCTACGAAGCCTTGCTCTTTCTTGCTGTGTCACTGGACCTCTGTTAACCCTCTCAGCTTTTGGCAGTGGAGTTTACATATCTACCTAAAACAGTTCCTTGAACCTCATCCTGAAATTGTTTTTCTGGAAGTGCGGTATGGTTTCTGATGGCCCTGAAAGAGGAGTTACAAACACCAATTGATTCACCTCCTCTTTCAGGGAGTAGCCTGACAGCCACGTTCACTTCTGCATGATGAACATTCGGGCAGGCAACGAGTTTGGGGTACTTTTAATGTAACTTTAACTGCAGAATAGAATTAGGTGATGTCATGATATGTACAATTTTTGCCTGTGTGTTTTGGTGGCTTCAGTTCTGGGTTATCCTCAAGCATGACCACAGAAAGTCTCTTATTAGTCCCCATGGTTACGCACGTTCCTCCGTACATCGTTTTGATCACCACCAGCATTTAAGAAATATGTAACAGATGTAGAGTCCCTTGAAAACGAGATAAAAGCCACTAAGGATTCAGTTAACATTGCTTGCTTGTGATTTACGAAATCAGACTCCTGTATCCCCCTAGTGACCTGTGGCCTTATAAATGATTCCTTGGTATTTCCTATTCTTTGAATTAAAGATTAACTTTCAAGCTTGGTTAGACTTCTGTGGAAACATTTAAACACGAGATGTATGCAATTTTGATATTTTACATATTTCCTTTCCACTTTCTCTCGCAGAGATTTATTCGGATTAAGACAGCTGTATCTCTTTGGCTGTAGTTAGCCTGACTTTCCCTAGCTATCTTCCTGACGCAGCCCTGATATTATATTGAACTACTTTTTTTCAGCTACTTTGAAGGTACTAAATTTGTTTTGAATTTCAATACTTTCTCTCTCATAAGAAAAAGGATATAGCAAGAGCCACGCAGAGAGCTACATTTTTAATTTACTGGGGGATATGTAGAAATAGATATTAAAATAGCCTGGCCTTCATCTATGATTGCTAACAGAAGAAAGGCATTACTGTGTAGGTGAGAAAAGTTAAATATTTGCATCATTTCCAAAGAGAAATTCATATCCAGAGTTATGGAAATGGTATAGTTACATGCCCTACATTGAGAAATACTTACTCATTTCTTATTTCTGCCACTGAATTCTTATGTGACTGAGGCAGTCACGTATGTCATGCAATTCCTCAGCAGAACTTGGAACAGCACCCATGAGCTCAGTTCCAGTCCTACCAGCATGGGCTCAGTTATAAGCAGGTAAATAAAGCTGACCAACATTTCTGTCTTCTTTACTCACCTCTCACTCCAAAGTAACGAAGTGAGCTAAAAAGCAAGTCCATCATTTTAGCATGAATCAGACCTTAGCATTCCTTGTTTTAACTCAGGACATCTGGATAAAGACTCACTAGGATAATTCAAAAAAGCATTGAAAATGCCACGCAAAACTAAAAGTGGGATGACAACATTTTATAAGGCATGAAAGATCCCAGAAAGACACTTGTTTGTGAAGTGGGCAGTCAATTGCCCATGGAATCAACTTTGGTTTAGTTTCCGATGGAAATGCGCTTCTTTGGCAGTGGGATAATGTGCGCTCAGAAGCAATGGGGGCCAAAAAGGAAATTTTAAAGGTTGGGGCCCTCAAATAATTTTTAAAAAGTAAATTCCCTTTTTTCTTCCTCCTCCTCTGCCAAGTCGTCCCCCGGCAAGTCCATCTCATAGTCCTTCCAGATTTATCAACCCCACCAATATAATCCCTACTCTCACAGATAGAGGAATATCAGAAGATGCTAAAACAGTGTTCAAAGATGGTGGAATGCATTCAAAACTGACACAGGTTCAATGCAATAAATGAAATAAAATAATATGGAGTCTTGCTTGTGTTAAGAAGAACTGGTTCTCATTAACCTTCTTTTCTTCCTGATGTTTTTGCATTGCATTTTTTTCTTGTTTATTCTGCAATTTGGGAAGATTTTCCTTTTGAAATGCAAACAGAATATTCAGCCTGCCTTTCTGTCAATACCTTCTCCTTGGGGATGCTCAGAAACACCTCAATGCAAAGTCCCATTGAGATGTAAGTCTTTGTGCCCTGGAAAAATGTGCAAATGTTTCTGGCTGCTCACTGGATGTCGATTCTCTGGTGTACCAGGGTCCCACTCTGGATGACGTACTGCGGGTCGGTATGTGGCGGCGTAGCCACTTGGGAGATGTTTCAAGTGGATGTTTGTGACGAAGCGCTGCAATTTCAGGGACTTCAGGCCGGGTATGTAAAGTACATCCTACCCATGGGTCGCACTAACAGAACAGCTACAGACAGCGAGTAGGAAGAGGCCTGGGGTTCTGCCTTAGAGAACAGACATGAAAGTAGCCAGCACAAGCCACGTTCGTGTCTGTGTAGTTTCTTTAGTCACATACTCCTTTGCCCTTTAATTCACAAGCAACATTGAACTAATGCCACTTCTTCATGCTACATTATTTCCAGGTGAAAAACCAGACAGTTTTCTACTGCTTGCTGCTTGCTTTCCCCTAGACGTGCCTAACGTACCCAGCCATGCACCCAGCACCCTTGCAGTCATTAGTAAAAATGATGTAGACCTTGTATAATGACAGGCAGCTTGATAAGAGATTTATGGAGATGGTGCTTGACCACCTCAGCCACGTGTGGGATCGTGAAGAGCGTGTCCTTCGTCATGGGCACGGCCAGGTAGGGAGAGCAAACAGATCATCGCGATCTGATTTGTGTTACGCCGTACCGGCAGAAGAGCGCGCCGAACTTCCATACATCAGTCAGTATTTATGTCCATTAGGGATTTAATCTGAAAGCATTCTCAGACTAATGGCCAACAATTTGTTTAAAAGGACTAGGTCAGCGAGCACATACTATATACTGTTTCTAACTGGTTGTTATGGTTATGTCTCTGCTACGTGTGGGTGTCACAGTCAGGGCAAGAATCCTACGTCACGAGCAGGTTAGTATAGTACAGCTGGGTATTTTAATTGACACACAGTTTTCCTTGTAAACTGGGCTTAATGAAGAGCAGTTAACTCGGACCCCCAAGTTTTAGGGGCTGCCCCTCGAGAAAGATGTGTCTCCTGTACGTCCTTTGTTACACCTGCCGTCTCCATACCGATGTCTCAGAGGCACTAGGCACTTAGGTATAAGCTACTGAACCGGGCTTCCTCTGTCTCACCTGGGTGTTTGAAATTAGCTAGAGGATCTCCTTCTCAGAGGTTTTTTAAAGGCACCTTCATTTCTCCACTGAGTAGATATAGGGAGCTTAGGCACATATTTTTGTTTAGAACAGCTCATTAGGTGCCCAAAATTTCAATGCACATTATGTACCTCAGCAAGGGCGACCTGCTTCGATTTGGAACAAGCGAAGCAGAACTTTATTTGCTCTATATGGAGATTATTTTTTCATACATTATACATTTCCACCCTTTCTCACAAAATAAATTTAAATGCCGAGCAGCTGCCGAACCACCACGCGCTCGATGGCGGATTATTTTTCAGCCTTTTAAAAAGCGAAGTGCCTGTGGCAGGGATTCAGCAGGATTTGAGCATCGCGTCACCCCAGAAGCCGGGGAGCACCCTGGATCTGGGGGTTCCTCGAGATGGCACTGTTGCTCAGCCTGCGCGCGGCTGCCAGCCCCCCGATGCACACCCGCAGCGCTTCCCAGAGAATAAGACCGTAGATTGTTCCGCTGAATATAAAACTGACAACCCTGTTATTTTAAACTCGAAAGTGACAGGCTGTTATTTTAATGAGGTCTGCCAGCGCCAAGGTTAACCAAAGCTTTATTTCCCCTACAAAACGTTAAGGCTGCGGTTCTAAAAAGGGGGCTGTGAAATTTTACGGTTATTGATACTTTCTCAGCGCAGCTAAGTTCTGAGAATTTCACCCGGGCCTTCTTGCGCAACAAATGCTTTTTGTTTTTCCGTCTCTCTTCCTTGTTTTAAAGTTGACTTTGTGACTTTAAATGGTCCGGAGCTCTACTGATAACTGCCTGCTCGTGATTCATGTTTCTGCACAGAAAAGCAGATGACAGCTCTTCTAATCAAGAACTAATGCCGAAGCCCAGTTACAAAGCACAAATGGGCGCTTGGGTAATTTGTGAAATAAAACAAATGAGCTAGGCAACTTTCCAAAGCAAGACTTTTCTCATCAGAGTATTTTAAAGTGAAATGAAAGGATTTTTTGCTGTCATTGTCTCTAAGGGCTACCCACATCTTTGACAAAAAAAAGTTAAGGCCTTTAATAACAGTAAAGAATGACTACCAGCCCTACTGAATTCTCAGACTAACAGATATATAACTTTAGAGAGTTAGGGTGGATTCAGCTCCCACACTAACACTCCTACACTTACGTATCTACATTCACAGTATCGTCCGCAGCAACCTGGCACTGACTCACTGAAGTTTCTAGTGCCATTTCAGATGCCTGCAGCGAGCTGGGCAATTCTCCTATAGGTTGTGAGTTATATGTGACCACCCGCTGTGCTGTCTTGGATGACCTAGTTGCATTTTATTTCATTCAGTTTTGACCTGAAACAGGCATTTTAAAGCAATCCAGGTTGCCTACTGCACGTTTTTTAAGGAATACACTTTACAGGTCTGCCTGAATGCTGACATGTGCTTGCAAAAGTCTCCTTGCCGTCTGCGGCCCGGCAACGCTTGCGCCACATCGCATGTTAGCTGGCTCCAAGGGCAGGTGCCATTGCCCATGTCAGGGCCTAGACTGTCACTGCTCAGAGCTGACAGCCCCGCGCTCAAAAATAATGCAAGCAAAGCGAGCATGTGCCTTACGGCACTGCTATCTCCTAGTGTCTTAACCCTCACCCGGAGACCCTACCTCCAGCAGTCTCCACAGCTCTGCAGAGAGCTTAACACTGCCTCACATCATCAAATGGAGACTTTTTTAGAATAAAAACACTGACATTATTGCTTACAGGTAGGTACAGCGTGACACCAAACTCTTCCCACACTCAACATTCATTTTGGCTGGGGAGAGAGGAAGACAAGGAGTCTGTCAAATGGTGGAGCAACCTTGGCTAAACTGCTACTCCTTTCCATAAGTGTGCCCATTTACTCTTGCCCTTGCTCTTGGCTTGACTCGCACAACCCATCTGCCTCCTTAAGTAGGTATGTCAGGCCAAGTTCACTGCACTTGGCTCCCCAGTAAATAAAAACGTTGCTTTTGGAAAGTGGACGCTACCGGAAACATCAGCACCCTGAAATGGAAATCTGTAGGAACTTGAAGCAGCTTTCCCCTTTCCTGGAATACCTGTGAGCAGTGCTAAAAAGCTGGTCTATAAATCTGATTCAAGCAAATCCAAAGCACTCGGAGGAATCAGCTTTTTATTGCAGGTAAGTATAAAAGTAGCACCAGAAATATGCTGGAATCTTAAAGATAAAATGCCAGAGGCTTTTCTGTGGCAAGATTTAGCCGTTAAGCACTGATTCTTTGTCAACAGTCCTTCATCTCTCCAAGCAAAAATGTTAATAGCTAATGTAAACAATTACTGATAGAGTATTTCAAGCTTCTACAGACTTTCATTTGTCCTGGAAATGTTCATCTGGTACCAGTAGTGAAGTGGCTGTTTCTTCTCTTAAAACTCAAGGGTTTACAGGGAACTGCATGTGTTACAACAGACAAGTAGTTCAAGCCTCCCAACAGCTGTGAGAAGTGTATGATTTCTAGGGGCAGCAACAGCTGGGATACGTCCTTTCATAACAGAGCAAGAAGGATAATTGTACTTCATATTTGAAGTAGCCTTACATTTAACTTCATTTCTTCTAGTGGTTACTTCTTGACATAGCTCCATTGCCTTCCAAACTGAAGAAGCTCTCAGTGAACACTCAATGCTTTGAAGTAACTCAAGATTCAGCAATAAGATGATGGCTACCCTGGCAGCAACTTCTGGGCTTCTGACCTTCCACGAGTGGCACATCCAGCTGTTTACCCAGAGTAGACAGAGCCATGGAGAAAAGGCTGCGCTAAGGTGGCCGAAAATGCAGAAAGCAAAGAAATATGTAAAGCCAGAGCATGCAGGTGAGAGTTTGGGTGAAGGATCCACCTTAAGATTTTGAAATGACTGTACACTGTCATAAAACACTTGAGATGTCTTCCATGCAGTATCAAAACCAGTACAGTTTTCCCTATGGACTTCAGGGATCTTCTCGCATTGTCTGTTTTTCAGTGCCCAACTACCCCTCTTTTGAGTGAGTTTAGGTGTCAAAGCACCTGCTCTTCCATGACAGGCATTCTTTTGCTGCAAAGCGATTAATTAATTAGTGAATCAGACTATAGCACCTTTCTTGTGGGGAGGCAGAGGCTGTGGCGGGGCAGGAGGTGCGGGCAGCCCGGCCCGATGACCACGGCGGCCTTCAAACCCTCTCACCCTGGGGAGAACGTCAGGCCCTGCAGGCTCAGCCCAAGGGAGGGCAGTTGCGAAGGGCAAGAAATCAGAGCTGGCAAAATGCGTTTCTCCGCATCATAACCTGTAATAACATTTCACCAGAACACGCCGAACTTGCAGCCGCAGCATGCAAACTCCTGCTTCCTCCAATGCTACATTTTCATTTCATCTGGGATTAATGCTTGGTAGGTTTCCCTACCCTAGTGCTTCAGGTTGCCAGTCATTCAGCTTAACTGAAACTAGAGCTTGATTTCAATGGCCTGGATACTTGCATTCTGGACTATTTTAATCCAAGTATACAGATCTGCATTATTACAAGTGGTGAATACATATACAGTCGGGAAAGAATGAAAAGGCAGCGTAGAGGCTTTGTGGCATTCCATGTGCTGGCTGCTGTAGTGTGGAGCTCTGTATTTATTTTTTGCCAAATTTTTTTCCTAGACTCTCCAAGGAAGATGCACAATTTCATTTTCAGAGTTGCTTCAGAGATGAAAGAGGATTCAACAAATTGGTGTTATATCCCATGCAAATATAATTTGTTAAAACATCTGAGTCCAAAATGAAATTCACAAAAGATTTAGAATGAAAACAATAATATTTTCAGAGACAGAAAGGTTTATCAAAGGACATTTCTGGCAAGGCATGTAGGCTCAGTGGGAAAAGTGCTTATCAGGAAAACAATCGGAGTCAGAGAGAGCCTTGCACTGTAAATCTACTATGTCAATATTCTAATGACTTTCATTGCTTTCCTACTGAGGAGAGAGTGGGTTATCCTCCACTGATGCGGCGTTGCACTCTCTTGTCCTTTCATGATAGGGTTAAGTACCCCAATTACTGGATCCTAACAGAACAACTGCACACAGCTTCCTCAGGGCTGCCAGGGACTCAGGCAGACGTAGGCAGGAGACACAGAGGTTGGGTATGGGTCCAGCTACTGCTAGTGCTTAAGGATCACTCTAAAAGAGGGAGAAAATTTAAGTCCAGTTTGAAGTACAGCACAGTAATGAGGTGTTCTCATAAGATTTCATCCTAATGAAGCAAAAATCTAATGATTTCCTGTTTTCTGCCATGGCTGGGTGGAAAGTCATGAATTTAGATATTCTTGCAAGACTGGTGTTCAGTCTAATCCTGAATCAATAAATGGACCCCGTCTAGTTTTTGCTTCACTTTGAAGCTAGAAGAGCTAGCACATGTGTATATATCTGGACTGTGGAGTCTGAGCCTCGTGACTCGGTGGGCAGTATGAATTCAAGGTGCACTGCTCACCTCTGCCATAAATTCAATACACTCTGCAAGACCATTTGTGGAATCTAATCTGGACAATTTAAAGAGTAAACACTGATGGAGAAATTTTGTATGGATGAGAATGGGCACAGTGGCAAGCACTTGGGGCATACTGTGTGAATCTGAATGAGAAGGTGTCTGTCCTAAAGAGTTTTCATTCCAAACAGAAAAAGGGAGAGCAGAAAGGAATACCCCTATTTTATATATATATTTAAGTATATGAAAAATAATTATATGCAAAGAAAATTACTTGAAATGAAACAGGGAGTCACTGGATAAACAAAGCATTACTCCTACATCTCTAGCACCTTCTTTATAATGAAAAGTCTGTGTTCCCTCCTTGGGCGTTGCTTTGGGTAATAAGCCTCCCCACTCCTCCAAGTATATGTCTGCCTAACAGTCATGACAATATAGCACAGTTCAAGCTATATTTAAATCGAGCAGGTAAACACGGCGTGCAACTAGACTTGGTGTTACTGCTCGAGTATTTATTGTGGCTCTTGGGCAGGCTTTATAGGTTGCCATCCATCTCCCTGCCA
The DNA here is from genome assembly GCF_000737465.1 of Haliaeetus leucocephalus. Taxonomy (NCBI): domain Eukaryota; kingdom Metazoa; phylum Chordata; class Aves; order Accipitriformes; family Accipitridae; genus Haliaeetus; species Haliaeetus leucocephalus. The sequence continues at coordinate 18,079 of NW_010973062.1, read as the reverse complement.
CCACAAGCATGCTGCTGGCATCCGGGCACTCCATGTCACCCCGTCGCTGAAGGGGACACGCCATTTTCTGGATGCTGCCGAGTGGAGCCAGGCAGCTGCGTACCTAAACTTGATTTTGTCTCCCAAGATTGAAGGGCAAGCACCAACCCGGGGCCGGGGTAGGAAGACAAGCGAGACAGAGCTGGGAAGAGCTGGAGAAGGCGAAGCTGTGGCCACTGCTTCTGATGATCTGGGATGCTGTCACTGGGATAATGCGGGGCCCGAATGGGATGCGGGAGGAAGGTGCTCTGCGTCTTCTGCTGTGAGGGCAGGGTGGGTGCTGAAGGCAAAGCTACAGGACCTGAAGGAATCGAGCTGCAACGGGTGTCACTTCACAAAGAACAGCGAAATATTGTCTCATTCTTCCCTCGAAGCCCGGGCAATCCCCTGCCTGCTCTTCCCAGCTGTCTGTGAGCATGGGCAGGTATAACGGAGCCGGCTACCCCTCTTGATGGAAGCGAGGAGCTGAACAGAAGATCGATGCATGCTCCTTGCGCACAGGCAGCTTAAAAGCAGCATGGCCTCCGTGCCAGCACCCTCAGGATGGAGGCAGCCGCGCGCTCATTATTTATTTGTCTCTTTTTTCAAAGGGCCTTCCCCACCTTAGCCCGCTGCCGCGTTCAGGAAGGATTCATGCAAGGCCATGCCAGGCATCCGGTGATCACCAGCTGTGTTCCCATGGTCATGAGTCTATCATAAAAATAATGACGTTATAAAAGTAACAAGTGCCGCAGTTTATTTGCCGCCAAAATCTAGAAGCTTTAGGATTCATGTTTTGGGGGATTTAGTAATAGTCACAAAGGCTGGAAAATTGGATTTGTTTTACCATAAAGTGAAGACCACGGGTTTTAAGAAAAGCAGTTTCACAAGACATGGGTTGAAAAATCTAGAAAATTTGCGATTTTGTATACGAAAACTAAACTCAGACTTCTTTACAGCACAGAAAAAACTCAAAATGGAAAAAATACAGCCTCACAAAGGGTAGTGTCACAAATGAGCTAAAGATAATAATAGAAACATTCACATTTTCTGCCTATTTTAACTATAAAAACAGTGATATTTTCCAGTCAGGAGCTCTTCACCAGACAGAAGAGATTACCCTCACTGAGTCAAAGCTACCACCGATACTGAATGCATAAAATATAGGCCACTGCCTGAAGTATATTTTCAGGAGCATTCCATAAGGGTCCTGAGCTTTACAAACTCTCATTTCTTATCCTCTTAATTGGAGTATTTCAAGAACATCATTTGAAAAGCCTGGGATTCGGTGACATGGAATAGAAAAGGTACTGGAAGTACAGGAAGGTACTGGCACAGGGTGGAAGGGTCCTGGCTACCCCTCATAGGAGTTGATGTGGGTACGTGAGGAAAGACCAAAACCTGCCATCTCTGAATTACCTGTGAGAGGAAAGACACAAAGTTGACAGAAAAAAACCACAAGTTTTGGGAGTGGCCAGGGAGTGGGAAAATGTCCCTTCTAAAATCTTTTCCTCCAAAGTGCTTGGAGCAATTTGAGAAGTTAAAGTACAAGGAAAAATCATGAGGCCTCACCTAAAGTATAAACTCAGTTAATTGTTTTACCCATCAAATTGTTCAGCAGCAGTGATTATCCTACAATTTATAACACATTTTTTAGTCACTGAAAATTTACTTCAGTACTTCCCTGAAAATTCCCTGACAGTAATTTATGCAGGCCAAAGTCATATTCTGTCAAATGTGTCTCAGGCTATCATACTTCATCTGTCCATCAAAGCCAATAACAGTAGACATAAGGAATTTGGGCAGGGGAAAAAAAAATAAAAAAAATAGAGGAACAGAAGTCTTTTATAATGAGCGAGATAACACTTAGGATAAAAAAAAGATGAGAATGGGTTTCAGACAGACTGTTCTGCTGCTATCCACTGCTCTTACATCTTCATGTACAAGAACAGCAGGTTCCTAGAGGGGACCCGGTGTTTGTGGAGGAAAGGGAGGAAATGTACTCTTGCTCTCAAATGTACAAATGCTCAGAGAGGAGTGGCTTGAAAAAAATTAAAAGCCCCGTGGAAAGAAACAGCCCAGCACCATTGTTTCTTTATTTAATTCCTATGTACAATGGAAGAAAGAACATGAAACAAATGCGGTGTTCAAGGCAAAAAAAAAAAAAAAGAAAATTAAACTTATTAGCATGCCTTCTATTCTGCACTGTTAACATCTTGCTGTTGTGTAAAAAGATTGCTACAAGGAAGAACAAGAAGCAGAAGTATAGAGTCCTAATTGAGATTTCCATCCTAAGCAAAACACCGTGATGATTGCTCATTCATTTGGCATTCCTCCTCTCCCTTAGTCAGCAGTCTGAATGGCAACATCGTCCTGTGATATTTCTGAGTAACGGCCTGACCTACTGGTCATTTGTCGGCAGAACTAACATTTGTTGACTACTCTGCCCTAAATATCAAGCAAGAGTTCCATTCCCTCTAGTTCACATCTTCAGCCGCAAATGGACACGTACGAGGAGGAGCAGTCATGCAGCATTGGTCATACGAATTCAGCAGCTATGGGGAGGGGTGATGAGGTTCAACTTTTTTTAGCACAGCAGTAATAACTGTAATACAGCAGTAATAACTCGCCATGAAATACAATGAAAAATTCATTACTTCTCATTTCACTGGGTTCTTTTTTTTTTTCTTCTCTTTTTTCTCTCTCTCTCCTCTTTCCTTCTTCCTTTGTACAGAACAGAATCTCCCTCTTCAGCTGTCTCAGAGTTGGCTGTGTCTGTCCTGCACAGTTGGGGTATGCTGAGGTTGTGGTCCAGCTTGCTAACCATCTCCCAGGGGTTTTGGTAGCTCCAGCTTTGGTCTGTAAACACTCGCAGAGGAGCTTGCCCGGCTGGGTGAGACAGGACAGCGTCCCATGCTCTGTGAGTCTGGTGGACACTCGGCCGCACTGTGGCCGAGCACAAGAGATGGGGAAGAGGGGCAGCTTCCACCACCACTCTTCAGACAGTGGGTGCTGCCTCCTATTTGCACCCAGCCACTTGCATGGGCTCCTCCTGTCCCCCTGAGATGTTAAAGGTCTTGGCTCAATACCTGACTGACAGTGAGCTCGTGCAGGCACACAGAGGTGGGTTATGAGACTCTTCCTTGGCATCTCCAAGCTATGAGCCCACCAGCGTGAGCACAGCTATGGGGCAGGACATTTGTTGGGTCAAAGCACCGAGTGCATATAGGGCTAAGCCAAGCATGCAATGTAGACACGGGCTCATGTTGGGCTATTCTTTTAGCATATCCATTTCTCAGGACCAGCAGGTTATTCTCTCTATATAAATAGACATATACCCCCATACACTTAATTGCTGCTGCATGCCGTGACGTGTCCTGCAACCCCTGGTCATCTAAATCAGGTACTACTGGAGACCTATGAGTCACACCCAGTCTTTATACCCGGATTTCCTTTCCCAAAAATGAGGAATTACACAGGTTTTGGGTGGTGTGTACTTGACAGTCTGGAACTGGGACTCAAGCCAGAGGAGTTACCCCAGCCTGAGCATCCAGAGCAGCTGGAAGCTGTCATCTAGCCTTTGCTGGTGAAGACTAAGTGGAGCAACTCGCTTTTAGACATATCAAGTCAGCATGCAAGAGGTTAAAGCATATTAAAAAAAGTTTCAAGAAACTTACCCTAGAAACTAATGTTGCCTGTAGTCATAGAGCAGATGTACTTCTTTGGAGCAGCTATAAATCCTGTGAGTACCCTAATAAATACACTACGCATTCATTGGAACAATGTGCCCCATGGATTTAAACTGCATCTTATCACTTTTTCCTGAAAATAATTATCACACCTATTAGAGGCTATATTTGGGATTTTTAGCCTTATACATACATCTGCTTTCCTCTCTCCAGACAGATAGTCTGCCATGAAGGACATGTGCATTGGCAGCCTGATTTTCTCCCCAAAGAACAGAAATAACCCTGTGACTATACACTGGGGCACTGGTTACAGTTTAAATCAAGGTGCCCTTGAATATGGCTTGAAGATACAGGCATTGAAAATCCTACTTTTAAACTGTTCCAGGAGCAACACAAACCTTTGTGCACAAAATACTTTTTTTTAAGTGTCTCTTTTCATATCAGTCCATTGGATGATCATGCTGTATTCACAAAAAGCAGTGGAACAAGAATATCAGAGCAATGTAATCTTGGTGATATTTCTGTTAACTAGTTTTCCAAAACACGATGCTTGTCACAGTTGCTGCTTTGGAATAACTTTCTGAAAAATATCTTCATTGCAAAGCAAAGCCAAATGAAACCTCTGTAATTTGATTTTTTTTAAAGACCTGACAAGTTAGATTCAGCGATGCTGCCTAGGCTGGATTCAGATTCTAGGGACAGTTTGTAGATTATTTCATTTTTCCTTCAAAATCAGACAACAGGCAAGTATTAGTGCTAGGATCTTATTTTTCTCTAAAATTCAAAAGGAATTCCGTAGGTAGAAAGTACCAAAAAAAAAAAATATCCCAGAAAAACAGACTGAACAAAGACCCCTAAGGATAGCACAGATTTATGAAAAATCTACAGAGTGTTCTTACCAGAAAGAGAAATGAGGTTATAATAATGGGGAGAGGGCAAACAATGCACAGGGACAAGTCAAGTGAGCCCAATAGGCAAACTGAAAATAAATTCAATTACAGAAAGAAAAACATGCCTGATAACTCTAGGAATGGAACTAAAATTCCCTTTTGATGAATGTACAATGGACACATGTAGTCCTATACAATGAATAACAAAATTATTTTGTGCAGACTAAGTTCACAGCGTGCTGAAATGACTCCTTCTTACATTAATTTGACTCCAAACACCAAGAGCTGGTCTTGCTCGAACATGGTGAGCGGTAGCCTGCCTTACAGCTGTGACCAACCTTATTTTCATCACAAACCGAATTTTGCCAATACAGTACCGGGAGCAGATAGCTTGTCATCCTTAGGGACAGCAAGATAACCTACTTTCTCTCAGCAGACGGATGATTTCTAGGTGTTTGTCTCAGCAAAGAAAAAATACTACTGAAAAAAATAATAATCCATACTTGGGGACTATAAGCATCCTAGAAAATCTAGGAGATATTTCCTCATAACATGTGCAAAATACTCACAATGCCGACCGAAGTCCTGCAGAAATTTGTGGATGAGACACTTCACATGCAAAAGTAATGGTACTGTGAAAGCCACAAGTACTCAGGTTTGCTGACGGGAGCTTGCAGTACAGTAGTCACAAAATGATCCTTGTATCCACTTGTAAAAAGAAAACTTGTTTATGAACAGCAAAGCCATATGACAGCATGGCTCCTCTACCAGCAGCAACATTCATTAGGTGTATTTTGAGCTGATATGGAAATACATCATATATAAACTACCTATGATTTTCAACGTTTAAAATTTAAAAAATAGCAGCAAATGTAAGGCATATTCCCCCCTCCTCCTGCCCCGAGAAGTCAAAAGAAAAGTGCTAATGTCTTTCTAACGAACCGTTGTTTTGTTTATCTAGAATCCAAATAACAACACACACAGGCTGAGAGTCAGCATAACCCACTTAGTTGCAAGAAACTTAAATCAGAACTGATATTAAATCAATGTCCTGATCATTTGCTTCCCCAGAGCCCTCACTCCCCACACCAGGAAAGCCACCGCAACTTAAAGTAGCAGTGCATTGCAGTACTGATTTGGATTAGCTTTATTGTAGCCAGGAACAGATTTTGGCCAGTATTAAGTGCTTAATTCTCATTGACTCTTGTTTTTGGGGGCAGGCACATTATCCACAGACCGTCTACTCTCTGTGGGATGTAGGTTACATCAATGAATATACTGATCTCACAGGTCTTAGGCAGGAATGGTATTGAATGTGGTGATTTGTAATGGTGTGCTAAGGGAGTGAAGTTCCAGGAAGACCGAGCAGAATTTCTCATCCAAGTCCTTTTGTCCAAGCTGGACACAGTCATCCTAGCACAATATAATATCAAATTTTCAAGCACACTGTAATTTATATTTCTCTTATATTTGAAAAGTTATAAATGTAAGTATATTTGTAAAGACATACATTTTTAACCCTAACATCAATAATACTAACCACTAGATACTGAAGGTAGATATACATTGCTAAATAAAAGCGGGAGAAGGCACAGGCATGGGATCTCGAATAGCTCATGGTGCTAAATTGTTAACTTGTTCCCACATTATTTCAGATTGAACTGGAAACACACACACACACACACAAACAGTATTTTCTAAGATTACGGCAACACCATGTGAGACCCACAGGAGATCCAAGACCAAGTGGTGCTGTCTGTGGGTGCAGGCAGTTTGCTTCTGTGGAAACTAGTCTTCAGCAAGGCACAGGTTACACAGTATAGCCTCAGGATGCCAGGATCACATCCGAGCCATCTTCCTATTTAGTGGTATCAACGTACCCTTATAGGCCAGGTTGGCATTTCCAATACATATGGAAACTTCTTTGCCTAACTTGATGGATATGGCCCAGCTACCCAAATGTAGGCTGCCACTGATGTTGGAGATGCCCTGGAGAACGCTACCTGGCTTTCAGCTGTCATTTCAGAAGGGTGCATGCCTGCTGTCACGCTGAAACACTGCTGTGACACGTATCTTATGTCACATGCGAGAGTCCCATGCAGACGCCTCACACAATCTACGTCATTTCAAGTGGTGGTAGGTACCATATCTAAGCAAACGCATTGAGCTCTGACAGCTAAAAAATTAGGTGCATGCTAAATGCTAGAACATCCCTTTGTAGTTCAAAGAAGAATAGAACCTACATATCTCATGCTTATCTGACGCTGATGAACAGCACCTGTGAGGTGCTTCTCTTCCAGTAACTCAGAAGAGATGCTCTGCAGGCTGGTTACGGACTATAGATGGGCACGCTGACAGCTGTATCCACGGGCAGCCATGGAGTTCACTGAGAGTTGGAAATTGTAAATGGTACAAAAATCACGCTTACTTAAGGCAAAATTGGATGAAAATTTAATTGCTAGTATATTTTAAATTGAAAGGGCTAGTGGTAGGGGAAAAAAATATTTGTGAACTGAATGCATCTATTATTTTTGTTTGTGCTTTGGGCGTTCACACTTAGACCAGAACTAGTTCAAAGCTGTGACTTTATCCTCTGAACACCCACAGAATCTGCCTTGTGATTCTCACCCAAGATGTAACATAATGAACAGAAATTTTCCCATTGACTTCACTGGGCTTAATATTAGGCTCTAGATTTTCTTTTCTATACACAGTTTGATTTGTGAACATTATGCCCAGGTTTGTTTTAAGAGGGTATCTGAGTTAGTCTGTTATGTCCACGCTTATGCTCTTTGGAGGAATAAGCAGATGCTTCCTGCAAAATCACTGGAACAGTCTGGGTGCTCAGACCTGCTGAAAAAGAAGGCCACTTGCTGAAAAAGCTCAGCATGGTGTTATTAGCTTAATTGTGGGCTCTAGTAAAGGAACGTGGTGTCTTGTATTAATACTTATTCTGTACCTCCTGTTTACATAGGACAAGAGTTTGTTAGTGTGCTCACTGTGATTCCAAACTCAGCTAACATCACTCAGAAAAGACAGTCCAATCTAGCTGAAAAGATTTCAGGTATATAGGCAAAAAAAGATGCTTGCTATATCTTAACATGTGTGTAGTTTCATTGTCTTCAGTAAAACCAGTGTTCCAAGCAACACAAGAATCAGAGAAGTTACTGCGTCATTAGAGGCAGCCATGAAAGAGACCACACATCTGGTGTCACTGCTATAAAACAGCAGGCTGTCCTTATTGCAGAAAGCCATTTATAGTTCAAAGCTCCTCATGGAGGGTTAAATGCTTTAAATACTTATAATGGCAGAATCAATAATAGTCTAAATGACTTCATCTTAGTGTTCTTCAAAACTGAAGGCATTCTAAAATGACTGGTACCATAAAATTACAATTTGTCAAAAATGGATGATATAATTTTTTATGCTACACTTCTGTATGTTTTCTACCTATCATTAGTTCTAATAGAATAGACAATACTGATGATGCATTCAGTTACAATTTAGTGACATATTTCAGCTTCCCTCCAAGCCCCAACAAATAAGAAACTTTATAGGCAATATTTAATATCCTTCAATTACAACACTGAAATAATTGGTGTTCCACTGATAAAAAGTAAAAGACTGCTGTGTTGACAGTCAAAGGAGGACTTGCCATGTGAGACTGAAAGATTCTTTACCCAAGGATGTGGAAGAAAAAAACAGAAGTAAACCTTCAGTGGAGAAGAAGAACAGCTGCCCAAATATCCCGAGATGAGACTCACTAGGAAAGAGGCACCGGTTCAAAGAGAGGAACAGTCTCTGTTTCAGGGGTCATAGTGCTTCTGAAACTCTTCAGTGAAATTCAATGTTCAGATCTGTCTCTCTTGCTGTACTGCATTTTTCCATACTGTATCTAAAAGGGGTGGTAGTAAAGTATGCGTAATCTGCTCCTAAGGATTGCCTATGTGCTTGAGCCACCAGTTCTTACATCAAGTGCCAACAAAGCTGTTGGCACAGAGACCAACAACCAACGTACAGTGGTAAACTGAAATGAGGGGAAGTCGCCTCAGCGACACACTAACTAACCGGGAGGGTTGCGAGATTTCTAATCACTGCACTTCACAGCCAGGCTCAGTCATGCTCCCACACTTCACCCTAAGACATTTCGATGTCTTTTCTGCACGCTACCAAATTCAGCCAGGAGGATGTTCTTGTGCCAGGATGGAAAATGAGTGATGGATGAGGCCCTTTCTAGGAAGATGGGAGGTTGGAGTCTCTTCAGCCAGGGAAAGGAATTAAACCCAGACTTTCCATGTGCCTGTGAAAGCTGTGATAATGAGCTCTATCATGCCTGAAGTCCATTTTGGAAGATGACCTCTGCTCAGTGGTTCAAGGTAATAGCTATGCTGAACATATAGAGATATATGATCCAGGCTATATGTGGAGGTGCTTCCTGGTACTGATGAGTAAAGTACTGAACATGTCAAGAAAGTCAAGATCTAAAATGTTAGCCTGCCCGAGCAGTGACTGGCTATCTCTAGGCTAGTGGCTCCCAAACCTTTTTGGCCAACAAATCACTGCTAACTTTTACACTTTCCCCTGTGTAACTTTGCTTCCTTAGAAACACTTTACTGAAACCACTACAAATAGCACTGTTTCATATGTTTCCAAGACCAAGCCTGCAGACTGTTGGTTTAAGTTCTGGAATTTGTTTTGCATCTCACAATGAGGCACAAAACTGTCCCCAGATATGATACAAGTAGTGCTAGCGCCTGACTCAAAGATTTGGATTCAGCTCTGGGCTTACTCAATGCTTCCATTCTTTTTACATCTAAAAGACCTGATCTGAAATTCACTGACAGCAGTGGGAAGATTGCTATCGGCACTGGGCCATGTCCTAATGAAGAGATAGATACTCATAGTCCAAAACTGTCATTCAAATTTGTATCACTGGTGTTTCCATTGAACAGTACTGATGAGCTAAATTACAAAAAGGATGAACATTTACTTTTCATAACAGAAGACTTCAATACCTCATTGTTCGAGAGGAAAAGAGAGAATATAAATTGGGAGAGAGAGGACAACCTCAGTAAAGGAGGGGTTTCAGCCAAGAGTCAAATAAGAGAAGTGATTTGTTTTTAAGACTTGCTATTTGTATTGGCCCTCTTTTTAGTTAAAAGGAAAGGCATTACTGTGAAGACTTTTTTTTTTCTTTTGTGTGTGTAAAGGAAGACACAGATAACAAGGTACGCTGAGGAATGGCTTAATTTTAAACAAAACCAGCCTCAAATTGTGTTCTTTAAGTTTTCATAAAACTAGGCATCAAACTACACTAACTAAAATTGGTTTGAGAAGCAACACTTTTTTTTGATAACAGCAAAGGAAGAAAACCTATGCCAATCACAATCTTGGTGGCAACTGTATCATAAACCACAAACATTGAAAAGATGCAATACATACCTTTAAATACCTGGGTCTAAGTCTTTTTATTGCATCAGCAAAATCTATATGGGGCCCACACATTCAAAATCAGTGTAATCATCCATATGTAGACAAATCTTTTTCATATACAGGCTATTCTTTGAAAATCTTAAAAATAGTATTTGGCTGTTCAGACATGTATTCTCCCCACCTCCAAACCCAACACTAAAGTTAGAGACAGATGAAGATGTGATGGTGACAAAGACAGCTAACAGTTTTCTGAATATTTTGTGCCTGATGTTTGTCTCCTTTTGTGAAGAAGCAAGAGACTGAGAAAATAGCTCCTCTGCCACCTTTCACGTCAGTATGAAAAGTGATATCACTGCAGTGATAGCTAATGGTCAGAATCCTTTAAATAGCTCTGTCAGGTGTGCTTGAGCTATCTGACTGATTTTTATTTTGGCTTTTTGACTCGTTTGTCCATAATGGTTTGCTTTTGCATCCAGGAGGAATGTGATGCTCAATTAGGACTCAATCGTGCGGTGTGCTAAGAGGAAAGTTACCTACCTGTTCAGTAATTGGAGGTCTTTGACATGCGTTATCTCTGTATGTGTTTTGCTCTGCAAGTGGGGGTGTGCAGGCATTTACTCACTGGAGACTCTTTCCCAGCAGTGCCTGCTTGGCAAGGGAGAGCAACAGCAGCAGTGACATACGAATGGTAGTGAGTGAAGCGCGTTTCACGTTCCTCTTGTTTTAAGCCAGAAACAATGAATTGGAATGGGAGTTGGCTCTCCTGCATATCCATTTGACAGCGGAGAAGGCATATTTTGGGGCCCCACAGGACGCACTGACGGGTCAGGTGCTTTGTGGGCAAGATGGTTTTGAGTTCCACACTGGAGGAACTAGTTGTTCTGTCCCATATGGTTTTCCTTAGAGCCCTCAGCAGTGCGGAAACCACTGGGGTTGCAGATATTAACTGACCTGAGAGTGCATTAGAAAGGCGTTCTGGCTCTGATGCCCCTTGAGCAAAAATTGACTCATCTTGCTCGTGCTGCCTACTGAGGGGTTCACGGCTAGACACCTCCACTTCTGAAAAATGAACAGAATAATCAAACTTCAGAGCTCCTGTTCATGATCTGCGGAGAAAATACTTGTGGAGATTTCCAGCTGGTATTCTCTGTGGGCATGTGCACCATTGTTATCGAGTGCTCTTACAGTGCATACATTGTTATCAAACGATTGGCTTTGGTGTAAAACTAAGGGGACTGTATTTTGCTTTTGCTTTTGTCTATGAATATGCTATTTCCATGCTGTCCAGTGTTAAGGTAAGGGCTGATTTTGATGGACGAGGCGGGAAAGCTGCTTGTGCTGTGTACTGAAATGCTGCTGTGGGGCAAAGAATTGGGGAGTTTGTGCTCTCTTTCCCATGTCTGGCCAAATGAATTCTCTACCCTAGTAGCAATGCATTCATTGACTGCTGTGTTCACTGTCACGGGAGGGAAGAAGGGAGTCCCCATACAAACCTCTAACTACTTTTAACTGCAAGATAGTCAGGGGGTTGGAGCATATGACGTGTGAGGACAGGAGAGCTGCATTGTTCAGGCTGAAGAAGAGAAAGCAAAGAGGGGATCTTATTGCTGCCTTCAGCTACCTAATGGGAGGTGACAAAGAAGACGGAGCCAGATTCTTCTTGAAGATCCACAGCCTAAGAACGAGAGACAGTGGATACAAGCAGCAATATGGGAAAATCCAATTAGAAGTTAGGAAATTTTTTTGCGCAATGAAGGTGGCTGAATATCAGAACAGACTGTTGAGCCAGTTTGTGGTATCTCCATCTTTGGAGATATTCAAAACTTGACAGAAGCAAGGCCCTGAACAACCTGATCTAACTTGCAGATAGGCCTGTCTTTGAAGCTGTCCCTGCTTTGAACCGAATGGAGATCTGAAGGGGAGGTGGCAGGTGGATCAGATGACCTTCAGAAGTTGCTTCTATCTAAATTATTCTATGAGTATGCAATTCTGCTTCCCATCCGCTGTGAGTTATTTAGATCTTTTAAGGAACAGAGACTGGCACCTCTGGGCTGTGTCTGGATGATGTAAATATCCTCAGGCACGCCTGCAAACAATAAAGGTCAATTCTCATGTTGTGTCTGATGTTATATGACCCAGAAGAAACAGAAAAGAGGCTGGTGACATTTAAGGATTTGATCAAAGTCTTTGTAGAGGTTAATATATGCAGTGTCCAAGGATTAAGCTTTGCTCCAATGCCTTTTAGAGTTTTACACACTTTTCATTTACCATGAGGAAAAGTTTGAAAGAGTCTGTTTATTGATTGCTAATGATCCTTATATGGACCCTTTTAAATGCTAAAACAATTCCAAGTCTTTTGAAATACAGATGGGCCACAAGCACCAGCAGACACAAGTGCAGATGACTACACAAATGATATCAAAAGAATTTATATCTCTCTGAAAACGTGCACCTTTGAGGACAAGAGCTCCAAACCATGTACCCTGACCTAGCAGAAGAATTACTTAGTGACCAATCTGAATCTCAAACAGTGAATCAAAGCACTTAGTGCCTGAAATGTAAAATGGTCTCCGCTATTCTTTCTTTCTGAGAAGAAGGGAATTGGACAGGATGGGTAATGGGGACAGATGAGAAGGATATAGTTCAGTTATATTCTTTTAGAGAAAAGACCATACTCTCCGTGTGAGAAACCTAAAAAGAGCATAGGAAAATTAAAGGGGGTAGATATTACTTGATATCTCTTGCTAAAATTTGATGCAAGCATACTTACTAGGGAGTGAAAATGCAGGGAATGAAAGCTGTATCTCAGGAATTTTTCTGACAAAATTCTGGAGTGATTCTAACAAAAAGGAGGTCCAGTACTGAGTTTGCAATGCCAGAAGAGCTGGATACCATTAAAAACCATCTCTCTCTTGCATTTCCTGGCATTTTCATGTTAATGCATGAGAGTCAAGGGGAAATCACAGAGTAGAGGGTTTTCTGCCACCAGCATGATCATACGCTACCCGACTTAATGTCTCTTATAGACATAGAATCCTCCTAAAAATGAAGCGTAGCTTTTAACATGCAGTAAGAACTATCTGACTTCTCTCTGAAAAGATTTGCTGTTGGCAAGGGTGTCTCTTCATTGTCACCTACACTTCTGACGATGTCTGAATACTGTAACCAGGAAGATATTGTCACTGTTATGTAGTCTATGTAGGTGACAAATTAGTATTGAAGACATTCAAAGCTGTTTGGCATGAAGATCTCACCAATAGCTTTCTGTGTGATTGTGATGATTGTGTTCACTATTCTCCTAAGGCTGTTTATCACTGAACTCTGTTAATTTGTCATACTTAATGAATTTACATTTGGCCATAAGCAATTGGTAATTTGAAATAGGAACTTGGAAATGCACTAACAAGTCATATCTGTTTCCAAAGCAGTCCAATTACTCAATTTCTTTCGAGAAGATTATCATGTTTGAGTGGTAAATATACTTCCTATATCTGTATGTAGCCATTGTGATGATAAATAATACCGTATGGAAGGAGTGTGTACAGGCCTTATGTTCTTGCATGGAGATATACCATGTCTTAGTTTTCTTTGATGTGGGAATAATAATGCTATAATAATCATAATCTTGTCATTTATCACCCTAGAAATTAAATTTGAAAAGAAAAAAAAATCCAACTTACTCTCTATTTTTTAACTAGATCCATGAATGAAACTAATTCCATTTGTGTGGGTAATGCCTTCTGGAGAATTATACCACCCAGGTGCTTTATAAACGTGAAAAGTTGACAATTTTCTATTCTCTGTGTAAGCTATTTTTGGGAAGCCTTGGAAGCGCGAAGAGGCTGGGTGGCAGCACTTCATACAGGGATGGGAGAGAGCTCCCTGGGAACTGTTGGCTGGTCTGTAGGCTTCTGACTAGGCGAGACAAGGTGTGTTAATGCTTTAGTGGCAATTGAGGTATTTGGGTGCAGAACCAGAGCTGCAGCCCATGCGTTTAGAAACATACTGGCTGTCAAACCAAGCCAAATGCACCTTAATATCTGCCATATCCTGCATTAATCGGTAGGATGAGACCGTCATTGTTAGAAGGGTTCAGAGTTTGTAGCTATTTAATTTTTGTTAAGAAGGGCAAAGGAAATTTCTCTTTTGTTGCGAAGCCTATGTGAAAATCCTGTTGCTAATGATGCTGTTCTAAGAGAACCAAAGCCCTGCGGGGGAGTTGCTGGGTAGAGATAGCTCAGCAGGGCAGTGGTTGTGGCCAGCAGATTGTACAGCAAACACAGCTGGTGGCAGCAGCTATACAAAATAAATCCAGCCCAAATCTGCAATATTTATTCTTCTGTGATGTATCCGAGATTGTCTGGATGTGTAAGAAGAGTGTTGGGACAAGGTGGGGGGTAAAGAACTGGAAAAAAACCTCTCTGGTAGCAGAAGTCTGTATGCTCACGCAGAAGCCTTGATGCCATGGGTCCTGAGGAGCAGCTCAGGTGGGAGCCTCCAGAAACCCTCCACTTGCTCTGCGTGGGGGCAGTTGGACCTCAGCTGGATAGGAGTCCTCCTGCCTCTTCTGAAACGTGCTGCCAACCAGCCTGGGAAGGAGTAGCTTTACCCTAGTTATCTGTGCGTGTTAGCAACGTGATGGATCTTCATATGTTGCTTGGGTGTTTTTCACAGCATAGTCATTACGCATCGTGTTTGGTTCTGATGATAAATCCTCGAAAAGAAGAGCACAGAGTCTCTCTCAGGTTTACAAAGATAAAGACTTGTAAGCCATTCCCTTTCTCTTAAAGCACTAATAGTGCACCTTTTTTGTCAGCTGGTGACAAATTTATTTTTAAAAAGCAGTGGGGGTCATTACTGCTGGGACCAGCCCAAATACCTCTCAGCAGCAAGCACGGCATAAGTGTCAATGGTTGCCATCACTACCTTAAACTGTTCAAGTACGGAGCTTACTCAATGCTGTCCTACTACTTGCAGAAAAAATTCTTAATTACACTCCTTTAGCCCTCATTTTCTTTTCAGAGGGTAGAGTTATGACGACCTTCTCTTCTTGGATGGCCGCTATATAAACCCTGAGTCTTCATTCATATTTAGCTGAAAGGATTTTCATCTAGTACTGTGCAACAAATCAAAAACCTGCAGCAACCTGCGGGTATTTTATAGTCAATCTAGCAAGACTCTGCAGTTTTCATACCGAGTAGTAATATATGACCTAGACAAGACCCAGACAAGGGCTTGTGAGGAAGACCGTGCAGCTTTAAAATGATTGCTTTGAACATAGGAAAGAAATATGGGTAATCGCTGGCATCCCCTGACCCAGGGTAGTCTTCAGAGAGATAAGTATACAGCAGGAGACAAAGAACATCTGGGAGTTGGCAGGTTTTGCAGCTAGGTCATACCACTTGAAGCTGAGATTTAAGCTGATGTATATATAAATAAGACTTTTGAACATTGCCCTGAGTGGAGATGAGGGGGATGGCTTGTTCTCCCTCCTGGGACAAGGGATTTTAAGTGTTGCAAGAAGAGAAGTGTCTGGACACAGCGTCTACCTTTCAGGCTCCAAATAACCCAAATCACTTCAAAAGTAAAGCCCTTAAAAATCAAACGAAGGCTTTGCATGGTTGCGAGGTGCTACAGCATACAGTACCTGGGAGAAATTTACTCGTTGCCCAGAGGTTCTCTGTTCTCTGTTTTAGGCCTTACACAGAGGAAAGCTGACTTTGCATGGGGTTATGTGTGACAGGAGGCTACTGATAGCCAAAATAAGCTGTGAGATACGGTACAACCACCTGGCAGAGCTGTATGTCCTGCACTTACACCCCTTCTGCTGCTAAGGGATGACTAGAAAGTGGGTCCTGGGGTGTGGGGGAGAATAATCTTCAACAAGATACTAAACTCTCTTCTATTGTTTAGTACTGCTATTCAGAAATAAATCAAGGCCTGCTTAAAAAGAGGCATAGTCCCCCCAGAAGGAACTTTTAGGGGCATCTGGATGAGAACCAGTGTGGCTGCATTGCTGTTTCCAGTGGAGCATTACAAACTGCCTGGCCCCAGAAGGTGAGTGAGCGAGCTGGACTGAGGTGCCGTGGTTGGAGTACACAAATCAGCTAAGTCCGGTGTGTCTTAAGAGCTACCCTAAAATCCTGTCTGTGGAAGGTGGAGCCACCTAAACCCAGCCAACTAGAAACGTGGGCACAGTGGGTATGTCGCCCACTCTGCAAGGCAGTGCTGGAACCACGGTTAGTATATTTTTATATACTGAGGTGTGCAGTCGCTATGGCAAGTTGTATTTGGAGCAGAAAGGGTGACCCCTAATGTATATTTCTGCCCTCAGAAGGCAACTTGGCTACAAAAGTAAGGTAGGCTTGGATATACTCCAGTGCTTAAATTTTCTGTTACCTGTCAATGCACTTTCACCACCTACTCAGCACACGTATTTTTAAATCATACTTCTGAGCTTCTTTGGCTTCCTATGCCAATCCATTTGCCTCAATTTTTTGGGCTCAGCACTGGGATCCAGCTGCTTGAAAGTTTTGGCGTTGTGCGACATAACTTGCAAGTACATGAGTCCTCTATTGGAACCAGCCTGTGGTGATCACAGAGCAAACTACTTTTTCAGACGGCATCTGATTTCCCTGCACTTAGTTGGTATTCCTATATGCCCACAAGACTGCAGGTGGTTTGTATAATATTAGGTCATAAATAAAGCCTGAAAAACATCTCTTTAACAGTGACATCATAAAGTTCTGTGGTTATTGCTTCTCAGTGGCTTCAAAATCAAATTTGCTTTCTATATAAATAAAATGGTGTGAGATTTTTACCTAATTAGCAGCCCTCCTTTGAAATAGGAAAGTCAAGCATTTTATTTCTAGCTTGGGGATTACTTCCAGCTCTGAATGCATTGCATTCCAGGCACAATAAAGAAACAACTGAGCTAGCTCAAAATGGAACTGGGGGAGTCAGTAGATGGCATGGGGAGGCCTGCACACAGCCTGCTGATGAACTTCACATATCTGTCCCATTGGTTCCGGCTGGTGCAATAAGCCAACTAACTGAGTACTCCCGTGAGCGAGACAGCCAGAAGACGATTAGCTGTCTTCAGATGTATTACAGATCACCTGAGACAGCTTGGGTGAACTGGGAAGAGCAGGTGTGAATGCTATCAAATATTATATCAGCATCAAAATGGAAAGAGTGCGATGGTACTCTGGGAGGTGGCAGGTGGCCATTCAGGTGTGTTCTAAGATCTTAAGAGTCTCCTGCATGCCTAGCTTGCAATTATAGCCCCAAATAATATTTCCATCTATGCCTGAAAAGGCAAACACAACCTCTTCACTCCAGTAAAACCTTGCCACATACCTTTGTCAACTCAAGACTGGATTACCGTAATGCACTCTATCTGGAATGACCTACTAAATTGACTTGAAAAATGGAATAAGCACAGAATAGAGCCACTGCTTCACTGCTTACTAAGCTGTATGCTATGCCAAGAATGCATTACACATTGCTTTGGGATCTGCTGTACTAATATATAAGCAGTGAACCTTTTATCAAGATCTATTTCAAGTTTTATCCATTCTGCTGGAAAGAATATTCCCAGTTAACTCTTTATCTTCTGAATTAACAGCTCTGGATTTGTTGATGTTACAGATAGACAGAACACAGACTTAACCTCTTGCAAAAGGACTTTCACCCATTGCCCCCGAATTTTACTAAAGATGGAAAATGACCAGAAAATGACAGAGGGAGAACCCGCTATTCCCTGCTGGAGTCTGCTCATGTGGTTAGCCATCCTCATCGTTAAACCAAATGTCTTATTCCAAAGGTACATTTTTCTAACTTCACCATCCAACCACAGGCACTTATTATTTCTCATTTAGATTAAGTTTTTTAGCACTTGGACTTTTTCGATTTGGAGGTACATACACCCAACCACCAAGTCACTTCATGATCTCTTTTGATAACCTAAGAGGAGAAGTTTTAAGTTTAAGTTTAAGCCTTTCCTTGTAAGGCATTTTTTTCTAACCTTTACGTATGGCTCATACTGTT